>NW_028289684.1:310253-620507 GCF_059628265.1 Tinamus guttatus | reverse complement strand
AAATCTTCCTCATTTTAACCAAAGATAGGAAAATTAATAGTTATAACTCAAACAGCACTGATGCAAAATCACAACAGTATTTTGCTTATCTGATTTTATCATTCCTTTGATGGGCTGGGTTGCACAACAATTACAGCTAACTCTGCAGAGCCTGAGCGATAGCATAATATTGCTCATAAAGGCTATCACAGAGCTTCTCATCACAGCCACACTGTTGGTAATAGCCCAAGCCTGAGTTGAAACTGGAATGCTCACCTTTAATATATATTTCCTGATCCCAAATATTTAGTGAAAAGTATTTAATTTATAGGCAAGAAGGACAAACAACAACAGTCTCTCTTGAGATGCTGAGCACATAAAAATCCAGATGTTTCCAGCATCAGGATTTTTTTTTCTTTTGGTCTCTGTTTTCCTGCCAGGCCTACAGGAAAACACACAAAACGAAACTGCTTTCCAATGGTAGCTTTGAGGAGCAAACTCCATAAGCAAGCAAAAACAAACAGTCAGAATCAAGCTTTTTCCTCTGATCAGTCCAGAGGCTGCTGCCCCGGCCTGTGCCCATTCCTTGGGTCAGCATTTTTCCTGTTTCGTCCGAGGTCCTGCTTGCACAACCCGTGGACATCTAAGGCTGGGAAGGGGGAGGCACAGGGGGTCTCGGCGTGCAGATCCTTCCTGAAAGATGTCGAGAGTTCCTTGAGCCTGGACTTGCATATGGCACCAGAGATAAAGTCGTGTTTGTTGTACATCTCACCATGGTCAAGGCATCCTTATTACGGCTGCAAATCGGGGCTATGCGACTCCTGTGGGCTCTCGGGGCAGCCGTGCAGCTGCGGAAGGGAAAGCCTTGCACTAAGGACTAAGGAATTTCCCTTATTATCTGATTAATCTTTAGGATTTCCCTGTCTTCCTTCCCCTCGTCTCACAGTCGCATTGTGTATAGGCTGGGAAGACTCCTGGGTATTTGAAGGACACACTCATTTATTCATTGTTATATTATTGCATTAATGAAGGCCAATGGTCTTTCCTACTCGGTGGGTTCTTGAGGCTTTTTTGCATAAAAGCCGTAGGAGGATTTTTCTACTGCGCTTCTACTGCACCTCTGCTTCATTAGATAGCTACTGCATCAGGCTCTCTGCAAAATATTCCATGATTAGTGATTTGCATCTATGTAAATTTGACAGTGACCTGTGATAAGAGAATAATACCAGAGCATCTTGCTGATGATACCTCTTCTTGGAGTGTTATTTCCCAATATCTTACTCCATCGTCATCTGACAGTAATGAAGTCAATGAAAATTTTGCTTTTGATGTTAGTGGGAGCAGGAAAAAGCTCACCCTTGGATTCCTTACAGAAGCCTGTCTCTCATTAAAATCAGTGGAAAAAAATATATGTATCCAGTATAAAGAAATTATGTCAATTGTCCCTTGTGGCTGTAACAACAATAAAAACAACAACAACAAAAAGGCAAAATAACTTAGAAAAGAGTGTAAGCCCAACAAACATTATTTTTCCAGTGAATTAAGTACGGTGTATTCAATGGCAATGTTCACTGCCCAGTAGAACTCATTTTCAATGGAGGCCCACAAAGCTAATCTGGTTCTGCTTTCTTTTGCTTACTAAAAGAGCTGAAAAACAAAAATTTCTAACTGCATATACAGAAAATGTACACATAGTGCTCAGCTTTGTGCCCAAAATTATAAATATCCAACAGAAATAGTTAAAAATGAGAGAGGAATGAGGAAATTCCCTCCTCATTTTTTCCTTTTGTATCATTTTTTTCCAGATTATGGTAGAAAATCTGAATGTTGTGAGTTATTCTTCTGTGTAGAATATGTGCTTATATGTAAACCTGTGAATTTCTGGCATTTCAATGTATGCCATTTCATTGTGCTCTAGAAACAACTTCCCTGAGAGTGGAAGAGGGTCATAGTAGATCAGCACTGCTTGCTCCATGTCACAGACTCCCTAAGAAAAGCAAGTGAAGGAAATCACCAGTGATGAGCTGCTCAGTCATCACGATTTGGGCTCGTCACAGCTCCCAAAGCATTTTCATGATCTAACTTTTCACCCGAGCGTATCCTGCAAGAGTTAGTTCTGGTTCCTTTAGACACCTGGCTGATGCCACTAGGCTTACCACAGAAAGAGTGCTTATATTGCATGACAAAACGTACCGATTTTGACCCCCAAATTTGCCCACTTTAAAATAATTCCATGACCGTGACCAACCCCCATGATTTGCTCTCACAGCCGGTCACTGCATGCAGTGACAGCCCTCTCCAAATTTCTCCTGCCTCTGTGTCCAAGCATAGTAAGTCCCGCAGAACCAACAAAACTGACATTTTCAAGGCTGGGAGTTTCAAAGTAAGGTTCCAAACCCTGCATTTAAGGTAACTAATTTTCTGAACAGCTGAGTCATCCTGAGCTTGTTAGGTATCAGCAAGTGTTGCTGAGCGCTCTGCTGCTCTGAGAACGAGAGCTCTTGGAGAGCTGTTGCAAACAGGAGAGAAGCTGGCTGTCTTAGTCACCTCTCAGCTCAAGTCTTGCTCCCGCGTCACCGATGAAAGACTTGATCCTATGCCATTTATAAGCAGGAACGATTCTCTCATCACTTCTTGACATGCTGCAGCAGAACAGAACTATGACCCATCCTCTCATATTTGCTTTTCAGGGTCACTGGAGTCTCCTTCAGAGGTACAGTTGCATTTTGGATATCTTTCCTAAGACACCATATCCAGCTGCAAGCTCTTGTGCTCTCTTTGTCAACATCATGTAACATGGTAATACCACTTCTCCCAACCATGGACATACTGCCACCGATATCTATCTGCTGTCTGAGTTTCTTTTATAAATAAGCAGTGGTTCTGTGGTTCCAGTATCTAAGCCCAGCTTGCATCCCTAGGTGGTCTAATTGCCTCATTGACACAGAGCTGCTTCATAGAGCTGTCCAGTAAAGGCAAGTGCAGGCAGCCCTCTGTACTGCACCCTCTCTGCGTGTTGCTCCTTCCCTTGCAGATGAATTTCAGAAATGTCAGCCAACTGTTTGACATTTCCCTTCTGTTTTTAAAGAGGGACTGGTGTGTATACATGCCCTGAGACATTGACAGGCACTGATTCATTTCTAGAGTCAAATCATGGTATACAGGGACTGTTAGCATTAATTGTTAAGGTCCAGACTGTCAAAAAAGTATTGATCTTTTATAGATATTCTGGTTGACACCAAACAGAAATTAAGCTAGAAAGACCAGATGTTCTGGTTGGCTGCAAGACACTTAGGGAACAGGGGACTGCTGGTGAAAATCTTCAGGAAAATATTTTGCCTTCCATTTTTCTTGGATATTGAATTTACTCTGTGTCTCTCTTTCAAGTTTTAGCCTTGGGTATTAGTCCATTCCCGTGGCAGAAGAAATCATAGAAATCATAGAATCATAGAATGCTTAAGTTTGGAAGGGACCTCTAGAGATCGTCTAGTCCAACCCCCCTGCACACGCACGGTCACCTAGAGCACGTGGCACAGGACTGCGTCCAAGCGGGTTTTGAAGATCTCCAGAGAAGGAGACTCCACAACCTCTCTGGGCAGCCTGTTCCAGTGCTCTGGCACCCTCACTGTTAAGAAATTTTTGCTTAAGTGCTTGTGGAACTTCTGATGCTTTCGTTTGTGGCTGTTTCCTCTAGTTCTATCAGTGGCCACCACTGAAAAGAGGCCAGCACCATCCTCCTCACTGCCCCCCTTGAGGTACTTCTAGACACTGCTCAGGTCCCCTCTCAGCCTTCTCTTCTCCAGGCTGAACAGGCCCAGCTCCCTCAGCCTCTCCTCATAGGGCAGATGTTCCAGGCCCCTGATCATCCTTGTGGCCCTGCGCTGGGCTCTCTCCAGCAGCTCCACATCCCTCTTGTCCTGTGGAGCCCAGAACTGGACACAATACTCCAGATGTGGCCTCACCAGGGCTGAGTAGAGGGGCAGGATCACCTCCCTCGACCTGCTGGAGACGCACCCCAGGATCCCATTGGCCTTCTTGGCCACGAGGGCACACTGCTGCCTCATGGTCAACTTTTCGTCCACCATGATGCCCAGGTCTTTCTCTGTGGAGCTGCTCCCCAGAGGTCGGTCCCCAGCCTGTACTGGTGTCTGGGGTTATTCCTCCCTGAGAGCAGGACCTTGCACTTGTCTTTGTTGAATTTCATAAGATTTCTCACTGCCCAGTTATCCTGTCTGTCCAGGCTGAAGTGATCCAGTCTGTCCAGAAATGAAGTGATAGGGAACCTAGGCCTGGTCTGGGACACTGCAGGAATCAGGTTCCAGATCTGCAGGGACTAACAGACACTGTAATGTTGCTCATGCGGGCTATCGTATTGCTTATCCTCAGCTTGCCCATGCTGTTGTCAGTAACCCAAGAGGAAGAAGAGGGAACCTCACATGACTGTGTTGCTTCTTCCACATCTGTTTTGTTTTATAAGAATGCATCTAAACTAGGTCCTTGAGGCTATGTAATTTCTGTGTTATCCACCATGAACATCTACCCAAAAACAATGACCTCAGAAAGAGGCTGGAACTCAGCGATCCTGCTGGATGGACATGTTTCCAGTGAGCAGAGTATGCCCTTGTAGACCTGCAGACACCTTTATCCCTAGCTTTGATACTATTTGACTAGTTCTGCTAAGCTTTTCACTTGACTCTGAGATGTTGGATTGGAGGAGGTACACCCAACCCCAGGGTCCTGCTGGAGAACCCCCAGGGACCAGCTTGTAGGTTCTTCTCACTGACAAGAAGTTCTGAAGAGAAAGAAGTATTTGACCACTCCTTTGGCTGACGAAGGCTTAGCTTGTACATGGAGAGAGCAGTCAGGATAGCTGGAGATGGGAAAGGGAATAATTACCTCCCCCACACCCAAATAGCGTGTTTTGACCTAGAGAGGGAAAGGCCAATATGGGCACTTGGGAGCATCTTACAGAGACCACCTTAGACAGAGACAGAATTACAGCAACACTGTGGGTGGGAACAGGCAGACAAATTGGGGAAGAAAAAAGGAGAAGAACATAGCAGAAAGAATAAGAGGGGGCGAAAGGTTCATTAAATCAATAAAAAAGAGTCTTTTTATTCTCTCTTCATTGACTATTGGCACTGTAGAGTGGACACAGACATTTGGCAAGACTCTGCCTCTGGGATGCACACAGTAGGGATCTCCCCAACAAACTACACACACTGAAGACCTCTCCACCCACGAAACCTCTCCAGAGCTCACTCTGGGCCTATTTCATCTTGGAAACCCACCAGTGCTCTGATATCATCTCCCCATGGGGCCTGACTTCATTTCAAGTTGATTGACTCAGCCCATAAGAAATCTTTTTTATACAAAAGAGGTATATCTACGGTTCATAAAACAACACATAGGACTGAGATGGCTAGAGAATAAGTAATAAAACAATGCCAGCTATTTATGCAATTGGTTTGGAAAAGGGATTTTTATTGATTGAATGCATCATTTTTTTCCCATTATACTTTTGGGGCCACTTAAATTCACTCTGCTCTATAGATTGAGACTCCACACACTGCAGAGAACACAAGCTTGGAAACTGGGAGGCAAATTCAGAGCCAAGCTAATTAATAGACATAGTCTCCTGTTTATTAGATGCCTTTTAAAAGTACTGCTTGTTACCTTTAAAAAGAGACTCAAGGCTCAGTCACACAAACAATGTCTGTAAAACCTCTCACCCTCCCAGGCTGGCAGTGAATTACTAGCTTTACTCACTTGAAAACTCTGCAGAAGCATTTGCTTCATGGCAATTGATGAAACATTTAAGCATGCCTATTTTATCTCAAATAGAAAGGATCTGAGAACGTTTTAATGCCCACAAGAGCCTTTGTCAATGAGAAGCGAATGTTTTGTCCTAGCAGTGATAAAGACCTCCTGTATAGCTCCTGTCTGGGCCCGGGCTTTGAACTTTAAAAGTAACCAATGTAGATAAACAGGAAACAATAGATTACAGTTTGTAGCTCACAGTAGATTGTTCTCCTGGCTTTTTTCTTTTTTTCTTTTTGTTTTGTTTTTGTTTTGTTTTGTTTGCTGTTCTTATGTTTTAGTCAGGGACAAATATAATGTTCTATCAAAGCTGAGATCACAATTTGTTTATCTATTGGGGGTATTTTGCACTTTGCATTGCGAGCTCCTGCAACTAAAAGCAAGGCGGGTTGGCACAAGAAGGGGAGGAGGAGTGAACACTATAATGGGAGAAATGTTACCCAATAATTAAAATTCAGTGGTACTGTAAATCCTAACGGAAACAACAATGTCTCTTTGTGTACAATTAACTCCGGGCTCCAGTTCATGATAAAAATTCTAGCTTGTAAAAAGCCCTGACCTCAATACCAACAGCTCAACAGAGGTTCACAGATCTGGTTAAAAAAGAAAAAAAAAAAAAAAACACTTTCACAGAGAGGAACAAATAGTAGCTGGACTTGGTCCCCTAAATATGCTCTAATAACTCAAGCTGGCTGGAGATAAGAAGACCCAGGAGAAGTAGCAAGGGAAAAATAGTCACAGCTCAAAGAAAAGTACAAAATGTTGGTTGATGTCTAGAGACATAACTCCCCCTCCCCCTCTTGTTATCCCAATCATTCCTTCGATGGGGCACCCTGTGTGTTAGCAGCAAAGTCCTAGAAAATCTTTATTATTATTAGTTCAATACTTTTTATTGTTAACAAAGCAGACAAAACGAGTTGTTCATTACAGTGAGTGACTGACAGGGAAACATGGAGGACTATTCATTAAGTAATTACTACTTTTAGGCAGAGAAAGTTACGGTGCTCAAAGAAAGGAAAAAACAGTGCAAAATCAAATTGTCTATTCTTTTTTTGGTGAGTGTGTGTGGAGGGAGTAATGTCTCATGGAAAAGACAGTTCTACAAATGTCAATCAGTTTGACAAGCAATTATCAACTTTAAGATAAGGACATAGACTGCAGGTAGAATACCTCAGAACATGCTCCCGTAGTTACTGGATAATGCAATGGTAAACAGAGTGGTACTGTTCCAAAAGAATATATCTCTGGCTTGTCGGCAAACCCATAGAAAGAAGATCAAACCTCTTTGTATTTTATCAACAACCACAGTACACTTTGCAGAGGACTTTTTTTTTGTCACTTCTTTTGAAGAACAAAGGAAAACACAGCTCCTTTTGAAAGAACGGTAAATTCAGAAAGTTGTTTTGGAAATGACTTTTGTCAGAGCTCAGCCAGACTGGGCTCCTACTTGTGCTCAGTGTTCCTCTGTTACAACATGGAATTCAATGGCTGTAGCAGGTGCTTCGCCAAAGAAGGTGAGAAACAGGGTTGTCAAAAGCATTTAAGAGTCCGAGCCTCAAATCACAGTTTTTATGTTTGCTCCTGAATCCCTTTGGTTCTTTTGCAGATTTGCCAGCAGTAGAACAGTCCAAAATCCATATTTAACTGTTTGAGGGCTAAAGTGTCAGAAGTACCTACTTCACTGGCAAACAGGAGTGAGGCCAGTCACCTGGCACATGCATCAACAGCAAAGCGCCCAGAGAAGAGAGGGGCAGCTTGGCACTCAGAGTGGTTTTAGTCCTTTTGGTTTCTATGAGAGTCGTAGGTGCTCAGGGACTTTGATTACAAGGCTATTTATTAGACTCCAAATGAAACAGAGAGATGTGATCTCATACACGTGGTAGCCTGTGGAAAGCTATAAAAAGAAGCAATTCTGCATTTCAGCCAGTATCTTTTCATCTTAACCACATTTACATTACCTCCATTTACAGAGGAGTTTGCCTATATATGCTGGAGTGTATTAGCTCTTGGGATCTGGATGATATGCAGAAGGAACCAAGCAGTATCGACAAGAAGTAGCTCCACATCTTCACTCCTTGTGAATTAGCCCTCACAAGAATTAGCCCACATCTTCACTCCTTGTGATATTTGTACTGTTGTGCTAGACTGACTTTGTATTTGTGACCACAGTCTTGAATTGACATAAGGTTAGGGCTCTGTCAGTGGCTCCCCCTGCAAATCAGAAGTGTGCTGGTTTTGTGCAGCACGGGGTTGGGTATCTGTGCAGATCCCCAAGGAAATTTCTTAAAAATCTAAGCCTCAGGTTTTTGTTAATGCTCTATATCTTCACCTATCCTCAGCTTGTCTCTTAAACAAATACTTTCTCACATACACTGTGAAAAACACCGAAGGTGGTGGGATTAATCAGGATGCTCACGTGAAATGTCCTTGGAATTCGATCCGTTCTGTGCAGGATGGGAACACGTGCACACACGCCCTGGCTCGTGCGTGCACGCCAGGACAGATGGCAACGGTGGGAGCCAATGGCACAAGTCTACTGATTCCAATGGGGCAAGAACAAGTTTTTAATCCTCACATTGCTTCCAAGCTTCCTGTTTTGAAATTGCCATAATTAAATTCTAAAGACTCAGAAAGCACCAAACAATTTGCCAAGTTTATGTCAGGCTTTATCAGGTGATCTCATCATAATCCGGTAAGTAGCATATCATGAACAGCAAATCTAATTAAATCCTCTTGAGATACGGGTTAAAAAACAGACACAAACAAGAATCAAACGTTTAAAACCTGCCATTCTACAACCAGAATTAATCCCTTGAGAGAAGTGAATTTCCTTGAAATCTAGACAAAAAGGCCCTCTGTGTTCTCCTTGCCTCTGGTGGCTCATGCGTTCCCTGGCACACACAATTAGAAGGAAAATGCAGTTACTATTTTTTTGGTTTTGATTTTTTTTTACTTTCTTCATAGATTTCAGGACATGTGCCTCTAAAGGCTCTATTCTGGACTAGAATACAGCCCCGAGATGGAGATGGTGTAGTAAAGGAGACATAAATTGCTTGCTTATTTATCTCCAGTATTCTCACTGGTGCTTTAGGTGTTATTTGGATGTGAAAGAATACTCCTGGCCAAGAGAAACACAGTCTGAAAAGTGCTAATATGAATACAGAAAAGCAGCAATGAATTTGTTGTTTTCAGGCCAGTCTCTTGATCAGCGCATTATCTGCCAGGCACCTTTCGAAATGTATCTCAAGTACACCTTAGGTGTCTGCATGCATGCGTAAGCCCTTAGGGCTACACCTTGGCTAGTAAATTAAGCAGTGGCAGGTAACATTCCCAGGCATTGGAACTGGATAGCCTATATTGTTAAATTCCTAGAACCTGCCCTGGCACATTTTTGGTCTGGATCGATTAGCATTCTCCCACACACATCCTGGGAATTCAGGAGTTAGCACAAGCCAGGGACCATTCCCCAGAGATGCCACGCATTCAGTAGCCCAGGCTGGTGGCTGGAAGAGCTTAATAATATGCACGTGCGTCATTCCACGTCAGCTGGCCTTATTGCCAGAGAACAACTCTAGAGACATTTTAATTTTCTAATAGAGATGTTGCCTACGAGCCCATGTCCTAGCCTGTATCTGCTGTATACTTAATCTTGGTACTACATAAGAGTGCTCTGCCCTGAAGCCAGATCACACTAGGGCTTTGTGAAAGCAGTTCAGGGCTTTGTTGGAAGATTTTTATGAACCACAGCTCTTCTGCTCCTAAGACATGTTCAATCTGGGCATGATCTGCTCTCAAACCCAACCTGTTAAATAAGCTGCATTAGCTTTTTAGAGCAGAGATGAACGTGGTAAATGGATTTTTCTGTTGTCATCCTTTTTGCTTGATAAGAGGTAGTACAGCCCTGATCCCTCTGAAAATCAGTGAGAACCTGACATTTACTATCTCTTGCAATCCTTTAATCAATTGATTCAGAAGACTCAGAATTCATGCCAAGTAATATAATTTCAGTCTATAAGGGAAAGCAGTTCTTCCCCTCCACAGTTAAGCTAAAAATCAAAGCTACGAATGGATTTCCCTCAAGGGAACATAATAGCCCTTCCATCTGGATTCACCTTACCTAGGTTTAGGTAGCCCAAATGAAATCCCACTCTCTGAAGTCTTGCTCTGTAGCCAAGTGAATGAGACAGAAAACTCAGTAAGATAATTCAACTCACCTCTGGCCAAAACTGTGTGTACGCTAATACATGGAGAACATGGGCCAGCAAGGATAATTATTTTGGCACTTCAAATCGATGCCTTTAACCTGCAAAACCGAAATGCTTCTTGGTCTGTCTGCATTTGACAGTGACTTTCAAGTCTGTTACAGGCCTCACCAACTTCTGTCTGTTTTTTCCCAGCATAATAGAAATAAAATTAACTAGCTCTGTCCCACTTGCCAGTTCTAATAGCAAAGATGACTATCAGAGTTTCAGGCCAAACCTGATTCAAAATGAAATTTTCATTCTCCCTCACACTTACTACAAGAACTTCTGGTAATTTGAAAGTTTTGTTGCACTTATTGAGAAGGTGAACCATTTCCCTTACATGGCTATCCGCAGCTGGTCATCATATTTGGTTCATTCCTGTAACTTTTCTAAAGCAATGCTGGCTGGTCCTACCACTCACTCACCTCCCAGGTATCATGAGGGTGGATGTTAGAGTACCAGGTGTCACCAGGGTGGATGTTGTCAGCCTCATCAAGCACAAAGCTTTTCTCTTGTCCTGCTAATCCCAGGCCTGATGTCACTAGTTTGTGCCTAGTGATCATTAAAAACCTCACTGTTAAAGTGCAGAGAGAGCTCAACCCTTGTTGCTTCCACAGCACGAGAATTGCCACTTAAATTTACATCCTCAACAAGTGTTATCTGTAAGGGACCTGCTGCTTCTAGACATCCTGGGGAATGGACCCCAGGCACTTGCACTGGAATAATACAATCCACTAAAATACTATGTAATGCTGTTGAGAGAGCCTTCCTGACTGCTGGTGCTTGCAGATCTCTAAAGGTGAGAAGGAAGCAAAAAAAAACATTTCAATCAAGAAAACCGTAGTTTGTACTTCTGGCATTTGGAAAGTGCTTAAAACAGGATTTTTCTTCCCTCTTCACTGACTCCATTCCTTAAAGGAAAATTGATTTGGTTGCAGAATCTGAATTTATTTCTGCCTTTTTCTCTTCCAAAATAATCCAGCACAAGATGTTGTTAAAAAGTGGCAATTTGTGATACTTTTGAATCTGGCAATACCATGATAATTTCCTGGTCCCCACTTTTTCTGCCTTCCTCTCCACACGCCACTTGCGTTGCTGATCACTCTTACAACACAGTGTATTTTTCTGCAGACTATGTCCTGGAAAACCACCCGTCAGTCTCAGCTCACCCATTAGTATAGTGCACCTTTAGTGCACCCTTTTTTCATGAGGTCTGAAGTTCAGTACGGAAAGGCAGCCTCCCAAGCTTAATTACCAAAAGCTAATGACAGAGATGCAAAGGCAACTAAAAAAATCCCACAATTCACCACCTCATTTGGCAAGAAAGAAACACACATTTTCCTTCTTTTCAAGACTTTTTTTCGTTCACATCTACTCTCTTGAAAGTGAAAGATACTGCTCAAGCTGAGTATCAGAAGTTGCAGAGGAGCCAGTGACCTGTGAAGTCTTTTAAGCAAGATAGTGTTTGATAGGTTTAAGAGGAAGCAAAGTTTAACCTTTGAAGACTGGAGGTTGGCACAGCAAAATATGTTATTTGATGGGGTTATTAATAGCAATAAATAATAGTAACACCTTCGCAGCTTCCGGTGGAATCTGATGACCAGCTTCAGCTCATCACTTTTTTATCAAGTCTGACATATGATCCCTTGGTTGACCCTATGGGTTAGTAAGCATGAAGACACTTATCAGCTGCAAATCCTTGGCATCACGACCCTCATTCATCATCATTTTAATACCAAGACAAACTCACAGGATGAAAACCAGATCTTGGCACTGCTTTCTTAGCTACAACTTTGATGCTGAGATGGTTGTTCTGCTCTCAAGTTTCTTCTTTTCCTTCTTCCTCATGCCAGTGATGGCTTAATATATGGATATATGTTTGGAACCTAGTCAACATGTCCCAGGTATATCAATACCTTTTGGATTCTTTCTGGTACTTTGGACAAGACTTTGATGACTAAATTTCTCTATCCAATGTACAAGATATTTTGTGAGTATTTCTTTCCAAGTGTTTAAACTCCTGCCTAACAAACAGGTAGGTCTCCAGATCTTGAAAACACAGATCAACACCTAATTATATGTAAGCTCAATTTTCACTTGAGGTTGTGGAATAGAAACTGCTTCTCAGATGCACTTGTTGAAACTCTTTTTGACCTAATAGAACCAGATTTAGATGCTTGGTGCAAGACTTTCCCATATTCCAGTAAGGATCCACTGTCTGCCACTCCAGTGTTCTGCAAAAGCAACCTCAAAGTGGCACCTGAGGCCACGTTCTCCTCCCTTGCACTTTGCTTACCTGTGGAAGCATCTTTGAGGGTAGTTATGGGTGAGACTGGGCTCAGAGAGAGGAGGAATCCTGGGTGTATCCTCTGCTGCTGAGCTCTGGCATTCAGCGCTATGCCCTGCAGCCCCGGCATATGATGGCTGTAGGGCAGACAAGATGTCCTTGGGCTCCTCCTACAAAGGACCCAATAGCACTTACTAAAGAGGCAAATTCCAGTGTGCCTCAGCTGAGCTTCCCTTCTTCTTTAGCTGGAATGAATGTGTGTTTATTCCCAACAGTCTTTCCTCTGCATTGAAAAGCTCCAACCTGATTCAGTTTGGGTATTAATTTCTGTTTGAGAGAAACCCAGTTAGGAGTGGAAGAAAAAGGAGGACTACAAGGTCCTCCACAACTAATTGTGAATAAAAAAGTTTAGGGCTGTAAAAACATTTTGCATTGCATAGATAATACACGGAGTACAAAAGTCCTAGTACTTAACCTTCTGTAAACACTTCTGAGCTCTTCATGTCTGTCTCATTCTCTGTTCATGAATCATAGTGACTGCCAAGTTACCTTTTTTGTGCTATGTATTTCAGATCTGATTTGCATTTCCTTTGATTAACACTTCCCCTTTCTCTTCCCCACATTTCCTACAGCATACAGACCACTCTGTCTTCTGCCTCTTTATATTTTGGTTTTGTCTTTCTGGCCTCTTCTTCCCTATCTGCTGACAGCAGCCATCAAACTGAGGTCATCTTTTTTTTTTCTCAAGAAGTGATACTTGCTTTGGTCAAATGTGGTCTAGAACAGTAAAGTATTACAGAATGCAGCTTTGCACGCTGGTTAGCTTTCCAAAAACACAGGGCAGCAAAACAGTGGCACTTCTCCAGCACCAATTCCATTAAGACCACTATTGCTTCTATTACTACCTGAAACCAACATCCCTCTAGGCTAAGGGCATTAATCATGTTTAATAATCCATTATCCAAGACCTGAAAAAAAATATGATAGAGTATGACGGAGGCTGAGAGAAAGGAAATAATATTGTTCATACTTTTGAAGTGAAGATAGGTTAAGAGACTCAGGTTCTGAAAAGACTATATAGTTTAATCTGACTGATTCTTTGCAGTTCTGGTTACAAGTAACTAAGTAGACCACCCGGCAGAGCCAGGAATGATCTCTGGGCTTCCTCACAGTCACAGACAGTGAGATGAGTGTCCTGGTTAATGTAGCTCTTAGCTGTGCTCGGAGACTGCCCATTCTGCCACAAGTAGTTGCAATGAGTTGGGGTAATATGAAGATATGACAACCAGCATTTTTTTGGACATAGTATTTAGGTGGCAATGATGATTGAATCATTTTGTAACTGTCAATTTGGTACTAAAAAACATGTTTTTACCTACCAGGTGACTAAAGAAAAACATATAATATAGGACTAAGCAGTATGGCTCCACAGATACCTTAGATCAATTTCACAAACTTAAGTCTCAAAGATCTAATAAAGTCTCTTTTAATATAATTGTAGGAGACCGATGACAGCTATACCAAAAAAAAAGAAAAAAAAAGAAAAAAAAAAAAAAAAAGCATCCGAATGGCTATTTGTTGTTTGTATTTATAGAGCTTAGCTGCAGAAGGCTATCATATCTCAGTAGCTAATGTGTCATGGTTGCTTCTTAGCTGCATAACGTGGTCATCAGAACTTCACAAGGGCTGCAAGGACCAAGTATAGATTCCCTGCAAAAGCAGATGTCCTATTTGAGTAAAGAAAATTCATCATCGATGGTTGTCTAATGCGTAACACACAGCTAAATCGAAGTGGTCATGCAGTAGAGGGCAGTAGTGTACATCACCCCTAATGCAGACAAAAACCTAGTGGTCCTGTATGGCCATGGACCATTTTTGGGTGGCCTAAGGAAAAAAAATCATAACAGTTTGTTGCTGTAGAGACCTGGAAAACACTATGGCCTTTGATGTGTGTTCTTTGTCCAAGCGTTTGTCAATGCTTCTCAAAACTCCAGGCAAGTCTCCCTTCCCTGGCGTTCAGCACCTTCAGCAAAGGCTGGTTTTGAGGTGCATGCCAGCTGTCACAGGAATGGATGAAACTTCTGCAACTGGATGCTCCCACCAAGCTCATGTGCTCTGAATGCTTCTGGGTGCAGAGAGACTTAATGTAGTGCCTACCTGGGGCATTGAGCTTCTCTGACTCAAACGAAAGGGCAACAGCCAAGAAATAAACCAAGAGCTATGGATGCAGACGAGGTCACAGCTCCAGGCTGAAGAACTAAGGACAGGGGAATGAAAAGCACATCTGATGAAGCATCTTCAGTGCTATCCCTTGTCATTCACTTTTTCTTTCAGGGAAGATTTAAGGCCTCAGTGACAGCTGTCAATCTTGCCTCCCCTGTCTATTGTGAGTGGTGTATCAGTGGAGTATGGCAGGAGGGATTCTCTTTAATTTTTTAGGTAATAAGTGAAGGTTCTGTGTCTTTAACCTTCAGAATAACCTTGTTGTTGTCTGATTCTCATTGCTGGACTGCTCCTTGATGAGCTTTTGTGCCTGATTAATTAGTATACTGAAGGGGGTGGGGGCTGCTCTGTTTAGCAACTTGTGCCTCTTTCTGACTAATCCACTATCCAACATTACAGCTCCACAGGGCCTGCAGTTACCTCTCTCTTGCCTCTGTTGTGGAGTATCATTACCTCTTTCTACCTTTTGATGGTATTGTTTCATATTGATTTAACCACAAGTATTGAGAGCTGGCTGGAGACTAGATTGATTTGAGTTTGTAGGCTTTATTTCTCCATTATCACAAAACTTTTCAAAGAAAAAAAAAAAGAGAGAGAGCCAGAAGCGGAAGTGAATGGTTCAGATTTATGGAGTATTATCTTCCAAAGTGCAGCTTTTACAGTATTATTGATGACAAGAAATGTTTTTTTTTTTAGAAAAACAACTTTGCATATAGCCTTATTGCCAGTTTGTGTGCAATCAAGAGAACAGGAAAAGCATTTTTGTAGTCCTTTGTTCTTTTAGGAAAGTAAACCCATAATAATAACTCTAATGTTAAATTATTTTGTGCCCCAGTTTTCCCAGAGTGGAGATGGGGAGTGGGGAGTTGTAAAAACATTGACCTTATTGGAAGATCACAACCAGCTCTCCTGATAAAGAGTACTGGATAAGAGCTAAGAGTGTTACTGAGGGCATAAGACAGTCTGGAGAAATCAAACTGTAAGTCAAGTGCAAATGTACAGCAGAGGTAAAAAGCTATTAGAATAACTAAGCTGAGCAGGTCATGGCTTCCTCAGGACTGAATCTCTCTCTCTAAAGGATATGGGACCGTCAGGTGTAGATTCAATGGGGAAAGTATTGGTATATTAGTCTCCTTGGTACAACTTGTGCATTATATGCACTTCTCATTAGACAACATGGGACTGGCCACATGGCTGTGGCTTGCTTCCACTCTCCAGGTTAGGTGAGAGCTGAACCTGGCTTTGCTCTGGATAAGGCACGAGTTAATGACTTTGTGTAGACATACCTGGGTGAGGTCCTCCTGTCTCTGCAAGGGGGCAGGCAGGGTGAGCATAATAGCACCTTCTGATCTGAAAAGCCTACGAGTCAATGAGCTTACTGTTAGCCTGAGGGTTAATTCTGAAATATATGTTTCAGTACTTAGCAGGAAGGGAACAAGCCTTACTGGGTCTGTGAAAAAAATAGGGTTCTTTCTGGGACAGGTTGTGAGCTGAACCCTATAATTGCCACAGGACCCACTTCAGCCCATTATTGGCAGATAGGGGGGTTGTCTAAGCATCTGTGGATGGTGCTTCTGAGTGTTAGTGATGCTGTCGTGTCCACAGCGGGAGAGTTTTGCTGGGGCTGCATATGGACATTGCTCTATGCCCAAGAAAAACTTCCTTCAGGGCACCCTCCTCTGTGCTTGTTTGCTTCACTGAATATGTGATCGCATGTGTTTAATTTGGATCTCACTGAGTAACTAAATGCACAGAGTCAAATTCCTTTTCCTGGTATAACTCTAGTCTTAGAGTTGTGGAAAATAGTCTGGAAGCGACCTGGAGAGGTCATGTAGTCCACCACCGTTCCCTAAGGCAGGATCTACCTGCAGTATTCCCAGTTTGCCTAACCTGTTCTCAGAAATGTCCAAGGATGCAAATTCCACACCCTCCTGGGTGATCTCTGCCAACCCTCCCTGGGTGATCTCTGCTAGTGCTCACCTGAGCTTTGACTCACCGTGTGCTGAATTTCTCCAAGCTGATGCAAGGAGAGGGTAAGTCCTGAAGTGAAAAATATACCTTACACAGAAGGGATGGTAGAAAATTTGTAGATAATACATGTGTATCTCATCTGTCTGGTATTCAGACACTCAATGACCCTGTATAACCCAGACAAGGCAGTTTGGCTGTAAATCACTTTACAAAGTAAGAAGAAGTCAGCCACTCTGTTTTGAAAATGCCATGCTATTCCTTAGCAAGTCTAAGGTAGGTGGCACTTCAAAATAGAGTCCTATAGATTTAGTGAAACAGCAAACCCTGTTTGTCTCAGAAAGAAACTCAGTCTAGGCTTGTCTAATGCCAGCTGAGGAAGCTTCAGTTTGGTTTAACTTTGCTTTCTAATCCAGTGTCAGAAGAGTTTGCATTGAAAGTGTCTTGGAATTCAAATTTGTTTGAAGAGAAAAACTTTAAACCTAATTCCAGGTATCATCTATCCCAAAAAGGGCATGAATAGAGCTTCTTTTTTCCTCCCTGGAGGATTCCCACTGGCTTATGGAATGACCAAAGCGGACGGAGCTGATCCCTAGAAAATTTCTGTTGCTCCAGGAGGCAGAAGGGTTGAACTTCCACCAGCCATGCCCATCTTGGTGGCCCAGCTGTAGAAGCAGCTGGTCACCATGAAGTCACATGCACCTGGCTCCCAATATTCTTGTCTTGGGTGACTTTGAGCTGTGGCCCAAGGAAGAGCTCAGGGAGTTGCAAAAGGCAAGATCAGTCTCAAACCCCACTGATGGTTGCTCAGAAATGATAAGTGGCATAGCACAGGGCATGGCTGAGATCTCTGTAACTCTGCCCTCATTTCTGCTGCGAGTGACGCAGGGCAGAGCCAAGGAGCTCGGGGAACCCGCTCTGCACAGAGATACCAGCAGAGCTCAGCTTGTGCTTGGCCTAGCAAAAATGGGCTGTGAGGAGGAAAAAAATCCTTTGAGAGTGAGGGTAATGCATGAAGTGAAAAATAACCAAACCCAACAGTACAAGGAAATAAACTGGACACTGTTAAGCTAAAAATTGATGGGGAAAAAACTACTAGGAGTCAGCGTAGGGAAGTTCTGAAATAGTCTTTGCTTCATCCTGAAAGTAAAGAAGCTACTTTTAAGACAAAGTTTGAGCAAACTGTAGGATTTGCAAACAGCAATGTTGCATCGTAGTGGCAGATTGAACTCGGTGAACCCACGATCCTCTCCTGACCTACATTCTCTAGTTGCTCCAGCAGTGCAGCTTCCTATTGCAGATGGTTCCAAGGCACCTCACCTCTATGAAAGATCTGGAAGAGTGAAAAATGATGTGTGTTTCAGCAGCATCTCCTGCAGCAACAGCAGCGAGGTAGCGCACAAGGTGTTGCAGAACATTTGTCAGGCCATGTTACTTACAGCAGCACGAAAAGCACCTTTGGCAGCCTATTTACTTGTTAAATACCTAAGTTCTAGTAATAATAGAAGAATACACAAGCCAAGAGTTAGACAGGCCCTTCCTAACCTTTGCAATTGGGGTCAGATAGCAAGTTCAGTTCATAATGGTAAAGCAGGTCACTGGCAGCAGCTGCTTCGCAGCTCCCATCTCCAGAGGAAGTGAAACAGTTTGGAGGCCTCTGCCTGCTGCTCTGAGCTCCTCCTGGCTCTATTTGCACAGAACTCGAAGAACTTTCCTGTCGGCCCGGTTCGCGTGGATGTTGCCCTTTACCTGCATAAATCACCCCTACACCTGCAGCTGCTAATTAGCCCGGACCACAGCGCCAGGCCTGGACATGCCTCACTGCAGGACCAAGCGGGGTGAGGGAAAGTTGATCTGAGCTGCCTTTCTGTTCCCATGGTCTTACGTCTGCTCAGGATCATGGCAGGATGTTCCTCCTGCGCCAGTCATATCTTACAGCCTAGAGCTCAGCATTGGGTACGAAATACAAGAACACAGAAGCAAAACACGTGTGAGGCTTACAGCAGCAAAGCTGTCTATTGTCCTGCCTAGTTAAAACAAAGCAAAAATAAATATATGCATATGTGCATGCAAGGAGGTCTGAATCTTACTAAATTTTCCCTTGCCTCTCAGTTTCAGCAGCCAAACCAAAAAACAAATTATTCACCCAGCCGTATTCCCAAAGACAGACCTGCGAGGCAACAGGTCCAGGCCACTGCCCAGGGTGAACATCCTCTGGATGCCAGCCTGGTGGTGAAAGCAAATACTTTGCTATCAAGAGAAAACAAATTAATTTTCTTTCTCTGAGACTGGGAGACACTTCCATTAAGCCATGTATAAAATAAAAATAAGGGGGGTGTCCCGAAAGAAATTAAAGACAGTGATAAATATTCCAAGTCATTGCCTGCCAAGATCTGAAAGAAATAGAGCTTCAGATGAGAAGAAAATGTGTTATTATTATTCCCACTTGAAACAGAAAGTCTTAGCTAGATACTGTCCCTCTCAGGAAGCTGGCAAGATGTGGCTGTCGTTGAGCTGAGATCACACCTGAAATGCACTGAAGAAGCAGACTGAAAAAGCTGCTTTCAGATGAATAGGGCAAAAAGCATCTACTAATCCCACGGCCAGTAGCTATCCTGCAGCATGAGAAATACTTCTTGGAAATTTGGAGATTGTTTCACTGACCTTCAACAAGAAGTACATTAAGGAAGAAAGGCAGGCAGGCAGGCAGGAAGGAAGGAAGGAAGGAAGGAAGGAAGGAAGGAAGGAAGGAAGGAAGAAATGTTAACTTTCTACTGAAAAAAAGAAAAAATGAGTGAGATGGGAGGAAGAGCTTCTCTGCCTCTTTTTAGGGAAAAAAGGAAAATCAAATAATGGGCTGTTTCAAACAAAAGAAAAATCATTACTGGTAAAATATCTCTTATTGGGAAGTATGTTGCAGTTTCTTGGCAGTCCAGTAGTGATTTACCAGGGACAAACCTGCTCCTTCGCCCTTGGCTCAGGGGCACCCGAGCAGATGCACGAGGGGTGACACGGGAGCCCACCCTGCCAGGCATCCACCCTGCCCTGCCTCCTGCCCACCTTGCAACCTGGGCTAGAACCACAGAATAATGATACAAATAAGCAAAAGGAACACATATAGGCTTTGTCTTGCCTCTTTATTCACCTGGCAGTGTCTGGAAAAAAAAAAAAAAAAAGAAAGGAAAGGAAAGGAAAGGAAAGGAAAGGAAAGGAAAGGAAAGGAAAGGAAAGGAAAGGAAAGGAAAGGAAAGGAAAGGAAAGGAAAGGAAAGGAAAGGAAAGGAAAGGAAAGGAAAGGAAAGGAAAGGAAAGGAAAGGAAAGGAAATAAGGAAAGGAAAGGAAAGGAAAGGAAAGGAAAGGAAAGGAAAAGGAAAGGAAAGGAAAGGAAAGGAACAGGAAAGGAAAGGAAAGGAAAGGAAAGGAAAGGAAAGGAAAGGAAAGGAAAGGAAAGGAAAAGGAAAGGAAAAAGGGAAGGAAAGGAAAAAGGGAAGGAGAAGGGAAGGAAAAAGGGAAGGAAAAGGAAAGGAATAAAGGGGGTTGATTTCATTTTGTTGACATATTGCTTTCCACCAGGACAGTTTGACAAGCTTTGCAAAATAAAGGGCCTGTTATTGGTAAGGAGAGATCTGACAAAATCATAATGTCCTTCTTTACTCATTCATGCTCTTAAAGCACTTAGGTGATTTCTAATGTAAATCAATAAAATTAATTTAAATAACAGAGAAAAAGCAGAGGCCAGATTCTCTGGAGTTTTTGTCATTGCTGAGAAAATACCAGAGAATGAGCAAAAGGGTCAGGAAAAGTGAAAAGACAGGCAGAGGCTCCCCAAGCATTAGGAAGCTGCCGACTGCCGAAGGAATGGAACAAAGTGAAAACCAGACAGTGAATCATCGCCACTGGGGTGTGTAAAACCCGACTGGGAATTCAGGCAGGTCCTCTTGTTTGGCTTTGCCCATCCAGCTCTTTTCTATTTTTATGTTATTAATAATTTTGTTAAACAACCGCATGAGGTGGCACAAAAATCATCGTCCTTTCCTTCAAGCCGACCTTTAGCCATTTTTTTTCTTTCTTGAAACCTTCTCCGACCTCCCTTTCACTCGAACCACTTTTACCTTGGCCACCCAGTCAAAAAGGCTTTAGGTCCTTGTGACCTGACCGAGGCTTTCTAAAGTCAACACAAGTCCTCCAATAGACCTGATTCCCTCTCAGTGAGGTCCTTGCTTTAGCTTGGTGTTAGGACGAGGTTTTTAAGATGCAATTAAATATGTAATACCAAAATAAATAATAAAAAAAAAAACAAGGGAGAGAGAATGAAAAACAACAGGGGCTCTTGGGTCTCTCCTAACACATGCACCGTGACTCTAACTGGTTTCAATGGCAGGTATTGGAGAGATTGCACAGGCTGGAAGGCAGAAAGGCACGAGCAGCAAAAGAGAAAACTCTTTGGGGGAACCTCTCTAACAAAAGAGTGACCATCTTATAGCCCTCTTCGTTCTCGCAAGTCAGACTGCACTGTAAGGGGCCGAATGAAGAAATTTGACTTTAGATTTAACTCTCTCTATCAGGCAGTTAGTCCCTTGTTAGTACTCCTTGAATGTGCCGAAGCACCTCCTGATGTTGTGTTAAGTTCGTGAAGGTTGAGCATCATAAATCCTTGGGAATTAATGAACTAACTCAACGCTGGGTGAAGCTGCCGGGTGCAGAGCCATGGCGTGCAGCCTGTGTGGCCGTCCCAGCTGAGCCTGGGGGGCTCAGATACATCCTGCTTTTCCGGTAGCTCTCAGCAAATCCACTGCTTGCGCTGATCCCAGTCCTGGTAGGCCTGGAGTTGCGAACCACCTCTGTGCTCTGCCAGTGGCGCAGGAATAGGGATGTGTCCCCTGTCACCTCTCTCCTTGGCTGACTCCCGCTGCGGTCACCACTGATGTGGCTCGTGCAGCTTCATCGCTGTTCATTCACATGTAGAAGATGAAAACCGGCTGCAGCCCCTGGGCACGTGGTGATCCCGAGCCACACAGAAGAGGAGAGATGGAAGCAACAGCAGGAAAGCCGCGCTTGACTCGCCATGGACTCTTTTGTATGGAGAAGCAGGACCAATTGGGCAATGAGTTCTGCCTCCTTTTATCCTGTTTTCAGAGCATTTATAAGTGCTTTGCAGGCACACCCAAACTCACAGGTATTTATTTCACGGTTCCTGATTCTTTGTGTCATGGCATCACTACCATAGTAAATAAAATATTGCAAGTAACTGCAGGGGTGAGCCTCCTCATGCTGGCCAGCTCACCGAGGTCAGCGAGAGGGCTCCCAGGTGGAGTCAGCCAAAGACGTCTTTGCTGGACACATCTAACTCTTAACAAGCCTGCTGAGAATTCAGTTTATTCTAAGTAGTTTGCACAGCTATTCTGAGAAATGAGTCAAATAATTAAAGTAAAAGCCCTGAACTTTTTTTTTTTTTTTTTTTTTTTAAGGGAAGATCTGAATGTCTCAGGTTTTCAAGTTCCTGGCTAGGAACCTTCCTTCTTCTTCAGGACTGGTATAGCCTCCCCTGGCCGCACCAGCAGGTATCTATGCATGAGTGTCCATTTAGGCTCCATTTTTGACATTTTTAGACTTAGTCTCTCCTGGTAGAAATGACTTTTTCTTTCTCTGGGAGAATCCAGTGAGGATGAAGAATACCCAGAAAAAAAAAATCTACTTTTTCCCCTTAAAACTTCAGTGTGACCCTTGTTTTGGAATGGGGAAGAAGGTGGTGGAAAATGAAGTGCCACGCTGAAACCATGGAAGTTGCTGGGAGATTTGAGGGATTTGTGTGAGCAGTTGACGTGGGTGCGCGTTTTCCCTGCGCTTCCCGACAGCGTGACGGACTCCTTGCATGTGCTGGCCCCAGGTGAGGAACGCCGGGGAAGACCCGACCGACTGCTCTTCTACACTACACCTCATTGTCTTCCATTCTCTTACAGCTGTTTTTGCAAGTGTGGGCTCAGAGGGACTTGTGTGTGGTTTGCATGTGTGAGGAGTTTGCAAAAAAAAAAAAAAAAAGGGCCACATTTTGGAGAAATCTAAACTCGCCCTCCACGTTTGCATTTTCGAATTACACACCTAGATGCTTGCCCACTCACTTTGTGTTGGCTACGGTTTTGCTCAGGCCAAAACTCACACGGGAGTACTCAGACTGTCTCCATGTGCAAATTGGAGGATTAGTACTTAACAATTGGTCCAAAAACAGAATTTACAAGCTCAGGGAAAAAAAAAAAAAAAAGTCAGATTCTGCGATGGTGGAACTTGGCATCACATTACTGAAGTCAAAGGAGCTTTGCAGATTTACACCAGTGAAAGCTTTGGGCATAGGTGTTTCCTGAGTGAGAAAATCCAAAGGGAAATACTTCATTCGGTTTATTTTTACAGGGCAAAGTCTGCAGAAAGCAGTCACAGTGCCAGAGAAGCAGAGATCACCTCATGCCTGTTTGCGTATGAGCAACAGTATCTTAAGGGAATTGGCAAATTTGTGCTGTGACAAAAGTCTACCATTCTTGGCAAGATGTCAGGAGCCACTGATTTGATATCCCTTTCCTAAACATGCATTTTAGGATGCATTTTTTTGTACTTAGAAAATTCCAGCCCCCATATTTTCATTTTGCTAATCATAACTGCATTCTCAGCTGTGGTAAATGGACACATCCCTTGTAATTTCACATGAAGCTCCACATAGTCCACATGCACTTCTCCAAACTTTGGAGTATCACTTGGCTGCCACAAGAAACCTGCTTCCTGCACACTTTGCTTTATTTTCTTTCTTGCTGTTTTAACTCATTACAAAATGTTGATGCTTATAGCAGTCTCTGGGCCTGCAGTATTTATTCAGATCTCCCATCTCCCCTTCCTTCACACTTCCCACCCTGCTTGGATAACCTGTAGTTGCAGGAGCAGTGGCTGGAATGGAAATGGCTTAGCAGAGCCCCAGGTCACTGAAATCTGGGGCCTGCATTTTAAGTGTGTCTATAACGTTACAGTTACTCCCTGTTTCGATGGGTGGGTCATATGCAATTTTCCCTTAATAAAGAGCTGTTACAAGGCAAGTTTATTCACCTTAGCTGGCTATTGGAAGATAAAACACACGGAGTGACAAGATTACAAACATTTCGCTGGAGGGTTGGAAATACTCTGGAATGGGATGAGAGATTTAACATGTTCACAGAGCCACAACTTTCCAGTGAGTGGAAGGTAGTAACTTTCCAGAGAGGATAGGAAACAATAACTGGGTAATAATGAGATCTGTAAATTACAGGAAATATTAAAAATCAACTAAATCAAGTCTGACACCTAAGCTTTAAATAATGCTTCTAGGGATATATTAATTATTCAGGCAGAAATCCGCACCCACCCAAGCCTGCTACTTGTGAGGCTGCCAAACCCAGCCCAGCGTTGCACCTTCAGATTTACACCACCCTTTAAACATTTGTATTATAATCATGCAGCTCTTTGGAGACCCTGCTATGGAAGATTGCAGTGTGATGTTGCAACAGGAACACCACCACAGCTAAATCACAAGTTTACAGAAGATAATGAGGAGCTGTGTGCTCTGAGCTCCCGAGAACACAGGCAGAAGAACCAGCTGCAGGGGAAAATGAGCAATCCTGGAGGTCCCAGGGCAGATGGAGCAGAAGACGAGTTAGCTGCATGAAAAAGCAGCTAACTAACCAGTGCTGTCCTTGGAGAATGGTGACAAGGAGAAATGAATATTAAGGTTTAGGCACTTAGGACATGAAAATCTCATCTTCTCTTGAGGCCTCTTTTCTGCAAATTTGTGAAAAGACTCGATACCCAAAGAAGCATATTTTTAAATTTCCCTGGTTTCTCTCTGTGTTTGTGTATCTTGTCCCCTGGGTGTAAGGTTAAGCTGATTCTTCCCTTTAGAGTCAGGAGGAGATTTTTCTCCAAGGTCCGAGGAGAAGGTACTGTAAGGTGTTCTTCTTCTGTAGCACAGGGAGCTGTCTACTGCCTAGGAAGACATATTTAGTTCTTTTAACCTAAAAATCTACTGTTATTCAAGAGACTTAGACTATTACTGGGAGCTTTCATTGTCATCTGCTCTTTTCCTCTGACATGCTAATGGTTTTAATTAAGATCTTAGTTGCAGGCTGGTGAGAAGTTCTTTAATATGACTGTATGCACTGGGGATAGAAGTGGTGGAGCAAAAAATGTGCATGTCTGGTGCTTCTCAGTCTTGCCATGATATGCAGAATTGGATCCAGGCTCCCCAGAGTTTGTGGCACAGGTCTGTGAGTTCTGGCCTTGATCTGATCTCAGATAAGGAGGCCGAACTGCCCTAAATGGTCTCGCAGTGATTTGCGGTAGGAACACGATCAGTTGTTTTCTTACAACAACACGAGAACCATGACAACCTGGAAAGGGGAACTAGCAGCGTCTGCACACAGAGGAGATTTCAACATCAGACCTAACCAAAGTCTAGTGAGGAATGAAAGCCAGAGGGGCTGAAGGCCACAGACATGTGCAAAAGAGGTGAGAGAATACAAAAGGTGGAAGTGGGATTTTGAGTAATGAAAGGTTTGAAACAGTTGAGATGGCACAGAGCAAAGATGACAAGGAGGGCGTGGGAGACTTCAGAATGATTTTGCCTCAAACTGCAGGATAAAACCTTGAGAGGAAACAAAACAAGAGGAAATATTACCCCAGCTCTGGGGAAAATTAAATCAGAGATCCCTATAGCAGATTTAACCCCTGTGTCTTGGTCTGACCCACATCTCCACACTTTTGGGAGTTTTGGACATGAACCAGCTCTCACCTTTGTCCTCTGGACCATTTCTACCAGAGGAAAAAAAAGAAAAACGGTGGAAAAGAACGAACTGGTAGGAGGAATGTGCTAGAAATCATCCCAGCGGAAGTGGAGGGCTGATGTAATTTTTGCCTTGTATCTTGCTGATCCTTTTTTTTTTTTTATGTGCTGAGGAAAAGGTGATTTCCAAATCAGCAGACTGTAAACAGAGATTCTGCAAAGGCCTTCAGAAAAAGACTACATACACAGAGGCAAAATTGCAGAAAAGTGAAATTAAGATCAAGCAATAATGTATACGAACAAGAGAGCATTTAAGTGACAGTGACCATATTCTAGAGACATTTGCTGGCAAAACTTAAATTGGACCCAAAAAAAAAAAGTAACGCAGGCACAGTGAATCACCTAAGAGTAATTAATAATTTAATGAAGGGGATTTAGAAAGAGCTGGATGACATAAAATCAGAGCAGGGGACAAAGTAAGGGGTGAGGCCTGTTACTCAGTGATAAACAAGACACCGCAAGAAAGAGATCAGGAGGGTATCTGTGCAGTTGCAGCAAAGTAGGGCTTGCAGTGAGAGGAGGGAAAGTGCCTGTGTGTGAAGGAGTACATGAGTGAGATGATTCATGGTCAGAAACAGCGTCCTGTGAGTGGCAGAACCAATGATGCTGTTGGTTGTAGAGCTCATGAGTGAGTCAGTTTTCTGATGTTTCATATGAGATGAGCTCGTGCAACAGCATTAGTAGGAGCACAGACACAAATCGCTTTCCTCAGCCTAGTCACTTACTGTCATGAAAGCTTGATATTTTTGAGTATAATGTCAAATGGGTAGAAATTGGTTAACAGATTATGGAGAGACTGATAGTCATGTAACAGTAGCCACACAGAGACACTGCAAATCTGTCATCTCCAGTGTGCTGCAATGTGGTATTTTAATTGGGTAATTAACAACCTGGTTACCCAAGTCACATGAAAATGTTAGCAAACTGGAATCCAGCCTGGCATTCGATTTTCTTAAAAACTATATTTATCTGCTAAAATATTATCTACAACAGGGGACAGCAAGTTGAAGCTGTGAAGTCTGGTTTCTGCTGCAGGTTCCACCACTGACCATCCTGCAATCTAGGGTAGCTCAATTACCTTAAATATGCTTGTTTGTCACACAAAGTGTCAGGCTGCTGTCACCAGAGGTGGTACAATCTGCTCCACCCATAATAAAGCAGCAATATTAAGACACTCTGGGAAGTATAATTAAGTGACATAGTTGAAACATTTTCAGATACATTGATAAAAGTAATGATCGAAGTTTTACTGGTATTAATTATGTTTTCAGGCACTTCACTACTTCCTTCTTTTCACCAAGGGCCAGAAGGAGAAGCATCAAAACACTCCAACAATGATTATTGTCCCAGCAACATTACCACGAGCAGCAGCCAGGAAGTGCTGCTAGGAACTCCATCTTCCCGAGGGAGAAAAACTTGTATTTCTAGGCTTGAGCACTTTGAGTAAATTCTGGATGTCTAAATGGAACCTCAGAACATTTTAAGCCACAGCCAATGATCCCAGCTTTTCAAGAGTTTTTCTATCCAGCTTCTACAAGCCAAAGAATCGAGGCCAATGCATTCTTATGTCCTGAGGGATGATCAAGAAAAACGCTTCTAAAAACTTCTAGAAAAAAAAATATTTAGCATTTTGACTGAAGCCTAGGGGAAAAATCCACAGTAAAGACTGAAAATTGCAAGTCTGTGTAGATTTTAATAGTAATTATTCTATGAAATTGAATGGGGAATCGCAAATAGCCCTTGGACTTAAATATACATTTTCAAATCCATTAGCATTATTTCTTATCTGTGCTAAAATAATATTATAAATATGCAGGCTGCTGAACAATTGTAGAGGGAGGTAAAGCCCCTGTCCATAGAAGTTCATAACTAGTGCAAATGTAAAAATGAAAAGGATAAAATAAGCAAGCAAAGTGAGTATTATGATAACAGACAGATGGCTGAGTGGGGTAGAAAGGGATTTCTCCTCCTGCAAAATATTTGAGAATTTTAAAATGTTCCCAAACCACATTCAGATGAAGCCAAGTCTTTTCCATGTGTTTTGCTCAAACTATTAAATAAGCAAATAACTAAACAGTTTGATTTTCAGCAACATCGAAAAGTAATCCCCAAACTGAAAGAATAATTTGAAAACACTGGAAATGGCCAGAATTTTGATGTTTTCTGCTTTGGGGTTTATCTGTTTTTAAGCAAACAGCTGGAAAGTTTTCCCCTCCTCCTCAAAAGAGGAAAGGAAGGAGCTGACATGTTTTGTTTCTTTGTGGGGAAATGGTTGTGATTTTCTGTTCACCCTGCTCTGAAACCAAGTTGTTGCACTAGCGCCCCTAGAGCTGAGGAGCCCCAGCCTGCAGCAGTGCCAGGAGTCGGGAGATGCCAAGGGCCAGGTTATACACACCATGCTCAGGGGGCTTCTGAGGGGTGATGCAGTGATGCTTGGCAGTCAGCAGGACAAATTACTGCAGACTCACCAGGGCGTTTTGGAGGGGGGCAAGGTGAGTCCCTTGCGATTTGCAGGGGGGTTGGACTAGATGACCTCTAGAGGTCCCTTCCAACCTTAAGCATTCTATGATTCTATGATTGTCCCTCCTTCCCTAGCTGGTGCTTAGTGCTTTCCTGGGGAGCAGCAGGACACAACTCCATGTCCCCTTGCCCAGCCAAGCCAGGCAAACTGCTCTGCAGGTCTAGAGACAGCATCATCCAGCCGACCGTGGCAAAGAAAACTTTTCAGTAGAAGGAAGTTGGTAAGAACACTCTTGGGAGTACAACTTCTTGGGCAGTGCTCACTGGTGCTTCCCTGTTCCCACAGATGATTTTCAGCTTTCTGTTGCTTGCCTGTTCTTCTCCAGCTATATCCAGAGCTCCTCTGTCCACCAGCAACTTGGTAACTCCACATCAATGCAGTGTGATGCCCTGTGCTTAAAACCACTCAATGCCAAGTTTCAAGGAAATCAGGACAAGTTTTTTTCTTTCATCTTCGTGCGGTAAGCCACGTGCCTTACCTAGATCAAGAAAAGCCTCTTTCTTCTGCAGGTGCACTGAGGGCAGGCCATGTGCCCTATACGGAAAGGCTGGCCCTATGCCTCTGCCGAGAGCTGTGCCTTTCTTACAGGCATGAGGGCAAGCAAGGACAGGCATGTAGCAGGCAGGGGCACAGACTAGCAGACACCCAAAGCAGCAGGGCTGATGCATTTATCATTAGCTTGGGGTTAGTAACTGAGCAAAGAATCTGGAGAACCACCCAGCTCTCAGACAATTATTCATTTTTTTATCTTGTCAGGCGCCGGGAAAGTATTTTTTGTCAGTAACGAACAAAATAAAACTGCCAATAGAACCTATTGCTCCTGAAGTTTTAGCTTTCAAATGAGACCTTTTTAACCAGTTGATTTGGTGTGTCATTTGTGGAAAGAATCGGGGTTTGTTCTGGAGACAAACTAAAAGGAGTGAGCTCACTAGGCTCAGGGATAAGGCCCTGGTGAGTACAGGCACATTGCACTACTCCTTGGTTTCAGCCCATGAGCTTCCAGGGCTTTGCTCCAGGAAAGCCTGGGCTGTTTCAGTGTCTTCTGCTAAGCTGGTAGGACACTCAGACTCTTCCTCCAGGATGAGAGCAGTCCTACCTCATCCTGGCAAAGCAGTGCAGGCTGGTGACACCACTCCTGTCTGTCAATGTTGACAACAGCAGCTTGGTTTTGATGATGTTTTGTGATACCTCACAGCACAACAGCATGTATTTATAGGCAATGCTGGTAACACCGCCCATTGGTAAATAACCAAATGCTGTGCTAAAACCCCATCGCCAGCAATGCATAACTTTGCCAAACCTAAAAAGTTCGGGCTGAAAATTTCCATGACAGGCATCTGCCAGTATGGAAGTTTCAATGGATTTGCTGTTTTTCTGAACAAAGAATCTCATACATTTCCAAGGGAAGAGAAGAGGAGAGGAGAGAGAGGAGAGGAGAGGAGAGGAGAGGAGAGGAGAGGAGAGGAGAGGAGAGGAGAGGAGAGGAGAGGAGAGGAGAGGAGAGGAGAGGAGAGGAGAGGAGAGGGAGAGGGAGAGGAGAAGAGAAGAGAAGAGAAGAGAAGAGAAGAGAAGAGAAGAGAAGAGAAGAGAAGAGAAGAGAAGAGAAGAGAAGAGAAGAGAAGAGAAGAGAGGAGAAGAGAGGAGAAGAGAGGAGAGAAGAGAAGAGAAGAGAAGAGGAGGAGAAGAGAGCATTCCTTCATCTATAAAATTTAGTCTGCAGGACAGAGGACCTTGGTAGTTGCATTGGGATCCGCATGCTGGTTTGACTTGTTTAACAGCTCTTCTGTGGACACACACACACAACAGAAAGCTGCCCACAGCGTAGCTCCAGCTGGCAGGGAATATTTCTTCCTTTCTTGCATTGTTTCCCTCAAGTAAGCTGCTGCTAAGCTATGCCTAAAACTTAAGAAAATGGCCTGAGGCACTTCATTGACAGTTATAGCAATTCTATAGGATTATTGAACGGTCCTCAAGAATTTTAAAGAGAAGTGCAGCTACCAGGAGAGATGTACAGAACAATTCAAAGTACCGGATAATATTTATTTTATTTCAGGCCCAAAATCTCCTCCCAGACCATGAGAGACACTTCTGAGGGGCACAGAGGAGGCAATTCCTTTCAATATCTGGTGAAAAAAATACAATCTCCTCATTTATTAGCTTTTAGAAAATGTTATGACATTTGTACAAAGCAGTATTGGTTTCTTGGCTATAGATCTTGCACAGACTGATTCCTGTGTTTAACTTTCTAGATTGTAAATAGGTTCCATTGACTTTCATGAGCCTGCTTGTAAGTAAAGATAACTTGGAGGATCAAAGCCCTATAAACTGTGTCATTAAATTTTAAGAAGTCAGAAGCTGCATGTTCTCTTCCCAGGCTGTACCAGCATCTCCCATGAGTGCTAATGAGACTGGTTCTGATGTCACTGTTACGTGGACATCAGAAGAAACAGAGCTGATTTTCCTCTTGATTGCACAGATGAAAATAAGCAATAACTCATGGAAATCAGTGTAAGTATATACTGCAGTCAAACTATAGCTGATAAAGTTCATGTTCATTTTGGGTACCTGTCTGAAGTTTAGTTCTCTACTCGAAGCACATGATGAATCAGGTCAGAATAACAGGCTTGTAGAGCTCATTAGAGTTGACTGTCCATGCATTTGTCACCAATTACAAGAGCAAGAAAGGACTAAACCAAGACTAACAGACTCATTCAGTTCAGGAAAATTCAGGAAGGAAGATTCACGTTTTAGCCAAATTGATTGATGCCTCTGTACTTTGTAAGAGAGTTTTTCTGAAAGTCAGAAATTGTTTTTTTCAGTAAAAGATTGCATGAAATAGGAAAAGGGGGGGAGTAGAGAGGACTTCACCTCTCTCAAACCAGTGCAAAGACCTGGAGGGAAGGAACAGGGCAAAAGTATTATCTCAGTCTTATTTTTTTACACGTTTTTCTACAGCTAACTTCAAAATAAACAAAGAAAAATAGAAACTGTTGAAAAACCTTCAAGACAAAGACTAGTTCAGCTGTTACACCAGCAGGTGCTCTTTTGCTGCGTCTAAAGTACAAAACCAAGGGGAATTTCTGAGTTCATGAATTTTTTGATACCGGGTCTGTATGAGACTCTCTTTCCTGTCTCTCCCCTTGAGCCTCGGTTTCCACAGCAAAGAAGCTCAGGCTGCAAGAGCCCTAATATGCCCCAATCATCATGGCTAATGCTGGGCTCTGAGGGGCCAGAAGGGCAAGATCCACTTGAGCGTACGTCTGCCTTGCAGCCGCTTGTGACAGCTCTGAGTACGTGAGAAACTCCCCGTATGGAACCCCTTGCTTCATCTCGGGCTTTTTGTGAGTTTTTGCAAGGTCTCCTCCATGAGGGGAGCTACTGCAAATCATCCCTGCAGGATCTGGCTGTCATTTCGGAAAACGCAGAGCTTTTCTTGAAGTGTGAGACCCGTTTTATGCCAATGGGAGTTGTTTTTCAAACAAATAAGCAAGAATTTGGAAGATGAATGATAAATACAGTACCCACTAAAGCAAACGCCTGGTACCACACAACAAATACTTCTTCTTAGCATAAGATACAGGGTAGCATCTTGTACAGGTTCCAGTTAGCACCAGAAATGCAGGGCATACCTTTCGTTGGGGCAAACATCACGGAAAAGGTAGGCAGTAAAACAAGCATTTCCTGAGCAAGGGAGACCCATAAATCATTCATGAAAAGGATAGGAAGCATCATAGCCAGGGCAAAGGGAATGCTAATTTGCTTTGCAACCTGATCAAATGGAACGACTGGCCTTGAGGGATGCAGCCATTTTGGGGGTTGATTGCCAGAGCTAATACAGAGCATTAACTTTGCAGCTTTGCTCCAGGCAGAACTTGTCCCAAGTGACTAAAACTTTCAATGCACTTATTCTATCAGAAGATTTGTGTGTGTGTGACTGCCTAATTAATGAGGTTCTTTTCAATATTAATATGCAGAAAAGTTTACTGCCTTAAAGGTGTGTCAATATATACATTTTTCTGGTTAAATTAGTGTGCCTTTGGCTACTCTAAAATATAAAAGCTATTAATTAAAGTATACAGTTCTTTGGAAAAAAAAAGGATCAAATCACAGAAGTCTTTGGGGAGAATTACTGCAGAATTTATGCCAAAGTCTCAATAAATTGATATGTTAAAATGACTAACCCAAAGTACTTTAGTACAGATTTTTCACAAGGCTTCACAAACTCCCTCCCACCCATCAAAGAACACCATCAAGTGATTTCAAATTAAATAAGGCCAAACTCACAAACACCTCAAGGAGCTGCCCTGGGTGCTCCCTATCTCATGTCAGGACCTGCAGGGAACTGGTCCCCTGCATGAGGCATCGCACCAGCCCCTGCCCATGGTGCAGGAGGCACTCGCAGCCTTCCCCCAGGCCCCAGCCCTGGCCTGCCCAGTGCCACAGACCCCACAGAGCTGCTCAGCCGATGAGGCCACGCTTTATTTTGGGAGTGAAGCTCTGCTCTGAGGTGCCCCTTGCCCTGCACCTCATGTCTGAGAGAAGTCAGGACAAGTGGAATAGAATAAGTAGTATCATTACCTTTGTTTTTGCATGTGGTAAACTGAGGCAAAAATGCGAGACAGAATTCCAAAGCTATTTCCTTGTCGTTTTACCTACCTGAAGGCCTTCAAAAACAACTGTCTCCAGATTATTTTCTTGGAAGTTATATAGGAAGCCTATGGAAAAGCCGAAGGCTGAGTACAAAGCTCATATTTTAACTGTATGACTGTCCTTCCTCCCCAGTGGGTGCTGGTATAAAGACTGCTAGATGGAGCCTGAAATTATCCCTCCTGCTCTTCAATTTACTGGTGCACTTCATATTATTTTTTACATGCAGCAATTGCTTGTGAACACTTGACAGTGCAACACGTTCTTGACATGCAACATGTTCTTATCCTCAAGAACATGAAGGAAGGGAGCAAAACCCTTTGAAGAGTCCTCTCAGCATGCCTGGACCCCAAAACTGCTGTCTGCAGAAGCACATGCAGCATTAAACATTCCTGAAAAGTAGACAGAAAGAAAATCTCTCATTTTAAACAACACGTTGGGGGAAAACAGGTGATGTCCACTGAAGAACACAGACACCTATAGCTGAGGGGAATTGGGGAGATTGTAAATAACCAGACCAATGTTCCCAAGGGGAGCCTGGGGGAAGGAAGAGGGATTTTCTGTTTTAATTGAGGTTTTTCATTCAGGTAGCTGTTATTCTGGGGAGAGAATATGCAGAGAAGAACTTTTATGTCATGAGAAGTTTTACCAAGAAAGAGCTACTACTATGAAGTGGTAGAAGTCAAAGCAATGTGCTGGCAGGCCTGAGGTTCCTTTTGCTGCCTGCTTGCAGGGCCTGAGATAGAGATGGGAAAGGAAGTTAGAAAAAGGAAGCATGTGAAATGTCATCCTAGGATGACATCTTCCTAGCTAGGAGGAAGCAGGTGATAAGCAGCTGCTCAAGGTAGGATTAATTAAAAAAAAAAGTTTCATGGACCTTATTTCATCTCTAATAAATACAGTGAATATAGGATTTTTGCATGACACTTTCATCTTGGTGAAGTATGCTCAAATGGGGTTGCTGCAGCTTTTCTAGTAAGTGGTGATCTAGGCCCTACATAAGCAGTGACTAGTGCTAGAAATCGGGACAGGAAATGTGAATTCAAAAATCACTGTTCTAAAAAAAAGGACAAAAAAGTCAAACAGTTCCAAGGCCCCACCTACAAGGGCTTTGAATAGTTGAGTTTATTCCTCCTTCACATAAAATGTTCCTCGTCCTTTAAGGAGCTGGTGCCTTAGCTGTTTGCTGCCGAGGGCAGGTATAGTTCTTATACGTGCTGCAGGGAAGCTCCATATGATTTCACTGGTGATCACTGCTCAGGAGTGATGGCTCTGGCAGACCAGAATGAGAGCTGCAAAAGACTGAAATTTCTGCTGCAGAAGCCTCATGTCTTGTACAAACTCATCCTAGTTTCACTTGCAAAATCCCATAAAATAATAAATTAAGATGCGGGTTCTAGGAGCAGGGCATAGCAGAGGCACATAAGGAGGAGTGACGTGAACCTTGCGATGTATTCGAGGCAGCAACATGCTCTGCTGCTATTGTGCCCTGTATTCAGGTGCATTTGGGTGCCTGTTTGATAGTGTGAAGAGTTTGCACATTAACTTTTCTCAAGAGAAGCATACTTTGGGCTCTATAATGAGTTCTAACTAGATTCCATGCATTTAGGAAACTCTAGGCTGCTTTATCTGTGTAGTCCAGGACAGTCCCTCCTAGCACAGGCTCTGTAGATGAGGAAGATCTCTTGGTGCTAGTTCACGGTGATATCTAAGGTGCTACAGTCATATTGCTAATAAACCAGTTAAAACCGGAAAAGATTCCTTTGCCTGCTGCCAGCTCCTGTAATAACGTGTCCTCAGTGTGCTTTCTTCTCGCTCTTTCAAGTCATGCACACACAAGTTTGCAAAGTGGTCTCCTGTCTGAGCCTCACAAACTTGTTTTACTTAAAACATGTGCTAGATTCTAGCAAGCACCGCCAGAGGGGAAGCAGTGTTACACTGTATTGCACCACAGAAACCACCCAACTTAAGTGGATTACTCTTTTTTGCCATGGGCTGACTTGCTAATGCAGGTTTACTTTGTTATCAAATCTCTCTTACAACATAGGAAAAAATACTGGACTGAGCAAGGCCTGTTCTGTGATCTGGATTAGCGACTCTCTGTCTTCCCATGGGAGTTTTAAGGAAAGACCCTTCTGCATTGACCCATTGTCCCGAAAAGTCTAACTATGGAAGAAGGAAATGGCACCACCTAGGTTTAAAGCTAGATTATCAGCAGTCTGCAATGTCTTGAAAGATGCTCTTAGTCCCCCCATTGGGAAAGCCTTGAATATGATGGTCTTGGTTGTTGACCATTATGTTTCTAGGAGACCTTTAATCCATTTCCTCAAGTGTCAGCTGAGTCAGTGACAGTATTTCGATGGTGCTTGGTTTCACATCAGTGTTTGAATTTTTCGAATGGAATTATAGCACCTAAACCTCCCATCTTGTCTGCAAGAGATGGGCTGGAAGTCAAGGAAGTGCTTCTTAATCCTATCTTCTGGGTGTGGGTTTTCCCAAATCTTCTTTCCTATTGAAAATTTGAATGGCCTCTGATTCCAATTAGCAAAACACAATAAACGCAGAGGGCTGAGTTTCAGAGGATGTGTTTCAGCAGCAGCCAACTCAATCCCGTAATTCGATGTTGGGCAATGAAGTCCTATCTCCCCTGCCTCCCTCAAAATTAGAATTTTAGTTGCTAAAACTTGAGGTTTTTGTAAAGCAGGTCAAGGACTCTTCTCTTCTGCTCTCGGTTCACTATTTTGCAGCTTTTCCCACATCCATGCAAGCCAGAAACCTTATTCTCTTAATTAATGTTGAGACTTTGGTATAGGCACATGACTCCAAGGTCTAGAGTTTTAAGAAAAATGCCAAGTATCATGAGACTCCTCATAAAATCATGACAGTTGGCTAGCTGAATACACAAAGAACAGTCTTGTACTTTTCTCTCTAAAGTTTCTTCTATTTGGATTCAGGAATCCTAGAAAGAAAAGGAGCAAAGTGCCCACAAAAGATCCTTGTGTCATGCCCCAAACTATCTGGAATAAAGCTGCTGCTTCTCCCCATCTGAAGAAATGTCGCCTTTGAAAATGAAGTCTGTCAGACAATGCACCAGTCTGTAAAGGTATGAAAAATTACTTGGAGGAGCCTGAAGTTGAAAGATGAAAACTGAGGTTTTCAAATGTGAAAGCTCAAATATATCAATTTTAAAATTCGTTCTATACTACTGGAGACAAATAAATAAAAGTGTTAAAAGAGAAGGTAAAATCAAACCAGAGGAATCCAGGCTGTGCCTGGTTATCCCACAGTAATTGTGAAACCTGGCTAAATTTAGAAAAAGAGGCCCTGAAACTTGTCCTGAATAGAACTGGTGTTTATACCTAGAAATGATGATGAGAGTTTCACTTTTCATTACAACCAGATTATTCAGGTTTCTTCAACGCTTGTGTGTCAAGGAATTTAAACCAATATTAAAAAAATGTGTAGGTCTCTGAACTGTAAAATATATCTTGGTAGCTCGCGAAGGAGGAGCAAGAACATTCCCTGCAGAGGGAAGTACAAGCCCTAGGGCCCTGCGGTGGGATAGAGCAGGTGACGGGGCGGATGAAGGCAGTGACATTGTCCTGATCACTTTCATTTCTAGGGCTAAACTTCTCTGCTAACCTTGGCTAACCCCAAGAGCTGTTAAATTGGCTTTGCCTTGTGTTCACTGACAGTAATGGTTTTCACCTTCTCAACACCACAGACCTCAGTTTAATCCTGGTCATCTTGCTCCTCCAATAGCCGAGATGGGTCTAGAGAAGAGGCACTGCTGGGACCCACCCTTCTCCATAAGGTGCCTCTTTAAGAAACAGAATTGTTAACCCAAATTACTTGGCAGCTCTAAGAAATTCTAGCAGGTAATTTTTGCAATGCAGTCAGTCACTCTCAGCCCCGTGGCTGCACTAGTTGCTCGAATAACTACAGTAGCTCTGATTGTGAATTACTGTGATTTGTCAGCTGTAATATAAGCTCAGCTAGGGTTTTGGTGCTTTTGCCAGCAACATGTGAAAGAAAATGTTTGAGTGAAGCATTCTAAGCCAGGCTGGGTAGAGAAGGGGCAGCGGGGGGAGCCAGCCTGACCTGCCCATATTTATTTCATGCAGTGGTGAAACCAGCCCACTGACTGGATTTAAGACTGGTGGATATGTTTAATCTGTTTGAATAACTTCTAACGGGTGTTGGGATGCTTTCTCTTGGAAATTATAATCTGATCCTGCATACCATCTAAATAATGCAATAACGCAATAATGCAATAATGCAATATCTCTTTTCTTGGAATAAGTAGACATAGCACTGAAAATAAAAACATTTCTTTAAGAGGGATGACTCCCTTCTAATAAGAACTGCTACACTTTGGACAGTGAGATTTTTTTCCCTGGTGGGAAGAAAGTGACACCAAGATGAGCAAGAGGCAGGAAATTCTGGCAGGCTGATTTCTGAGCTGTATACCCAGCTTTTTGGTGAACTGCACGAAACCAAATGCTGAATAACTATCAGCTATTGGATAATCCAAATGATGTTTTTTGCATCCAAGTGGGAGTTTATGAAGGTCATTGAACTTATTTAGTGAATGTGCTAGGTAGCTGCAAGTGGATAGGCAGGGGTATTCACTGTAACTATTTATGTACATAATTTTAATTTTTAAATATTGTAAATTCCTCTTAGAAGTTCTCTTGCGGTGAGACCTTTAGAAAAGGACAGACGCATTTACCTCACATTGCTTCACAAGAGCCTCTTCCAGAACTGGGTTCTGGATTTTTAATAGACATTTTGATAAACTGGTATCCTCTAGTAAGAATTTTAAAGGACAGCACTTAAGTGCGCATTCAGTCAAGCATTTCTTCCTCCTGAACTCGCATCTGCTCTGACAAACAAGAGTGCTGAAGGTTAATTGTTACTCTGGGATATTATATTCCTTCTCTCTCCTGTTAATTCTGGGGGCAGGGTAGGGAAAGGAAATCTCTGATACTTGAACCCTGCTGGAAAAGTCTGGATGGTTGCCTAAAACAAATGTTTGCCTAATAAGAGAGAAAAAAAAAAAAAAAAAAAAAAAACAGAAAAAACAGTCCAAAGGTATTTCTCTTTTTTGAGAAAATTGCCTGCAAAAACCCACAGATTTTACCAGCTGCTCTTGGTGTTTCTATAGGCAGGAGAAAGGGTCTGAATTGGAAACATCTCTGGCTGTGTTTGTTTCTTTGTTTTAATGATAGCAGAAGGCTGACTCTTTCACCCTACAAAGGTAATTCCATCGATGTCAGAGTTTCTCCCCATAAAACCCCACGTAACTAGCCGTTAACTCTAAGGGTGCATGAAGAATGAGTGAGCAAAAGAGATGTTTCATTTTCTAACTTTTTTTTTTTGATTTTCCCAAATACAGGAGATATTCATATTCTTCATGCTGGCTTAAAACTTGTCAGAAGGAAAGGGCTTCTCTTCAGTGGTGTTAGGAGCCAGGGAAGCTGCTCAATACCTTTTCAAGGTAGATGGGATATTAGCATGTAGGAAGATTTATGTCCATGACCTTCTGGATGTAAAGGGGCAGCGCAGCCCATGCTGTGCTACATCTAATATGCATATTCATGGCTCGTTTATTCATGAAAGAAATGACTGGATTAGCAGCAGTTTGAAGGACACTGATCGTGGAGCTGAAATGTGTTGAAGCTGCTCACGAATTAGAACGCCATCATCTTTGTAATAAATCGGTAGCCACTGTAAATCCTTGTGTATCGGTGTTGTTATTGGAAATACTATGTTGTATTTTATTGGATTGGAAACATTTCACAGCTATCAACCTGTCAATTATTTTAGCACAACACAGGGTTTCTCATGATGATAGATGGTGATTCTAAATAATTTTTACAAAGTATTTCTACTTACTGTGGTGTCAGGAAGCCTGCCTGCCTGTGAAATATTGTGATTTTTGAAGCACTCACCTGATAACACTCCTTAATTGTGTAACATTAATCTATGTGTCAATCAAATACTTGCAGACTAATATATGGATTTTTTTTTTCAGAGGTTTTCATCAAGGGGGAAAAATTAAGATCACAGAAACCTGCTGGCAGCATATGAAGGAAGAAGCAATGCCAGACTTGTAACCAATCATGAAAATGCATGTTACAAAGAATAAAGAAAAGATGAACCCTCTTGACTAATGAACTCTACTTTTATCAGAATAAAAATGTCTTCCAGTAACATGTTTTTTTCTGTCTCCGTCTTTCTCTCCACTTCTAACACACTGAGTGAAAAAAGAAAGCCCAGTTTCACATGTTCTGAACCGATTCAAATATTTGTAAATCAGTAAGTCACTAAATATTAGGCACCTCCTCTTTAAGTTTTGAGGTCCTTTTCAGAGGCTAGTAAATTACATTATTTTGCCTTATAGAAAGAAAAAATGGTCCAACATAGGGTGATTTGAGCAAGATAACCCAGTGAGTTAGCAACAGAGATGTCTCTGGCTCTTACTGGGTGTATGGAGTGGTACATGTGATCCCAAGATATCAGAGGGTCGAGTTGGCCAAGGTTATCGAGTACTTTAGAGTCACAGGTGCCACCAGGTTCCCGCCCTGTCCAGGGGGACAAGGCCCAAGGCCGTGGGGACAGCAAAGGAGCACAACTGGCCAGGAGTGGGCTGTGCACCCACCTCGATGGCACTGACCACCCTGAGCAACCAGGGCAGGACTGGGCTCTAAGCGGTCTGGTACTCATCCCTATTTATACATCATGCAGCATTTTCCAGCCATTAAACTGATGTTATATGTGCAAGCCTGTTTCAGCAATTAGAGCAAAAATTTTATAGCCCTTTTGGTTTGAATTGGGCTGGTTTCAAATCCAGGTACTAAAATGGATAAAATTATCTTGAAAAGCAAAGGAATTATGCTGTTCTCTCAGATCCTCGGCATCATGTTAGGAAAGACACAATGATAATATTTGTATAAATTAAAGCTATTGGAGATGTATAGTATTTCAGTTTCTGCTTCATTAAGTTGTCCTCCAACCCTGAACATCCCTAGATCTATTCTGCAGCACTTTACTATTTTAAATTTAATCTACCCTGCTGCAGAAAGAAATCTTAAAAGTATATTACTTCTTTAAATTAAATGTGGAAAAAAATAACAATGGTGGAATTCCTGCTGAAATGAATGCAATCTGTTATATAAGTTCTAGAATTCATAATATTTTCATATGTCCATTAGCCTCTCTGCTCATTCAGCAGTATATTTCCTCCCTGTTCCACTCATGCCACAATTAATGATTTTTTTCATCAATTGTAAGGCCAGAAGAAACCACTGTGACCATCTAATCCAATTTTACATGTACAAGAGATCATAGGACGTATCTGGATTACTTTCTAATTTGATTAAAGCAGATTTTGGAAAAATATCTGATCTTTCCCCTAAAATTTCCAAGTGATGGAATAATCACCCGTTACTTTAGCTCTATAATAATAGCAATTTAAAAAATAATCCCTCTGTTTTGAGTCTGGACTTTCATCTTAATCTGACTTGTAGCTATCAGTTTCCTCCTCTCTGAGATTTTTTTTTCCCTTTGTGTGAATTTGATGGCAACCAAGTAGCCCCTGAAGCTTTTAATCGATGGCCAAAATACTGGGACATTAAAGTTTTCCTTATCATCCTCACGTGGTTTCTATGAGCCCTGCCACAAGCTAAGCAAAACTCCACCATGGTAACAGGTAAGGACGAAAGGGATGTTTTAAATTATGGTCTTTTGGGGATTACCCAGACTATTCAGTCCCTCAGGGCATCAGCCTCCCTGTCACATCCAGAATTTAAGCCTTCTCCTGTAGGTGGGCATCCAAAGCTCTATCAAAGAGGCCACAGTTCTGTCTGCTTACCTGGGGGGCAAGAGGCAGGGATGAGGCTTGCTGCTCCACCCAGGCACGCAAGCACACATCCCCAGAAATCCCTCACTCTATCCCAACTTGCTTTCCTATCCTGCTCTATTGAAGCTCTTCTACTTTGTACAAAATTACCCATGCTGGGCGGAGGCAAAGAGGTTACAAACACGCTTTTATAAATCAGTGGGCAGGACATCTGCTTGGGAAGGGGAGTAGAGTTCTGGGACTCACAGCAAAGATTACATATACATTTGGTACATAAATCCTGCTGTGTGTCAGGTAGACCAGATGGGAATGCTCTGAGAACAACTTAGCAAACGGAGAACTTCAGCCTGGAGAGTCTGAAGAATATTTTACTTTCTTGTATGTGAATGAGATGTAAACTTGAGACAGATAGCGAGCTGCTTCTGGGTGTCCCAGGAGCAGAACTTCAGGGGACCAGAGAACTTAATTGCAATTACTGCAGGTGCCTCCAACCTGTAAGTTTAAGGAACAGTGTGCTGGGGATTTTGAGAATCTAAACAGAAGACTGAGTGTTCCTGATTCCCATAATAGGTGTTCAACTTCTTTTGGGCTTCTGTATCATCAGGTTCTGAAAGGAAGTAAGGGGGATTTCAAAACAGCTTCAAGTTGTTGTTCTGTTAGTGGAAGAGTTACTTTGGAGATGGGTAAATTCCTACAAATAGAATTATAGAAGAACATGGATGGAACAAAAATCCAGTGAGGTGTTGTGATCTCCACCCTTGGAAGTTTTCAAGACTTTGCTAAGCAAAACCATGGCTGACCTGACCTAGCATTGGCAACAACCCTGCTTTGAGTGGGAGGCTGCACTTCAGGCCTCCAAAGCTCCCTTCCAGCCAACGTTCCTGTGATGTGGGAGCATGGAGGAACATGTTCAGGGAGGGTTTTCTGTAAAATTTGCTGCATGGAGTCATCTTGGATTCATCGGGAGGTTCTTTGAATGGGAAGCAGCTCCTCCCCAACCCTGGCCACCAGAGAGGGTTCTCGTGGGCGTTCTCAGTGAGAGCACCCTGGGAAATGCCAGTCTGCACGGAAATAAACTATGACACTGGGAACAGCAATTAAGGAAACCAACTGAGATTTCAAGGAAAAGCATGAACAGCAGTTAATTAAAACAGAAGTATCATCTTCAGGCCTTTTCCATTCACAGAAGGCTCTTGGTTTCTGCTAAAGGCATATTGCACTGGTGACGGTAGCTCAAGACAACTGTGGTTGCTTTTGGAATGAAGTTGTTAGTTCAGAAGAGGAACAAACACACCCCTTCCCTGGAGTCCCAAGTTCTTGGCTGAGGGAGCTTCCAGCCCTGCTGTACTGCATGTTCAGGGTGGAGCAAAGTGATTCAAGCAAAGGCAGATACTGATTATAGTTTAATTGCTGCTGCTATATATCTTTTCCCCGTGTTCAGCTGGCAGAAGGCACCTAAAGCCTGTCAGAGACTGGGGTGAATCCCTAGCCCCATCAAAGTTCAATGGCCAGATTCCCACGGACTCTGTTCTCCCAGGAAATGTGACCATATTTCAGACATACCAGGGTCTCCTCTCCGTTTCTTCTGCATCCCCCTTGGGTCATAGTTGCTGGTCCACTCACCATATCAGTTTGCTGGATCAGATCACTCGGGCTCATCTGGGACGTGGGCTGTGCTCCCATTGCTAACATTTGTAAAAAGGAGTACACAACAGGGCCACTTTAATAAACTTTGGGTACAATGAAGACAGAGCCATGGGGAACCAAGTGAAGGGCTAGAAAAAGCTTTTCATTCAAAGGTTTAGGATTTTCTTAATTGAAGAGGTGGGGAAGAGGGAATGGTATTTTTCCCCACTTAATGAAAACGGCCTTTTCCTCACCATAACCAAGAAAAGAGGCTTCAGCTCTTGGCAAACAAACTTCTATTAAGTGCATTTGCTGGAAATGTTTATACTTTGCTCTTGACAACTATCTTGAATATACTGAGCATTGCACTGTGCTCTATCTTGCATAATTCGGACATGAGAGCAAAGTCCTGATGGGGGAGGTGATAGTGTCTTTCCTTAGGATATTTTTTTCTTTCTCTTTCATACCTGCCACTTGTTGCAATCAGTGGCAATAACCTGTTTTGGAAAGTGTTTTCTCAGTCTCTAGGGATTTTCTCTCCCTGCAGCTGCCTGTCGCAGCAGCAGCAGGAGGACAATGTATTTGCAGGGCACAACAGGGAGGGGGGAACTCCATGAGAGCAGGGAAATCACCCCTACCTTTCATGCAGCCTGGCAGATGTTTAACAAGGGGTTCTGTGCCTTCCTCCAAAACTCCCCTTCTGCAGCGTGTTGCCTGGAAACCCTCTGCCTCTTCCCCTTTCACATTTAATTACTGCAAATTGCTGAAAAGTTTATCTATACCCCTATCAGACAGACAAATCACTGTTTGATTGGTTGCAGATAAATGGACCTAAGTGATTCCAAAAGTTGATCTCTGTCTGCTTTGTGTTTTTTTTTCTTTCTTCCCCTCCACCCCCCTAAACAGGATTCAGCCCAGCATTTCCCAAGCCGAATAACTGGAATCTGCGCTAATTCAGGAAGGCCTTTGCTCACTGATTTTGTGTAGAACTAGGAGATAAGAAAGGAGGTAGACAGGCATTAGCATAAGAGACTGGTTTGATGAATATGAATGGGTGCTCTCATGTCTGGGCAAGTGGATGGCAGCGAAACAGATGGTGCTTGTTCACTAGCCCCTGTGAAATGACGCTGCTGGTGGGGTTACCCTTGCAGATGGGTCTTCTCCTTGTAGCTTGGCCTTCTCCCCTGGAAACCTCCATCCAAACGCAAGCCATATGAGGAAGGAGTCGTTCCATGCCTGGAGCCTCTGTCTGTGAAGCTGGAGGCAGGGATGACACATCACGCGGGGAGCGAGGCCGCGGGGGATGAGCCCGTCATCTCGGTGCCATGCTAATGCTGCGGTTAGATGAGAGGGTGTCGCGCGGTGGCGGTGTCAGCGCTGGCACGAGGCCACCGAGGGCGGGTCCGCCCAGGTGTGGCCGCGCGTCCCGCGCTCGGGTCCTCTACGGAGCGCGCGGGAGGCAACGGCCTCCCGGCCGAGGCAGGAACTCCTGCAGCAGGAGACGGCAAGGACGGTGGGTTCCTCAGGCTTTGCCACCTGCACATGCACAAGGGACAGTTGAGAAGAAAGAAGTGCAAAGAGGAGGGAGCCGACCCTTGCATTTTGATCCTGGATAGAAGAGCGCAAAGGCCTGGAGCTGCGGGCGCTGGACATTGCTCGAGGCTCCCACAGAAGGACGGCAGGATGCAGCGGGTTGCAGAAGGGGCTGCAAGGAGGGGCTGCCAGCAAGAACTCACCCTGTCGTGACTGGAGTCTCCGGAAAGCAGAGCCCGGGCGCCGCAGAAGGGCTAGAGCACATGGATGACTTCCAGCAAGAAGAGCCTCCGCTAGGTCGAGAATGTCAGCAAACCTGACCCCAGGGCTCACTGCCCTCGGGCCCTGCTTTTATTAGGTTATTCCCCTGACAAATGCCAGGGTGACTCTGCCATTACCCTGTTGCCCTGCAAAGAAGAGCAAGCTGCCGAGACACCAAAGGGTTAATCCGTGCAGGAGAGACTCCCCAAGCCCCCTCATCCCAGACAGGCTTCTCTCTCCTCCCGCTTGCGAGAATCCCCTTTCCCATCGAGTTCTGCCCACTGGCAGCGAGCAGGTTGTTTGTCTTTCCGTGGATCGGAGAGAGTCTGTGCAAACCTCCATACAACTGACTTTAATTACCTGCCAAACCTGTACCAAAGCATAAGCCCACATATTGTATGTGACATTACCAGTAGAGCAAGTACTGGAATGCAGGGGCTAGAATAATTTGACAGCTAACATAAAGCACCGTGATTTATATTTTGGTTATATTGAGATTTTTCCCCCCTCTTTGAGCACTCATATAAATATTTACTTGGATTCTAGGACCTTGCTTAACCCTCACGGTGCCACGTTTTATCCTCTTCCTTTTTTTTCTTTTTCTTTTTTTTTTTCTGGTATTTTTGTTTTTCAGCAGCTACTCCAGAAATGCCTTTCATTTGAAAACACAGAAGATTTAAACCAAAAATAACTTCACCTTTAAACTGTTTCATCTGTAAACAATGTGATCCATTAATCTTTACATACTTACTGCTATGTTCAATTGAAAACAGATCATGGAAGAGGACTTCTTTTAAAAGATACAAGACCTATTTAATAGAAATGGTGTTTTTAGATTCTAGAGCAGAGACCAGCTGATAACTCCAATGTGTTTTATATTTGATCCAAATTACATCATTAATTACTGAGCTGTGTAATGATAAATCAAATGTATTTCAAATTTAAACTTACCTGCTGTTTAATGCAACTGTTTCTATCCTCATTTATTTTGATTCAAAAAACCATCCTTTCATTTTGTGGCACTTCATGCTTTAAGTCTGGGAGCAGCAGGACAGAAACTACTCTGAGAAAAATCCAGTAATACTGTAACTCAGAAAGCCTTTTTTTAAATTATTATTATTATCATGATTCCTGTCTGTCTGTCAGATTTATACATGAATCACAGTGTAGCCCCAGAGGTCCACACGTATTTGCTTAATATCTTTCTCTTCTGGGTGCCTGGCTGGAGGTAAGTGTAATGCCCATCCAGAAAGATTTGCAGCTAACATCTCTGGTATTCCCTTTGCCCATCCTGGGAATGGGTTAACCTGTCCTCAGAATCAGCACTGAACTAAATGAATTTATGCTGTCCCAGTCCTGAGATCAGGATGTTCTCCCTCAGCATTACCACTGCAATACCCAGAAGAAAATGCCCGATCCATCCACAAAAGCTGGTGTAAAACTAATGATGTCCTGTTCTCCAAAGGGGACTAACGTGCCTCTTTTGGGTGTCCTGGATGCACTCTGTGCTCTTCAGTTTCCTCCTCAGTAGAGGAGGCTCCATCCTAGAGTTGATGTTAACAGCACGTCAGTGGTGCCACCAAGCCAGGCAGAGCTGGATGTGCTCGGGCAATAAGCAAGGTAGGCCAGGCTGAGCGTAAATGCGAACACTTTCCTTGGCAATCTCATGGGCAGATATTTCACCTTTGAAAGCACATTTTTCTATGACTGTTGGCCACCTTAAATAAAGGGAAAACAGAGCTCCAAGGAGCTATAAGTGCTGGAGTTCGACTGGAGACCTGTTTATAATTAAATCTTCCCTTTCTCATGTTTGTAAAGATTTTAAGTAATAATGGCACCACAGCACAAGAGCAAGGAAAAAGCAGTTAGCACAAGTCCAAGGTGCGAGTTTATTGCCCTCTGTAATTTCTCTTCCGAACTGACCCCCTGAAAACAGCAGGAAAGTTTCTGCTCCTTTAGGCAGTAGAAGAGCCCATGCACGCAGCTCTGCAGGGGCTGGGACATGGCCTCCTCCTTGTCACCCCCCTGCAAAGGCTGATGTTGCCCTGTGCTCCCAGCTGGGGTGACATGGAGGCAACGTGGCCCAGGAGGCTCAAAGGATGTGGCCAAGATATCAGTCTGCAGCTGACCTTGGCCAAGTCATATCTGTCAGCACCTCAGTTTCCCCAGGTGTAAAATAGCAGTATTGGCAGTGGCCTCCTTCAATAAATTATCTGAAGGTCTACTGATGAAGAAATAACTATTACTTATCCTTATGAATGTGCTTTTCAGATACTTGGCACTGATTTCTTGCCACCTTTATTTCCAAAAAATGCCTCTGAAGTTACTGGCCTTCTCACTGGGTGCCTGAGATCCTTTATAAAGCTAGCAAGGCCTCTTCAGAAACAAAGTCCCATTAGCAGGAAACCTAGACTAGAGCAGAATCAGATTTCTGAGAGTTTTACTGAAAAGAGGTTGCAGACTTCCATAGTCAAATACAGGCAGAAATGATGCATACAGTTTCCATGCATATATATTACTGCAATACTGTACAAAAGCATCTTCTTTCAGTGTTTGTAAATAATCACATCTCTACATCTGTGTGGACATGTGGGAGCTCTCCTGGTATCGCAGTGAAAACAAGGGTCTTCATCGACTGTACAGTCAAAAGAAGGGTGCATTAGAGCCACACCATGACACCACCGCCAGAGGAGAATACCCTGGTATAAACCATTACCCACTGCCTCCGAAGTGAGGAAGAAAGGAGGAGAAGTTTGAGATGTTGCTTTAAAGAAAGCACTAAACTTGGTAAAAGGACATAGCTTTCCTACTTGCTCTCTGCCCCTCATGCCTCAGGATATCATAAATTTTTGATACCAATAAAACAGAATTTTTGATGAGCTGCTATTTTGCATTAAAGCAACTTTACATGCAAAGATTGCATAATAGGAAGTAAAATTGAATTTTGCCTCAGAACAAGTTCTTATTATTAATTTAAATGTTTTTATATATTTTAGCAGCAGCTTATCATTCTATATATTTAATTTCTTTCAAGTGAGAACACTTAGCATTGGTTTCCTTATCTAAACAAATCTTTTAAGAGAACACATGTATAAAGTGGAAATACAGTGTTTTGCATCTGTGCCTTAAGACAAACAGTGAAACTTTAAAAGAGGAAATAAAATATAGCAGAGGACAGCTATCTCCAAAACCTAATAGCAGCCACTGTGGGGCCAGACGATGTGTCGCTTTCTTTATGTGGAATGTTCTTTTTCTGTCTTCACTGTATCTGAGATGTTTATTCCAACCATATCGTGACAAATGTATAAATACGATAGAGCCACACTGGAGCATTTCTGTCTAAGGCATAGGATTTTCAGGTCTCATACACACCGCAAATCATTTCCTAGCATTTCCATATAGCATGACAGGCTGGACCAGCTCTCACAAATATAAATAGTGTCTTCCCTCTCCTGGTTGCAATAGCAAGAAACTGTTTTGTAGCACTTCACACTGTGTTCAAAATTCACTCCTAAATGCCACTACTAAAAAGTATGAAAAGGCAGCACAGAAAGCTTTCCCCTAGCCTCTTCTTCTTCTCCTTCTCCTTCTTCTTCTCCTTCTTACATAAAACAAAAGTCCGGTGTGGGATCTTAAGAGACCGCTGCATGATATGTTACAAACATCCTAAGCAGGATTATGCAAGAAGCTATTTAGAGTGTGTGTTAACTTCAGATTTACTGTAGCCTTAGAGTGAAACATAGCGATAAAAAAGGTGAAGCCTGCTCAAATAAGGAGCAAAATTGCCATTTCCCCTCAATGACAGGGGAAGCACTCTTTTGATCTCATCAAGGCAAGAGTAGAAATAAAAAATAAAATAAAATAAAATAAAATAAAATAAAATAAAATAAAATAAAATAAAATAAAATAAAATAAAATAAAATAAAATAAAATAAAATAAAATAAAATAAAATAAAATAAAAATAAAGCAGAGGCCCGCAGGGATCGCGGCAGGGGGGATGCGAGCAGCCCCGCAGCCCCGCTCCGCGCTCCCGGCCCCGCTCCGCGCTCACCTGCGCGGGCAGCGCACGCGGCTCCGCGGCCGCGCAGGGCCCGGCAGGGCTCGCCCGAGCGCCGGGGCTGTTTTATCAGTCTGTCCTCCGCGAAACCCGACACCCGCAGCCCTGAAGAACTTCCCTGACCTTGGTCTGTCAATCACGCAAAACAACCAGCCTGCTAGAGCCAGACGGGCACTTAGCCAGCTCCGAGAGAAAGAATAAAATTAAAAAAAAAAAAAAAAAAAAAAAAAAACACGAAACCCCCAAACAGCTGGTAACGGTTATCTTGCAAGCCCTGGCTCATCCTAATAACATATCTTGCTTGCCCACCCCAACACTGAGCGCTCCATATGGCAGCAGCGCTCAGCATCTCTGGAAAGTCTTAGGGTGATGTTGCTCTCTATAGTCCAAAAAAAATGTCCTTTAGTTTAAGATTCCCCTGTTTTGGAGTCAAAGACAATCAGTTTTTTACACTCTCCTGGAGGAGAGAAGGGAGGGGGATGTTTAAAATAGTGTATTAAATACTTGGCACAGAGAGACTTTTGTGTCAGTAAAAAGTTTTGTGTCAGTAAATGGGGGGAGGGAGGTTGTGTTGCCAATTGTGTTTCCTGGCGGAGTGTCTCGTTTAATTCTGGGGCAGCCCTCGCCAGGAGTCACCTCTGCCCCGGAGGGGGATGCGATGCTCTCTACAGCTGTTAGCAATAGCTCTTGCAAAACTGCGAGATCAAACCAAACAATACGGTTTCCACTGAAGGGAATCGTCCTCCTGGGCTACCCGAGGCCACAGCTTAACCATGGTCCGTCTGCCAGATTTGGCTGCAAGAATCACGGGCTCTCCCCGCCGCACGCCGCGTTCCTGGGGGTGCGACGCGACCGCGCAGCCCCGCGCAGCCCCCGCGCCGGGGCCGCCCGTTTCGGCACCCTGATCGCGGCAGGCCCGGGGCTGCAGGGAGCGGCTGGAGGTGGGACCCGGGCCCGGCCACAGGTATCCAAGCAAAGCGGGGAGACATCCAAGTCTTTGGGGTCAGCTCGTCCCCTCCTCGCTCCGTGGAACCGCGGGGGCCGGGTTGCCTGCGCGGCTGCGAGGGTCCCGGGCGGACGAGGGGCAGCGCTCGGCAAGGCCAGGCCGGGATGACCCGGAGGAGCGCGGATCCTCCCGCACTGCGCGCACTGACCCGCACACGCAAAGCGGCACGGCCGGGCAGGGGCAGGAGGAGGACGGAGGAGAGGAGCCGCGGAGGGAAGTTGCTTTGTCCCCACAGCTTCTCCCTAGGGCTGCCCAGGACGGGCTGCACCGTCTCTCCCCTTGCCTTCAAGAAAGATTTTTTTTTTTAAATCCCTAGTGCCCCCGGCAGCTCTTGACACACCAGTAACGAGGGGGGAGATATCAAAGTAAACACGCGGGGAAGGCGCTAAGCGAGAGGCACCGTCCTGCACCCCGTGCTGCGGGGCCGGTCCCGCCGCCACCGCCGCTGCGTTGTCACCCACCGGGACGGAGCCGTCCCCGCCGCGGGCCGGCCCGGGGCGAGCACAAGCGCCGGGGTCTTGGCTCGCCCCGGTCTGGCGTGTCCCCCCGCCGAGGCTCCGCTCCTGCCCCCCTTTCCCCCGCCCCCAGCGCTCAGTTTTGCAGCTTGGCGGAGCCCTCTGAGCACTTGCGGGTCGGAGTCCCAGATGCTCAAGCTGCTTGTGGTGGTGGCGGATTGCTCTTTTTTAAATTATTATTATTATTATTATTTATACTATAATCAGGTAAATCAAATCTCCGAAACGGCACCGCGCTGCAAACACCCGGGCTGTCTCAACGGCACTCCGTGCACGGAGAGTCTGCCCCGCCGCTGACACAGTTCTGCGGTGGGAATCCGGAGGGCTTTTCTAAGGCCTGTTTTGCTATTTTTGTTGTTGTTGTTGTTGTTGTCGTTCAATTAGCCCTAGTGATTTATTCAATGCATGCATGCAGGGACATTAATATGCGGTGGCAGTTCCCACAAACAATATTCCTCTCAGGCTTTCTGCAGCCCTAGCATCTACTGGGAAGGGGGGAGGCCATGGAGAGACAACCAGGCGCTCTCACCCTCTTCCCCTACCGACTCCTGTCCCCCTTCGTGGGGCAGGAGGGGCCGTAGGGTACGAGGTCGCTCTCCGACCCCTGTCCCAGGGGGACTGGGACCCGCCTGCGGCCCCTGCTCTGCTCTCCCGTTGCAGCCGCCGGCCTAGCTGTCTCCGACAATGCAGGGATGCAGCTGGGTTTTAAAAGCAGATTTTGTTTCTGAGTTACTGTATTTGCTTTTCTTTTTATTTTCTTTTTCTTTTTTTTCCCCCACACTCTGCTCTGAACCAGTTCATCCTCCAACTGTGCCTATGTCGTCCCTGCAAAGGCAGTTAGCCGCTGTCGGGAAGAAGAGGGCAGAGAGAGGTTATTATTTCGGTTGTGCGGTGCATCGGATTTTGTTTTTTAGGACGAGTTTGAAGTTCAACCTAGTCACACGCGGAGAGTAGCAGTGTGGCCGAGCTCTGCACCCCCTGCCCGCACCGGGCCGAGGAGCAGGGGCCATTTCTAACCTCCCTTGGCTGCAGATTAGGGAGCTGAGCGGTTTTCTGCGCTCAGATAAAGCGGTTAATGCGGAGTGGCAGTGCCTTACGGCGGGGGGGAGCCCTGGGGGAAAGAGATGCCAAATACACGAGCTCAGTCCGCTCCTGCACACGCAGCTAAAAAGTCTCCAAAACTTCTTCCGTTGGCTCATGCTTAATAAATAAATAAATAAGAAGGCCAGAATAAATGAACTGTACAGAGGGAGAGGAAGAAAGTGCACGGCCAAAGGAGCCAGGGGAAAGACTTGCCCAAATCTTCTGCCTTTTTTTTTTTTTAGTACATGAATAATGATTTAAAAACCCTGCCTGCCCTCAGCGTTTCTCCCGTGCCCGCGGGAGCGCAGCCCGGCGCGGGCAGCGGCGGAGCGGGGCCCCGCGGTCGCGCGTGGGGGACGCTCCCCCCGGGCCGGGCGGCAGCGGAGCCCGTGGGCGCTCGCAGGCAGCTCCGCGGAGCCCCGCGCAGAGCCGGGCGCCCGCGGAGCCGCTCGGCGGCCGCTGGCGCTGGACAGCGCGTGCAGGAGGGCTCAGATACCCGAGTTTCTGGGCGCGAGGCGTTATTAGAGAAGGAGATCCCGCCAAGAAATGCCATTTCAATGATTTTAATAAGCAAAATAGGAAACAATTTTAATAACCAAAAACAGAAACCAGTCTGAATAAAACTACAATAGACCAGGTTTTTTAATATTTTTTTTCATATCATAAGCAGGATTTGAAATTGATCCCTTCAGAACTTTACATGAAATAAAAACATTTTTTCCGCTGCTGCAATGTTTTGATTTCAACACAGTTGAATCAGTAAAAACCAAAGATCGTTTTCTGATGCATGACTAATATCCACAATATTTAAAACTGCAAGCACCATGCTGTTCATTACAATCTCGTTATTACTGTTAATTTATAAACTAATACAAACTTAAAATGCATCCGGCCAGCAGTGCCAGCTATCCTAAAAAGGAAACTAAAAATAAGTTTTCATTTTGGTATTTTTGTCAGTGCAACGTAAAATAATCCTTTTACTGACCTGCAGGAGGAAAAAAAAAGTAATAAAAACACCCATAAGACTCCAAACTACTACTAATATACAACTGCAAATAAATTTTGGCTAAAACTTTCACTCACTGCATAGGGAAGCAGAGAAGCAGATTACAAATCATTGCAAAAGAATACACTTAAAAGTTGCAGTATGACTTCTTAAAAAAAAAAAAGTTTCACTTTATATGCTTTTCCAGCTCACGTACCCACTGCTATCATTGATAAACCTAACTTAGGTGGTGACACGAATCATTTACTGTGACTTCAGCTCGACTTCTAACAAGTCTTTCTTTCACTTTTTTTTTTTCTTAATTTTACTGGAAAAAAAATCAAAGGGCAGCTGGTATTTCTTAAAAGGAACCAATATATCGCCCATGCCTCGCTTTCTGAGTGTACAATCAGAAGGGAGACTCTAAGGCCAAGTCTAAACACTACAGGCTGAGAATTGTCCTGGAGGAGATGGAGCTTCACTGCCACTTTAAAGCGCGGAGGAGGCTCTAGTGACCGATGCGAACTCGCTTTCCCGGTTAAGTTTAGGTTTGTCAATGCCATCCAGGCTTTTTTTTTCTGCCCCAACAAACAAAAACCAAAATGAAAACTAAAAAAAAAAAATCTTAAAAGTGCACCAGATATACAAAGTTTTTTTTTTCTTTTCTGAATGCAAAATGCCCATAAGTTTAAGTGTCTCTTTAATACCAAACAAACCGTATAACCAGCCTGCTGAAATGTTTTGTTTTTTGTTTTTTTTTTTCTTTTCCTGTGCGGTTTGAAGTCGCAGATATTTACAAGCTAACAATCATAAAAGAAAATAAGAGAGCAAAACCAACGAACAAAACTGCACAAGCAGTAAAAAGTTTTGATAACTCGTAATGCTTTTCTTATTGATGAAACAAAACAACAGAAAGCTATGATCGATGATCAACATGCTAAAGTTAAACAAGAAAATGGTACAAAATAGAAATTATTACCATACATGTCCAGCATGCAGGATTAATATTTTTAATGCAGATTTTCGTATTTTTCTATATAATCAAGCAGGCAATAAAACTGATGAGTTTTTTTTTCTTCCTTTCTTTTCTTTCTTGGATTGAATGTCCCATCTGAGTCCTGTAACTTATTTCTCAAAGCAGGCAATATATGAAGAGTTTGCATATATTGTCCCTTTTATTTATTCTCTTTTTTTTTCCAAGCAGGTAAATTGTGCATGAGATGCTGCTGTCATGTCCTCTCTTTCCAAGCAGGCAGTATGTTATAGATGGCTTGTTCATCGTCCTTTTTTTATTATTATTCTCTTAAAGTCCATCTCATTCAGGGAGCAAGCGATCTATAAAACGCTTCGCTTGTCCTTTTCTCCTTTGCCTCTGCCTCTGTCCCTCTCTCTCACGCACAAACGAAAGTCAAAAAAGTTGCACGTTACCTCTCCCGTCCCCACCCCCATCTTACTTTTCCCACAGCTAATCTAGGAGACTGGATGCTGCAAAAGTCAAGTCTCTATTTTTTTTCTCTCCTTCTTTCTCGCTAGTCAAGCAGACAGATGGATGGAGATGTCAGAGGAGGATGGGAGCGGGGGGAGGGGAAGGGGGAAGGTGATGGGGTCGGGTTTTTTTGTTTGTTTTGCTTTTTTTATTATATTTGTTAAGCACTCACATGAAGAACTCGGGGGAAGACGGGTTGTCACTGGTGGAGCCGGCCTCTCTGAAGCCATTGCTGGCAAGTTTCTCACACTTGAGCTTGTAGGCATCTCTCTCTCTGGCGAGCCGGGTCACTTCTTGCTTGAGCTGTTCCACCTGCTGAATTAGCTGGGTCTTTTCATTCTCCAGGTGGTGTTTCTGCTGGACACGTTTATACCTGCAGGACTGGGCATAGCCCCTGTTCTTCAAGGTCCTCCTCTTCTGCTTGAGGCGGATCACCTCGTCTTTGGTGAAGCCTCGGAGATGCCTGTTGAGCTCCCTCACGGACATGGAGACCAGCTGGTCGTCTGAGAACCGGTCCTCCACACTGCTGGAGGGGGGATGCTGCTGGTGCGAGTTCTGGAGCTGCTGGGAGGAGCTGGAGGAGGTGGAGGGAGTGGGAGAGGCCTGGTGGTGATGGTGGTGGTGGTGATGAGGGTGCCCGCTGCCGGCCAGGTCTTCGTGGGTGACTGCGGGATACTGGTGGTGGTGTTGGTGATGGTGGTGGTGGTGGTGGTGGTGGGCCCGGAAGCTCTCAAAGCCTTGCAGCTGCTGGGACACCTGGTGGGACCCAATGAGAGCTTCAACGGCATCTTCTGGGGTGAGGTTCAGCGCCTCGGGGTTCATCTGCTGATAGCTATTGGCCATCCAGTACAGGTCCTCCAAGTGGGTCTTCTGCTCAGTGGGGCTGAAGCTGGGCGAGGAGGGCACGGAGCTGCAGGGGGTGCTGATGGGGGTGGAGGAGACGGAGCCGGCGGGCTGCAGGCGGGTGCAGTGCCTCCCGGAGCGGTCATTCCTGCCCAGGGGCTCCTTCTTCACGTCGAACTTCATCAGGTCGAAGTCGTTGACATACTCCATGGCCAGGGGACTAGTGGGCAACTCGGCTCCGATACTGAGCTCTCCGGCCATCGCGGGCTTGCGGGCACCTCCGCCGGCGCAGGGGCTGGAGACCTCACTCCAGCGCGCAGCCTGGGAGAGGACTGGCTGCGCTCCCTTATTCCAAATAAACTTTGGCTTCGCTTCCTCGCTTCCTTTCCTCCGCTCCCCCCTCCACCGCCTCCTCCTCCTCGGCCGCTTCCTTCTCCCGGCTCCTCGGGCTTGTGCAGTCCGCAGCGACAAAGCCAAGGACGAGCCAGCAGCCGGGGCCGCCTCGATGCCTTCTGTCTTTTCGTATCAGCGTTTGCAGCGCAGCGCGGGCTGCAGCAGCTCCTAGCACTTAGGCGCCCAGTTGCAAGGAGAAAGGAGCAGTAGCAGGAGGGAAAAAGCAAAACAAAACAAAGATGCTGCCTTCGGGTCTGCGCAGGAAGAACGGTACAAAACGTTCAGCCCGTGCCCCTGGCTGCGTTTGTAAGTCCTGAGCCTCCTCTCCGCCGTAGCAGAGCACCGGAGTCTGCCGCAACTTTCCAGTCCGAGAAGGCGGCCGGGGCAGCGCACTGGCTATTTGCGGTGGTGGCTGCGCTTTGCACGGGAGTTTTGTCGCTGGCTCTCGCCGCGCAGGGGAAGGGGAGGGAAGAGGGGGAAGGAAGGAGGGGAAGGAGGAGGAAAAAAAAAAAAAAAGAAGAAGGAGGAGAGGGGGGACGAGAAAACCCAGGTCTCCGCTGTAGCTGCCGCCTCCAGCTCTCGTTGTGCAGCTGTGATTCGCAGCGCAGCCCCCCTTGTCTTCTTATACGGCCGTGCCCGCCGAGCGCGCGGCGGGGGCCGGGGCCGGCGGCGGCAGCGCCAATGGCAGCGCCGGGCGGGCGGCGACGGGGCGGGCGGGCGGCGGCGGGGGCGGGCGGCGGGGCCGGGCCGGGCCGCGCCGTGACAGCTCCGCTCCGCAGCGCCAGCTGAGCGGCCGCGGCTCCCGGCCCCGCGCGCCGCCTCCCGCTTCCCCCTCCCGCATCGCTCTTTTATTTATTTATTTTTCTCCCCTCCCGCCTCATCTGCTGCCCCTCTAGCCCCCCCACCCCCGCCGGTGCTTTTCGGCCTCCGCAGCCCGCAGAACGGGAGGGCTGGGGACATCCTGCCTGTCCCTTTGTTCTAAAGACAACAAAGTGCCTCTTTGCTCGCTCCCGTCCCGGAGCAAATTTCTGTACAGTTCAACCTCCACTTGCCCCCTCCCCACATCGCCGCGTGCAACTTTGTGCCACCGTCCCGCATCCGGAGGGAATAAAGAGCCCCGCTGTCCGCGGCTGCTCCGCGCGGAGCCGGCGCGGGGGTTGCGCGGAGATGCGCGGAGCAGCCGCTGGGGAAGGGCCGGCTCGGGGAGGCTCTCAGCTCTCCCCGTGCAGTCGCGGAAATTCTCCCGGTTCCAGGAAGAAAATCGCACCCTAAAGTAAAGCAAAGGCATTGACACAGACAATTGCAAATATTAGGGAGAGAAGGGAGAAAACCTAATTACATTTCACTTCTTGAGGGGACTGTGTTTGCTTTCCTCTGCTGTTCCCCGAGTGAGTGACTGCATGCAAAGAACTCAGCTTGTAAGGGCTTTTTTTTTTTTTTTTTTTTTTTTTTTGGTTCGGTAACAGGATTTTTTTTTGAACATTTTGTAACGATTAAGGGAGATTAGGGCTTCTCTTTACACTGTTCTAGCGCTCAAACAGACAGAAAGTGCGACCCCAAGTGTCCATTTGGAGAATAACAGCAACTTTTCATGGGATTAAAAAAAAAAAAAAAAAAAAAAAAAACGGAAACGGGGAAGGGCGGCCGGGGAGAGAGCGCGGAGCGCGGAGGGGCGCGCAGGGGTGCGGAGAGGGGCCCGCACTGGACGCGCTGCTCCCTCCGTCTGCGCCTCGACCTCTGCCGCTCTCGGAGCGCCCCGGCTCTTTGACATCAACGACATTTCTCGTTATCTTTCTCGATTATTTAGGAATAAAAAAGAATAAAAAGTTCAATGTCTATCCGTTTTCAGAGAATAATTAGAAGGAAATTGCTACCGAACAAAGAAAACACTGCGGAAATCTCCCAGTGGAGATACCCCCTCTCCCAGCCCGTCGCCCCTCTCTCCCAACTGGAACGAAGCAGGGGCAGCCCGGGGATGATGCCAGCGGCCCTCGGCCCCACTCGCCCCGCTCTTTCGCATCGCCGCAGGGCCGTGCGCGGGCGCGCAGGGAAGCGCGCAAGCCAAAGCCCACAAAGTCTGGGCTTCCCGGCGAGGGCGCCGCGGAAAGACGAGGTGCAATGGGTGCAAAAGTGGCTCCGCATTACGGGCACTGCGGGAGGGATTCGTGGGGGGGCGATGCGGGAGCCGGGCCGCCTCGCTTGAATCTTTCCCCTTTGCATTTGCAGGAGAGAAAACTCGCGATCGATAACTCCTTAGGTCTGTGAACTCCGGAGCGCTCCGTAACCCGCCGCTCATCCCGCAGCTGCGTCTTCCCCGGGAGGTAACGGAGAGCCCACGGAACTAAACGCCAGTTGGGGCCGGGGCTGCAAGGCCGCCCGCGCACCCACCCTGCAGGTTCCCCTGCTCCAAACCTGTGCGTGCCCCCGGGCGCGGACCCCCCGCCAGGCTCCTCGCCGCATCCGGACTGCTTGGGTGGATGGGACCCAAGGACCAGCGAGGGGTCCGCACGGGCACCGGGCTGCTGCTTTCCTAACGGCTCCAGAATTGGGAATTCTCTGTTTTCCGAGGCGCGCGGGAGCGGAGGTGCCCGCGCAGGGGGCTCCGAGGCGCTCGCCGGGCCCCGCAGCTGCGGCCTCTCGGGGGAGGGGGTGGCGGGAGCCCCAAGGCTCCCGGCTGCGGCCGCGGGACTTTGTTATTTATGAGGTGCTGCAAGGTGCTTAGGGAGAGCTTTATTTTTATCGGCGCGCTAAACGCTGTCTTTGCAAGTGATGTTCCCTAGCAGGGAGAAAGGAGACCCCGGCGAGCGCTCGGGAAGCTTGGATCCAGCCTTGGAAAATGTGCAATATAGATGGCTATTTTTTTCTCTCTCTCATAATTACTGAGGTATATTCACAAGGTGGAGCTACTGAAAGGCGGAGAAAGCCCTGATCTGACCATCTCCCTGTTCATACACACTGTGTCCCTTTCCTTTTTCTTTTAAACTGTGAACGACAGGCTGGTTCTGCGCGTCCGTCTTCATAGTCATAAAATTTCCAGGCACTTACTGGGTCCGTTTTTCTGCTCTTCCATCCTTTCCTCCCTTCCTTACATAGGCACTAGGAATCACATCCCACAAAGCTTGCGGCGCTGCACAGCGGGCTAAAATAAGAATCGCTTGGTGCGCCGGATCCCTAGTTAGAGGCCGGTGCTGTTTATTTTCGACTTTTGAATTCAGTCGTCAAAGCTTAATCACTCTCGGATGTTAACTTGGGGGGAAGTGGGGAGGAATCTCTTTGGTCTTAGCCATTTTTTTAGAACATGCACACAGGGAAAAAAATGATGTTGTTGGAGCGGAAGAGGAGGAGGAGGGTCCCCGAGCCGCGTAAAGAGTTTCTCCTCGGTGGGGACGAGGCGTCGAGCTCGCCCCCGAACTCCCGGGCGAGCGGCCCGTGCCGTGGGGCCACCTGGCACGCACCTCTCCCCGAATTTTGCTCGGCAAATTTTGTTGCGTTGTAACCCACTCCCAGTGCCCAAAAACTGCTAATTCAAGTGGGACATTCCTCTCTCACAACCACATTTTTTAAGATCCTTTTTTTTTTCCCCTTAAGATTAGTTTTAACTAAAGAATCACTTCTCCCCCCTTCCGCTTTGTGTCCCCTCCTCCCACTTTCACATTCCCCATCAAAATCGGAAAGAGTTCAAACAAAATCAGAGCGTCATTTCAGAGCAGCGCCATCCGGCACGCACGTTCGCATCGGGGCAGCGGGGGGCCGAGAGCCACTGAAATTGCAAAGATCACCCTTAAATCTGATGCATAAACATTCCTATTCCGACGTGGTTTGCAAGGGCTTTTACCTGAACCGGAGAGTTGATATCTGAAAGGGAATTGTATTAGGGCGACATGCCGGTTCCCATTTCTTAGAAATAGCACAGCTAGGTAACTGATTTAAAAAAGAAGAAGAAGAAGAAGAAGAATCTCATATATTTTTTACGCTGCTGATTCTTTGAGAAGTGCTTCTCGGTTTTGGTAGCTGACTGCTACATTTTCCCCTGAATTAGCTTTTTCACCCCATAACATTAGTGGGATATGCTCCCTGAAATGGTAGTTTTGTTAACAAACAAACACACAAACCGAAATCACCCGTGGCTGACAGTGGGCACTGATGGGGAAAAAGGGCATCGCTTGACTCATTCTTACCTCCCCACACTTGATTTTTAATTTCTCAAATTGCGAGCAGACACCGTGCTGTTTGTCAGGGTTTCTTTTCCCCTGTGTAAGCAGCAAGGGACCTGGTTAATCATCTATCTTAGATACGTGTGCATGAGAAAGAAAAGTGTTGATGCTTGCTTGTTCAGCTTGATGGGGATGGCCCACGAATTTCGTATTAAATTACTAGCGCTAATCATAAGTCTTTGTTTCTCTCCCCCCCAACTCCCGTCTCTTTTTTTTTTGCTGGGATTGTCAAAGTAAAGCGCGCAACATTCTTTGGGCAAAGTCTGCACAGCAGCTTTGCAGTATAAAATAAGCTATTGTACCATCCTCTGTGCACTGGATCTCTCCCGAATTTATCTGCACCCCTTGCGAGAGAGGCAACCCCCCGCACTAACTTTACACCCGCTTTCACAGGTGCATCGTGAGAAGGATGTGGAGCGACACTTCGGCAGGGTAGGTTTTGTGTGGATGCTTTTTTTCTCCAGTCTCTGCAGTGCGCAGCACGGAGTCCGAGCTGGGCAGCGGGGTGCTCGGGCGCGGGAGGTCCCGCAGAGCCCTGCGGCGAACGCGGAAATGTGAGCGCAGCGCGCACGACTAAAGCCACAATGCGGGGTCTGCCTGCGCGCTGCTCTCCTGGTGTCACCTGCACGTCGCACAGCTCCGGAGCGAGCGCGGCCACGCGCGCACATTTGCGCGCCCGCTCGCAGACCGGCACCCCGAAGGAGCCTCTCCCGGCGAGCGCGCGGCGCGGCCGCTTCTGCTCCCGTTGCAAAGAGCGCGGAAGGAGCTCGGTTGCTGCGCGGCTGCTGCGCGGGGACCGGGACAGAAGAGTTCGGCGGCTCCGCGGCGGCCCCCGGCTCCGCAGCGCGGGGGTCCCGACCCGGGGTCTCCCCCCGGCTCCCGGGGAAGTCGCCGCCGCTGCCGTCCCTTGCGCGGGGAGAAGAGCGAGCGGCTCCAGGGCTGCTGTTTGGGGGTCTCGTGCACGGTGGGGAGCGGGTGTCTGCGACACCAACATTTCACCCGTCTCCGTAACGGCCCTGAAGGGTCTTTGGCTGGGAGGCAATCGCGGAGCGGAAACATTCTCGCCGTACCTCGATCTTCCACCTCAGTCTCCCCACACCCAGCACCCAGTGGCATGAAGGAGTCGCTCGTAATTTGTTTTCTTTCTCGTCGTTACCAGACGCTGCAGTCTTGTCAGAGCCCCCTCACCCCCTCACACGTGCGTGCCATCACTAACATTCCATGTGCCACCGTAGTACAAAACGTTTCCATCAAAAATACCCAATCCAGAAGCACAGGCTATGATAAAAAGCAAAAATACTCTGTTCAAGTCTTGCTAGCGGGAGCTTTCCTGCAGAGTGGGGCTGAGCCCCTACTTTTCATCTGAACCCTGGCACACTGAGTCCTCAATCTGAGCCCTTTTAGGAGCATTTAGCTAATAAGCAACCCCAAAACTTTATCAGAATAAGCCTCTCAGAGGTCTGCGGTAACCAGTAGAACTGTAAGAAGTGCGGTACATATTGGAAGGCCATTTCATGTCATTTTGTGGGGATTCTCAAGCACCTCAGAATTTGGGCCACATCTTACTAGAGGAACTTTCTTGCCTGTTTATGTGCTTCTATTGCAAGCCCAGAGAGACTGCATAGATTACTGTGTGGGAAAAGTGATCTTCCGGAGGGCTTTAGCATCTTTGTAAATGACACAGAAAGAGACTCGGGAGGTGCGTTAAGAAGAAAGAGAAAGTGATTCAGACCTACAGCAAATGTCCTAAAGACATCAACAGCCAGTGATCTTAAAGGAAAGGTCATCCCCCAGTTTATTTCCTCCCCTTTTTTTTTTTTTCCAAGGGGCTCAGCATGAGACATTCATGATGATCAGACCTTTACATGGTCAAGAAGGAGAGAAGGAAGGTCTGGCCTCAGTCATGCTTGAGACAAGTTGGGGCTATGCAGGCATGCTTTCAAGAAAGGCCAGAGCTCCCGCAGGTTCAACTAGGCATCAAAAAGCCTCCTCATAGTAGATCTGAGTGTGTCCTGTGCCCCCAGGATACCAGTGTTACAGACCAGGAGACCATACGCATGCTTGAAATACCCACTGGGATCTGTGCTTTCGTTCAGACTGATTTGTAATTCCTTTTCATTGCACAGAGTCCTGGATCCAAAAAAAATGCTTACATACAGAAAAATTTTGGAATTCCCTTTCCAGCATTTGCTGCATGAGGATTTAAATATAATCATAAAGCCCATACTATATATTCTTCTTCTTGCTCTTTGCACCTTTAGTCTACATTAGGGATTTAGTTTTGTTTCTGTTTTGACAGCCACTGTATATATGTGTTTGTGGTTGTTCTGTACTGTTTCCTGATTTAATATCTGTGCACTTACAGGGGAAGGATGCACAGTTAGCATTTTTTGCTCAAAGTATTTTTCAAGCTCCTTTTTGATGTACTGGTCAGTTCTGCAGCTTCCGTGCTCTTGTTGATCAGAGGAGGAAGCATCAGGTTTATTTTGCCCCATGGGAATGAAGTGTTCTGCTCACCTAAGGAAACGCAGCTCTTCCTATGCTAGCCTTACCGTATAGATCCAGGTGCAAAAGAAAAAGCAAGGACATTCTAGGGAAAGGTATTTCCTAGAAAGTAACCATTCAGTGAAACTAAAGATCTTTTTGTGCGTTTCTGAGGGATAAGGATAAGCAGAAGCAGAAATGAGATGACTTTTGGAAGCCTCTACCTTCCTCCTCAAACATTTTAAAGTCCTAAGTATATCAAGAAAAGAGGAGAAAGACAAATGAAAAGGAAGGATTTAAGGAAAATGTTTTGGTTTATCTTCTTTCCAGTCTGAGGAATACTTACTCAGCTGGTATCAACAGAGAGGAAAGAAAAAGGACCCCAATCTTTTTTTTTTTTTTTTTTCCTCACTTATAAACAGACTAACGATCTCAACCAGCCCCAGACAGGATATAAATTTTGCTCGGTTTGCCCAAAAAATATGCTTGGCTTATAATGTAACTTGCCATTTTCTCCCTGGGAAATAAAGCTGCATTTTAGCATGAGCGCCAGTGCAACTACTGCACGCTGTGAACACCTCCAGGCTTAAATCCTGCTAGGGCTCCAGGCCCTGGAAAAGTTGGAGGTGTTCCCCTCCATTGGCTGTTACAAGGATCCTATGGACTGTCATCAGGGAGTGGATCTAATGCAATTTGCCCAGGACCCACAGAGGACTTGCCAAGTTGCCTGTGGTCCCCGGTCAGGCTGCAGCTTCTGCGTAACCATTTCCCTTCAGTGCATCTCCATCAAATCATTAAATCTGTATGTGCAGAGAGCCCACAGCCCAGCACTGCTGCAAACTCTCACCCTCTGTTTCCTAAGCAAAATGCTCTCTGGCCCAATCGGCCCATTGCTGCCGATTAAGGCCATTCTGCAAACCCATAAATTGCAACTGCATCTCCCCAGCTGGAGGGAGCAGAACAACGTGGTGAGGAGACAGGCAGGGACGATGGAACTTGGTCGTTGAAGGGGGCTGCATTTCTATATCTATTTTAATGGCACCCCTACATGGCACATTGAATTTGCTGTAGCAAAGGAGATCATTTCTGCTTGTTTTCCTCTGGTGTGATCAATACCTCATATGTTAGTGAAGGCAAAATACATCCCAAAATATCCACTATATACACTGTAAGGTAGAAAAGTGACAGCTCCTCCATCCAATCAGTCTATACCAGACTGTGTCATATTCACATTTTTCCCTCTTGTAACTAGAGTATTTGACTAAACAGTGATTCTGGACATTAATTCAATTTTTAAAATATATATTTATTACCACTGTAATTGAAAAATACAAGCAAAACACTTTTAAATATTTTTTTCCTGATTGCTGTGATCTAATCTACATATATGCAATAAACTACCACTTTGTGCATTTTGTGAGCATTTTGAAAGGCAATTTTATACTTGTCTGGATAGCCTCCTCTATGAATCTTCATGCTTTCAGTATGAGTGCCCTGTTTATATTCAGTCTTAACTCTGTATTTCCAGGGGTTTTAACAACTGTGTTTTCATCCTTCAAACATCCAGATAAGGGACTTCACCCTTTAAAGCTGTGATTACACCTCAGCAACCTCTCTCTTGGCAATGTATGTGTGGTTTCTACTTTATTTTGTTTTTCTGGCTTGAATTAACACATGCTTCAAACCTCTAATGTACTTCTTTAATAACTGGTTTTTAAAAAAAAAAAAAAGAGAGAGCGAGAGAAGATAGAGAATTTCATCCAAGAATTCCCAGCTGGAGACATCTGTTCAGCAGCAAGTCACCTGATGAACAGTTCTAACCAGCCAAGTGTGAGCTATTTTTATTGGTTCAATGTTTTAAAATAAAGTTTTTTCCCCCTCTTAATTAATACCTTGCTAGACATTTCAGTAGATTCCTTCCCTGTTTTTTTGTGGACTTGGATTAGTTTCTCCTGAAAGTCCAAATCGAGTGATCTGTTGCTTATTCTAGTCCAAAACCTAGTTTGCTCTCTGAAACTAGTAGGACTCAGTTAAAAGCCTCACATAAGAGTTCCCACGAGGGCACCCAGATTTGCTGGGAGGATGGATTTGATATACAGCCTGTCAAGCTGCGGGCACTCAGCACCACTGAAGATCAGGCCATAGCATCTTTCAGCAAATCTACAGATGTGCACATGCAAAGGAGAGCGAGTCGCAGATAGGACACATCTTCATTGATCTGGACAGGGATGTTGGACTGTTCTGGCTCAAATCCCATGACCTGTCATCTTAATTAACAGCTGTCAAGCCTAGGTGAGTCTGTAGGACCTAGTGTGTGCAAGCTCAGTTTGATCCCTACCACTGTTTGCTCGTGCCATTACCTAGATCCTCCGTGGGTCCCCAGGCTCTTCCTGTGGCATCTCCTGAAGCACTGATCACCCCTCCTGCACACCCCTTCTGCCACTCAGGCTCTCAGAGGAAGCCCCCAAAGGCCAAGGATGTTCTTACCTTTATTTTTCTGCTTTTCTTCTGTTTTCTTTATCGTGTCCAGCAGGACTTTGGAAGTACATAAACCTGTGCCAAGGTTTTTGCTATCTCTGCTGGAGCAGGACCATGGTTTGGCTGCAGAAGGGAGGAGAAGCAAGTTGTGTTGGCCAAGGAGAGGATAGGAGTCAATACAGGTATGGATCCGTCACCCAACTCACCCTGGGGAGAGCTGCAGGCTGCCAGCAGGCAGACTATGGACAGCAAAGTGAGGAATACCAGGAACAAGCAAAGGATCAGGATGTTGAAAGGTTACATAGGTTCTGGGTCATTTGCTTCTTTCCCTGCCGTCTCACAGTTGGATCACAGTTGGATCACGAGTGTGACCTGTGGGATAGCTGGGAGAAGGGATGGGAACAGGGAAAACAGTAGCAACAGGGGAAAAGGGAAGTTGAAACCTGACATGTGAAACGGTGCCCACCAGCTGCAAGCAGCATTTCTGCAGGATACTGTAGATCCTCCTGCTCTCCAGCTGTGCAGAAAACTCTCAGACAGCCTGTGAGCAGCTTGTCTGACTTGATTTGACATTCATAGGCTCTTCTGCAGCTTTGAATGGTATCAGATGAAGCCCAGACTTCCCATGTGTCCTGAAGGGCACATGGGAGCCTCCACGGGCACATTCTCCTGGTGGGAGACGGAAAGCCTTCCAGGTAGACAGCACATTCAGTGTGGTGTGTGGCGATGGGGCGTCATACAAAAGACATTGTCACCAAGTCTAGTACCTGGTGCTCCCTTTACCTTTCTGAATCCCAGCATCACAGAAGGACTGAGCTCTTTCTTCTCTTTTAATCCTTTCTTTCAAAAGATTCAGGGGAAGGGCTTAAATTACTTGCCCTTCTTCCACTGAGAAAAAAAATGGAGCTTTGAATATCTTCATGCCCCAACACTGCTGGAGCTGTTTAAATGGCTGTAGCAAATGTGGAGCCACCACCAGCCTGCACTGCCCAGGAGGGAGGGACCCTTTCTCCTGAGGACCACTGTCAGGGACAGGCCAGCCCCAAAGCAGCTCAGACAAGGAAGCATTAGAGCAAGCCCAGATCCTTTCTGCATTTCTCGCTGTTGAGCTGCTTGTTGCAGGCAAGAATGGGAGGTCACAGGTAGAGAACACTCTAGGGCCTCCCCTTTTTTCTTCCCTTTGAGCTACCTTTATCTTCCAAAAGAGAAGAAGTTTTTTTTTTTCTCAATCCAAAAGAGAGGAGATATTTTGGAAAGTTATGTTTTAATTGACCTGTAAGTGGGGAGGCTGAGGGGAGAATCACTGTGGTGGAACTAACTTTATGAAAGAAAAGCAAATCTCCACCCTGTATAAACATGGGGAAAACACCATAGAGGCATCCTGCTGCACCAAGTGGTAAACATGTCCATGTATTATATCACTTACAGCTTCCTTTTTGTTTTTATGATACTGTTCTCAATTACTGTGTTTGCATTTGTAATTAGAGTGAAGAACACATTGCGAAGGTGAATTATTGCTCTAAGTTGCCCTTTCAAAATAATCCATTTGCTCACGTGTTCCCTAGAAGCTTCGCTTTATTCAAGGGACTTCACTGAAGTACTAAACTTCCCTGCTCGAAGGGTTGGAAGATACATTTGCTGGGGAGGAATGGAGAGGAGGAGAAACACATTTTTTGCCCCAGGATCTTGCTGTGCTTAAATCACTGAAATCACTCTAAGTTTTAGTGAGGATCCTCCAGCATTCTTAGCACTCGAGGAAATTGGGGAAAATGAGTTTTATTGCACTGTCAGTTTTCTTGTGAGGTCTTGGTCATGTCACTTTGCCCTTCTGTGCCTATTTAAGTGTTCCTGTGAAGAGCTAGGATATTGCTCTGCAACTGCATAAATACTTAAATGAAGGTGAATATACCCTCCAGTATTTTGTTCTTTTGCATGAAGGTAACTTAGCAAGGAGCTTGTTGAGGCTGATGCTTTCATGCTCATTCACTCTTTGTCCTGTGCTCCCCTTACACAGGGGCTGATTCTCTGTTCAGGTCTAACGAAGACACGTTGCTTTGGGCCTTGTTGCCCTAAGGGCTTCACGAAGTTTCCGTGCAGAGGCACCCGAGCGCTCTGTGACTTGGCTTTGCTCTGCGTCTAGTGGTGTTTCACTGAGCAATTTCAGACCAGCTGCACTGCATGTGATACCCTTTTGTTTTGCTCCAGCTATTGAGTGTCATCAGCAGAGATATGATCTTCTTTTAAGGCAGGTCGATTTTGCATACAGAAGGCTGGAGCCTAGGCCAGCTGTGCACTTTGCCTTTGAATTCAGCGGGCGAAGAGCTGTATCCAAGTCCGAACTCAGATATGATAAAACTCTGCCTAGTGTGAAATGGAAGGAAAGTCTCCAGTTGTTGCTGTTCTGCCCAGTTTACAAAGGATCTCTGCATTTGGGGCATTTCTTATTTTTTTTTTTTCAAAATGTGCACTGGCCAAAGGACTTGCATCTGCAGAGAAAGCCCTTCCAAAGCCAAGTAGCATTTACCCATAGCTGAGCAGCATTCCCGCATCCCTGTTGAGCCTGGCGCAGGAAAGTGCCCTGTGGCATGGAGCTCTCCATAAGCCTCTTCTCTCCCCTCATATCTGCAGATAAGTGACTTGGTTTGATTCCCAGCCAAGGTTCATGAAGGTTTCCAGCTCAGTGTTTGACACCTACCTAGAAAGTCCCACCCGTGACCTCTCACAGCATTCGAGTTGTCACGAAACAATCTGAGCCCAAGATCTCTTTTTTCTTCTCTCTCTGTTTTTTTTTTTAATTCCTTTTCTCACTTGTTTTCTGAAATAGAAGTCCTAATTTGTACCGCTTTGACGGCTGCCACGGATAATTCCCCATTCTGTTCTTGGTACAGCTGTTTCCGAGCTTCACCGCAGCGCTGCCTCTCCCCTTTCCAATGCCCAGTCATTGAATTCATTTCTTTGTATCTCTTGGATGGGCCAGGAAAGCTGGTTTCCAAGCCCCTGCTTTCCTGGCAGGTGTTTGTTCCTTCCGAGCAAAGGTTAGGGCAGTTCCGATGATTCACTGGAGAAGCCGGGTTTATTACTTTCCCTAGATATCAGAGAGCTTCCTTAAAGTACGAAGCTACAACAGGTGGGATGACTATCCTGAAAAGCAGAACTGACAAGGGAGTTTGTCTGAAGTTTTGAGTTCAGCTTTATTATCTAGTATCAAATTCTTTGTTTAACAGCTTTAAATCCAAGAAAGTGTCTGGAGGAATGAGTCTGAACTTTATAAATTGTGGGATTATTTGGGAAGCAGACTGGGAAAGACATTTTCTCTCATTCATATGAGTGAAGAAGAGAGGCTCCAGTGTTGTGTTTCAAAGTGCCAGATGCACCATAGTTTCTGTGCTTGTGTGTTTAAAATACAGCCCAGGTTCACTGAGCAATGTGAAAACACGTCTGTAATGCTGACCATGCAGTGAAATACAGCTGTAAAATGGACAGGCTCAATTTTGTTGGGAGAACAAAAGACAGAAGGGTGTTTGTCATCCGGAGGATAAAATTTGAGAAAAATCTACTGTTGTTTGACTAGCCGGATTTTAAAATATATATGTCATCACTGGGTCTTTGTTGCCAGTAATGCTGTTTATTTTGCTCTTCCGTCACGCTGCTCCGGCAGCCCAACGAGACGGGGAAGCTTCCCTGTTTTTCTGAATCAGCAGACCCCTGGCCCCAGCACCTCATCCCTAGGGAACCAGTCAGGCTGCTGGCATCCCAGTGCCACCACAGGCACATCCTTAGAGGTGGCCACTGAAAAACGAGCAGCTGAGAGATGCAGATGTTGCTATTCTCTTCTCCCAGAGGTCAATGGTTTCCCTAAAATTTCAGCTTCCTCCATTTTCTGTGTTTGATGCACATCGTTTTTAGCAGTTGAAGCGAGAAGACATCCTGTGTGTAACACGACTTTTATGAATAAATGACCGACGCACTTTAAAATGGGAGACTTTTAATGCCTTATAGAACTGCAGTATCTGGATTACAACGCTTGCAGGCACTAAGTGCAGTTGTGTGCTGCAATATTTCAGGAAACAGCATGGAGAAAAACTCATATTCCTGTTAGATTTCATGAAGAGATTTTGAAACACCTCCACCAAAGTACCCATGTTTCCTGATAGTGCTCGCGACAAGACTAGGAGATAAGAGTGTAAAAAAATAAATTAAAAGCTCTTTACTTGATGGCATCCTTGTAGCTTGTGCTATTCTGAACCTGTCAAGTATTTAAGTAACAGCTTGTCAGTGATCTCGGCCCTGCCGAATGCGAAACTTGGGAGCTTGGCTGCAAATTGTCAAGGGCTGAGTGATCTCCTGGGTTGTGATTTATGGCTCCATGAACAATGACAAGCGAGGAAAAAAGGCCCTGGTAATTTCGGAAGCAGTTGTGGAAACAATTAGATCACTTTTTTATTAGGTCATTTATACAACTCTTCCCTTTAAAAATTCGATCCTTGATGAGTGCATTTTTCATGCACTGGGATGCTTTGTCCTGTTTTTCAGCTGAGGGGAAATCTTGTGCTTTCCTTCGGAAACGCTGCCGTGCGATGTCTGTGGATGGGAGAGCCCTGGGAGCATGCAGGGCTGCGCGTCCCGAGCCCTCGGCTATCTGCACCTGAAGCCTCTTCACAGAGATTCATTTCTGGCAGGCACCTGCAGGAATTGCACTGGTTTCTGCACCATTTTCACACTGCTGCTTGCTCAGGTTTTTCTGCCAGCCTGGCCCTTGCCCATGACAGAGCTGCAACCTTCTTCCCAGCCTCAGGGAACTCTCAGTGCTTTGCACTCTTATTGGCAAATAGTAACAAAAATGAAAATTCGGACAAGTGCTGTCCTTCGGGGTTCTTGTATCCTGCTGGTGTGGCTGGTATCTTTCCTACAGCGGAATTACTTATTTGTCATTGTATTTCTATTTTTAATTTCCTCGGGAACAGTTTGTCCCTTCTGGCCCCACGTGGAACATTTGGTCCTTTTATAAGGCATCAGTGAGTACCATTTCCCTTAAAAAGTGCCCAGTGTCCTGCTACAGCTGCTCATGCATATGGCAGCTAGCATCCCTGAAAAGACACATTTAACCAGACCTCTCTCCTCCATAGTTGGTTTTTTTGGAAATTATCAGTCGGGACTCCCAGACTGTGCTACCCTCTGCAAGCAGCACCGCCAGGTTTTATAACCTTGGCGATGACATGGCACAGAGCCACCCTTTCTAAATTCCCTTACGGAGCACTTGCCTACCAAACCTCTTGTAAAGTGACTGAAGATACTCAGACCTGGGCTTTCCTGAAGCCCTCTGGTCCAAGGGGCCGCAGCGCAGATCCAGGCTCCTGGGAACAGCTCTCAAGGTGCTTTGCCCAGTCACTGAGTAAGTCCAGTACAACAGGGATTTCTGCTTTGCAAAATAATGAAAGACCAGCCCAGAAAATGAACTCCTTCTGCATTTCCCCATTTCCTTCGCTCCCTCTCAAAAAGGAGGAAGGGCATCATTGCAGCTCCCCAGCACCGTGCGTTGAGTGAGACTGGGAAAAGAGCTGTTCTGTGCCATATTCCCTAGCCCAATGAGAATGAAACTTATTCTCAGCTTTGAGTTTTATTATTCCCTTGCAAAAATCTCTCCTGTTGTGCTATACACCAGCAAAAATCCTTTTTATTGCCATTAAAGTGGCAGCTGAGGTGCCCATTATTTTTTTATTATTATTATTTGTACAGAACTCAGCAAATAAAAATGAGTCCTGGATAAAAGGTGTGTCCTTTCTAGTAAAGCACAAAAAAATCTTAATCTTTGGTCCAGAAGCAGTAGATTGCCACAAACAGTCGGCAGCTAAAATCATTAATCTTTGCTGCTTGCCCAACTGGTACTAGTAGTAAAGAAGATAATACACTAGCAGAATCAGTGACCCACTACAAATTGGTCCTGAAAGGTCCACCAGCCTAAATAGACTTTTGCTGATCCAACACTTGTTAGGAATCCCAACAAAGAGACTATTGGCTCATCTGATGAGCCGCTCACTATTGGGCCTTTTGCAATGGCTGGTGATGGATGACCATACCCTCTTTGAGGGGGAAGATGCAGCTCCTGGTATGGGGCCTTTTCTCATCTTAAATTTGTACTCAATAAATCACAGGTGCAGAAGAGACAGCATCAGTTTCATTACACCTACATGCTCCAGTATCAATCATGCCAACACAACAGAGTGCGTGCAGTTCATTTCGGGAGGCTCTTTCTGTTCCAATACCATTTCCATTCCGTCGTGCTTAAGCAGTCCAAAAGTGTTGGGAGGCTGCAGTGAAGCCTGAGCAGAGCTGAGGCTGATGTGCTGTAATTACAGCCTGCGGGCTCGAGGCAGGGCTTAGCCCCTGTACTTTGGTTTATGAGCCCCAGCTATTGTTAAAGGCAGAGTCTCAAATAGTTTGGTAAATAGCATTACCCGGCTCCGTGGTCAGTGCACATCACTTTCCTTGCTAACCTTGTTTTTTACAATCTGCTCTTTAGCATGGACCTTTACTCTGAGCAAACAGCAATTGCCTTGGAATGGTCCCCCGTTTTGATTATAATATCGCCTTTCTATCTGGTTTATGGTATTTGTTTAGATGATGCTATAATTCCATACTTAACATAACAGAAGTCTAATTATAGCAAAAAAAATACAGTTTCAGGGAGATTCCTTTCTTTTCTCATGTAGAAGAGCTTCTGCTGTGCCCTCCAGCTTGCTGGTACCCAGGCACCTTTGGAAGGGACATCCATTGCGAGCCACAATTTATGAATGTGTCGCAGCGCTCACACATTGTTATGGTAATTTCTATGTCAGCACTTAAAATATACTTAAAATAAGGAGGCTTTAGAGCTTTCAGGCTTCATATTTAATGCACATAATCAAATACTTTCATGTCATTAAGCACATGTCTAGTACTCACCATAAAATCTGTGAACTGTGTTTTTCAAGTACAATAAAAGGTAATAGATTATTTTTCCCCGTATGTGTCCAAAATCCACTTTGCCATCTTTACATGGGGAGAGCAATTTCTTAGTGCCCAATTATACTCCAATTTGCATAGGAACAACTATGTTTTGTGCAATTAAGTTATCACAAAGTCCTGTCATTCTATAGCATTCTGTTAATCTTTAACTAAACGAAAAGCCATGTCAGCAGAGCACCAACACAGAAAAGATGGGTGTTCAAAGGAACTGCAGTAGGAGCACATTCAGGACTGTCAGACGGAACAAGCTTTTCAAAAGGACACTTCCATTCAGTTTAAACCTACAAGGGTGTTGGGCTGACACCTCCATTTATTTGCTGTAGGGCTATAAGGAGAGAAAGAGAGAGACTTTCAGTCTTATTAAAGCAGTATTTGGAATACAAAAAAAAAAAGGATTCTTTCTCCCTGCGCCTTTTAGTCTGTCTCAGTGGCAGATCATAAAGCATGGGCAGCATTAATGCAGGACCAGAAAGTGTCCGCTCTAATGTGCAATTCAAATACATGTTTTTTTTGTGAGCCAGATACCAAATCTATTTATTTGGTTGTTTGTTTTCTTTTTTTTTCCCCCTTTTTTCTTTTTTTTTCTTTTTCTTCATATAACTGCTGGAGGCACAAAAGAGGAATGTCCTTTTAATATGTCTCTAGGCTTACAGAGGTGCCAGCAAACAGCATCTTTCTGCCCCGTCTTTTTTCGTCTCTCTGATCTATGATCTAAACACAGGTTGTGGCTAACAGCACTGGTATAGTTCAGTGATTATTCCAGTCAGGTACCTGCATCAGGTTTAGTTTTACAAGATTAAAATGGTAATTGATCTCCGAGAGAACATTTGAGGACAAAACGTGATTATGTTGGTAACGGATCCTGCAATGGTGCAAACTGGCAGGAGGCCATCGTAGCCACAGGAGAGATCCCCACTGCATCCACAGCGTTAACTGCTCTGAAAGCACTGGGTGCAGATTTGGAAATCTGTATGATTTCCAAAGCTCCCTTCAAAGCAGCACGAACACGTCCGTTCTGCTAACATCCTTATTGCTTCCCACAGAAACTAGTAGTTATCTTCTGTATTTTGTCTTGGGGATCTTTGCTTCTGTGAATACATATTATCTTATATTCATTTTGCCAGGTGAATTTGCAGAGAACGTTTTGCTCTCAAGGTTGCTTCTCAATTTTTGTATTTTTCATTTTTCTCAATTAAAAATAAAACATGCTGTGAGTCTCCTTTGTAGTTCTTTCATCATGAGACAAACTACCTGTATTTTGTCACCTGTATTACACTAAAAAAGGGATTAAAATATATATGAAAATATATATATAACTCAGTAAAGTAACTGGTGTTTAGGGCTACTGTCCAAAGAAACTTTTCTTGTCTTTCATTTTCACTGTGCAGCAAAATTCAGTTTTAGCTCAAAAGAAAATGTCAGGAATTCTTTGTTATCTTCATTTTGGCCTTAATCTATAATGAATATTAATAGCACTTGTAAGGTGAGGTACAGATTAAAAGCATTAAAACATAGCTTGGATGTATTCAAAGGCTGCATGCTGGGTGACATGTCTGGAAGTGCCAAAGGGCCAGGTTTGTTAGTGCAATTTTGGAGGTAACTTCAATCCCTCTTTTTTAAAGATGCAGAAAGTCATGTGCAAGTACAAATAGATACTTCATGTTGGGTTCAAAAGTACCTTCATCATCACCCATTTAAAATAAAACTGAGGTGCATTTGCAAATCTCTTTAACGACTTATTTGCATCGCTACAGTCTTTATCTAAATAACTTCCAAAAATGGAACTTTATCATTTAGGTGTCTTTGAAAAGCCAACATCCCTGGCGGTAAAGCACGGTGCTTTTACTCCTAGTGAAGTCCAGAGTATAGATTCTGTATAGAAAAGAGCATCTGAGTAGGACTGAATCCTTTTCCTGCCAGAGCCAGTGGTAAAACCGTCACTGGTTACCACTGGGGCCCAATTTAATGCATCTGTTGAACAATTCTTCACTAGTCACATGCTAAAAGAGTTTGTTTTGACTGGGATGGAGGGGAAATTTTTATGAAATACTTTGCTTATGTTGGTCAAGAAGAAAAACGCCAGGGTGAGGGGCTGACTGCAGAGGTAAAATCTTGATCCATCCCTCTCAGAAACCAATGGGGTCCAGACTTTCCTGGACAGCCAGGAGCCATGAAAATTACCCTGCAAACTGTTCTCACAACCTGCTAAAAGAGCTGATTTAATAAAAACATTACATTGTCAGTTTATGATTTTACTTAGAAATCTTTTGGCTTAGTTGAGGTTTAAAAAAAGTCACCAGCTTTCATCCTTCGGCAGAAAAAGACCCCATCATTTATTAGATGAATGAAGATATCAATTTCTGTTTAAACATTAACAGGGTGATGCCAAATATTAGTCAGTTCCTAATAATTTTGAGGGATTAAAAAGATAATAAAAGTAATAGTCCATTACATTACCTACTTCAGCAAGATTGTAATGAATGTAATAAATTCCAGATCAGGGTTATAACAACTTCCATCTATTTAAAATGAATTTGTAGGGTTACTTTCATTAACTATGTATATGGAGAAAATGATCTGACATATTACTTTAAAAGAGCTGTAAAACCGATTAGAAGGAAATATGCTTCCCAGACAGCGATCTAGGCCGCTGGGGAAATTTCATCCCTGGGAAGAAGGGGAGAAAAAGGAAGGGAAGAAGAAGGTATCTTAAAAGATGATATTACATCATTTCTTTAAAATGTCTCCTAAGCCAGTTTGCTCTTCAGGAGAGATTAGGGCAATAACTGGTTAGAGAACAGGAGCTGCTGTCTCCCTGTCACCTTTTCTATTCCCGCTGCCCCTTTCCAACCCATTAATGGATCTAGGGGGTTGTGGGTGGAAATGAAGCTGCTCCTGGTGCTGGGGCGGCCCTCGGGCAGCCCAGGGGATGCCAAGGCATCGAAGGGGCCAGTGCCCTCATTGCTCGCTGGGGACCAGGGACCTAGCACTTGACTGCACTACAGAAATTACTGCTGCACCTAGAATGCAGCCTTCATTTATCAACTTCACAGCAAGGGGAAGGGGGGGGACCAGCCTCCAACGGCCTTTTCCAGCTCACGCCACCTCCAGCCACTGAGCGCCTTCCAAATCCAGCCATATGTGCAATAGAGGGGCTTGGAGAAAGTAACTTAATACTGATGATTTATACTTAATTGGGCCTCTAAGTGATTAAAGTGGCAGTAATGAATGAGTAACATCCTACTAATTCCCTTTTTCCATTTGGCTGGGACTGAGGATTCTTTCTTTGTGCTGTATCTGACACAGGAGGATGCAGTGCCAGTGTTTCTGAAGCTTTTAGGAGCGCGGCTGAGGTGCTTGGATCATGTTTACAATAAATGACTCCATAAGCATAAGCACGATATACCAGGACATTGCCCTTCCTTCCTTCCTTTTCCTTCCTTCCTTCCTTCCTTCCTTCCTTCCTTCCTTCCTTCCTTCCTTCCTTCCTTCCTTCCTTCCTTCCTTCCTTCCTTCCTTCCTTCCTTCCTTCCTTCCTTCCTTCCTTCCTTCCTTCCTTCCTTCCTTCCTTCCTTCCTTCCTTCCTTCCTTCCTTCCTTCCTTCCTTTCCTTCCTTCGATTAGCCAACTGAGAGCTTAATGAATATGCATCTAGCAACCCATGTTTGTGGAACCAAGACCCACATTGGCAGCAGAGGGTTGCAAATGTGCGAGCGTAAATATCAGCTTTGTCAAAATATTGATTCACTTTAAAAGTAACACAGCTCTCTCCCAACTTGTGCCTAAGGACAGCCCAGCTTTAAGTATGTTTTTTAACTTATTTTATAGGACTTAATATTGCCAATTAATTGACTGAATCAGCTGTAATTTTCTTGCTATTCAGCGCTACTTCAGCGCTATTTCCCCACTTTTCAATATAAAAATGACTCTTACCCTCTTTTTTAAAAAATTATTTTCTCTTAACAGATCAATTAAAAACGTAGTTCTGAACCCTTGCAAAGTTTGTATATAAATTCTAAAGGAGAAAAAGGCATCTAGAATGTCACCAGCTGCTCCCTGACACAGCGTGAAGCTGCTGGCATGGCCAAAGCGAGTCCTTTGCACTCTTTGCTGCTTCAGGTTTTGCCACTTCGGTTAAATACGGCCAGTAACCATCAGAGGTGCCTGTGCTGTTGGACATATCCAAGGCATGGAGCTGAAGATATGCTCCAGAGCAGGGCTGGGGTCAGATCTGGGCTGCCGGGGCCATCCCAGGACACCAGTTGAGCACTTGGTGCCTCACTCATGCTGAAATTAGTAGCTACCCTTGATTGGCAGCTATTTAAAATTTAATTTGGGTATGTTTTCCCACATGCTGCATTTACACCTCTCACTGTAACACAGATCCATGTGTAAGGCATGCACCACACAGTGATTGGCATGGGGATGCTGTGATTGTGTTGTGACACAGCAAAACTGCCATAATGCAAATTTAAAAACTAATGATAATGCTTAGGCTTCTTTTACACCTAAAATTTGATTAATCTAGACAATTCCCCATCTCTCTGTTACTGGCTGTTCTCTGCTAAGTCTCTGGTAGGTAGTTGAGGGAGCTGATACATTAAGCCAAACCAAGTGCAAGATGCAAAAATGAGATACCGTGGGATGTTTGGGATTTTTTTTTTCTCTAATCCCTGATTCAGGAATATTTGATGGTGAGAAAGCTTTATGAAATGGCTTTTGATTTCATAAGATACTGTTAGAGATGATGACTATTCAGCAAGTGTGAAGACTCCCTCACCTGATTCTGAGGGCAGATTGCTATCAAAAGCTCGTTGCCGTCATGGGTAATAACATTGCACTGCGGGTGTTGATAGGAGCTGCTTAATTAATAGACCATTACTGTGCTGTCATTGACTAACATTAGGACCCTTTGAGACTACCTATGCTAGCAAAAATCTGGAGGAACTCACTGAGTCTGGTGAAAGTTGGATTTAATGGCAGGTTTTGACCTAAATTTTAGGAGTGCATCAGACCTTGTCCACCCTAATTTCCAAATTGTGTTTGCCTTTTATAGGGCAAATTCTTGCTCAGAGTTTTATGCCTCTCCTCTCCATCCCTTGCAGCCAGGAGAGTCACTGGGGTCACCTTTAAAACCAGGAGCTTTTCAGGGAGGAAAAGCTTGACACACTGTTTTTTTTTTTTTTTTTTTTTTTTTCAGATTTCCCATTCCAGCAAGGGGTAATCTTGGTTTCACATCTTCTGGGATGGTTCCACAGTAGTTCAGGAGAAGACTGACAAGGACATTAGGAGGGAAGAAGGGGAGGGGAGAAATCGAGAGCTACAGAAAATACCTGCTCAGGAACAGGAGAAAGGAGAAAAAGTGGAGAGTGGAAGGAATAAGTAACAGAAGACTAGTAATGACATTCAAAGCAGAGGAGAAAGAGTCAAAATGATTTCTGAGGAGGTGGGACAAGGACAGTGTGAGGGAAGGTGGGAGGATTCATGGAGCAGCAGCTAGTGCAAGACTGGAGTCTGTCAGAGGCTAAAGGAAATATGAAAATAAAATAAAATAAAGATTGTGCATTAGGCATTCTTATCTCTGAAAATAAATCCATATTAGTACCCCTGAGGCTGGACACCTCAGCTGAGAGCTTTGGGAAGCTACCCCAAAGTCTGAGTCCAGCTCAAAGAGTGAGAGCAAATAAACACTGCTAAAACCCAAGCTATTGAACCTTTGGCTATTGCAAGCACAGCTGTGAATGTCAGCGCAACACATTTATGTGGTCTGCAAAGAGGGATTGCAGGACAGCACACCCACGCTGGCCGCCAGATCCCTCCTGATGTCTCCCTCTCTTTTTTCCAACCTATTTCTGCTTGGTCCTTTTCACAAAGCAACATAACCATCAGAAGAAGAGCTGTAAAAACATCACTTGTCAGGGTCCTGGGAGCTGTTTCTCCTCTAGGTCCCCAAGAACAAAGTTTATCAAACCATCTTAGAAGACAAGAAACACTGAACACGTGACTGTTCCCTGATAATCCCTCCAAATTCTTGTGAAGGGTCCCACTGATGCTACAGAGAGTTCCCAGGAGAACACGTTCTCTTCAAGGACTACTTAACTGTACAAATATGCCATTTGCTTCGCATCTCTTTGAACTATCCTCAAAACACCGGAGTAATAATTGGATACCCTTACCTCTGCTGGCCTGTGCTGCATGGGTCATATATGTAAACATCAAACTCAAATAACAACCCCCAAATTTAATTTATTTCTACCTAAACAAGTTCTTTTATCATAAAGCAATAAATTTGTCTTGGTGCTAGCAATTTGTTGCGGGTGACATAACACTGCAAATTGATTAATCGCCACTGTACACGACAAAATGAGAAAAGCAAGGAATTATTATGAATAGCGTCCATCTGATACAGTAGGGATTCATTATTCAAAAGTGTTAGCTAGTGGTTAGCTATCCCCTTGTTGCAGATTACATTCATTTGCAGAATCCTACATCATGCTTACACAAATCAACAAACATGCATTTATTAAGACATGGAATGAAAGCTATTAAAATGTGAAAAATTGCCTTTTTCTTTTTTTCCTCATTCACCTGAGGATCATTTTAAAAAAATGACTCAAGTTTGTTGATAGGTTTTTTCTTTTGCCTCTTTTTTTTTTTTTTTTTTTTTTGGTGGGGGATGTTTCTGCGTGGCTGAAGAAGAGAGGCTTATTACATTATTTCTGTGTCTCCATCCAGAACCAGTCACATCAAGCTAAACCAAGTTAATTCTTTGATATTGCATGCTTGTGTCTTAGAACGAATAGGTCATCCATGTCTTAGATTGCAGACAGTAGTGTCTGGCGTACTAGGAGCGTTAGGCTAAAATTATAGATGCAGTAAAATAGGTTTCCTTTGCCCTTTCAAGTGCATGTTATTTTTTTAGCATCGCATTTGTAACTACTAAATTGCAATCATGTGCGAGGAATTTACTCTACTTGAGGAGAAAAATAAACAAACAGAAGAAGAGCTCTTCCCATCGATAAAATAGAAAAATAATATCCAGTGCCAAGATATTCCATGTTTCCCAGGCTGAACACCAGCCCTCATTTTAAGTATCAAATGACTCCGTAAAAATAAACTTCAGATGCTAACTGTAGAAGAAGCCTGAACTGGAACTCTTCCTTTGGTAGTTGTCCCGGTACCTGAGGATCATCGATCTCTTTAGTTTTGATATGTCCATCTCCTTCACACACCAGTGATGTATCTAAGCTTGTCAACACTATCAGGCAATTCATGTCTTCTGTGTAAGCAGCTCTTGGTGCAATGAAATAAATAAAAGGTGGGTTTAACATTTGAGGAAAAGCGTGAAGAAAATAAAATCTTTTCTTCTGTTCCTGTTCTGGGAGCTCTTCCACTCCCACTTTTTGATGCTTCTACAGATAATAGGATTAAGGGCATCAAACAGCAAATTTTCCCCATCTCCTTGCTTCCCTCTATATCTCCTGTCAGCGCAATGTGCTTTTCCTTCTCTTTGGAAAATTGCTTTTCTCATGTATTGCTTGCGGAAAGAAGCACACTAATTGTGGAGGCAGCAGTTCAGCGATAGCTTCTTCTTTGAACTCGTGTCTCTTCTTCTAGCTCTGCTCTGAAATGCCACATGTTAAATTGTTTTAATGGCTACTTGTAGTGAATCATCCCTAAAATAATACCAAAAGGGAATCTTTTTAAGGTTGCTAGAGTTTCAAAGCGAGGTTAAGTCATCCCACTTGGGTGTTGCATGTAACAAAAGAAAATCGTACTGAAAAATGAGATCAACCATGTAAAGTAAGGGTGTCAGGTCACTGGTACATAATATTAATGCACACTAATATTGATTATTGGTTTGTCTTTTAGGTCTAGTTTCATTAACATGCTGGGAATATATAAGCTAATTTAGATATGTCATGTAACTATGGATCTTGCCCAGAGGGAAATGCCTCCAAGTCTGATATTGAGCTCCTTGGAGGAGTAGAGGCCCAGAGACATCAAAACGGCTTTGTGCTTACAAATGATTTCTCCTTGCCTGAGTCCATTAAGGCAATGTAGATCTCAGTAATCATTTCTCTGTGCACCAGAATCAGAAAACCACAGCTAGCACTGGCTTTCCTGATTTTGTTGCTGCTGCGAGTCTGGCACGTAGCTCTAAGATGGACGTCGTTGCTTTCTCTTGGAGTACTTGCGGCATTCAGCTAATACAAATTTATCTGTTCCAGATTGCTTTAGGACCCTGAATTTCATGGATATTGTCTGACTCAATAGAAAAAAAAAGAAGAGGGAGATTGCTATCTGGTGTTCCTTGGTGCAATCTCTGCCTGGTTAGCAGTGCCCAATGCTCACTTACCACCTCCCTCTGCCTCCTTTTGCAACACAGGAGGGAAAAAGGCTCTGTGGTGCCAGGTCCAGTGAGGATATACGCTGTGCTAAAGGGGGATGGCCTGAGGAAAGGAACGTGGGCATGTCCCCAGACCAGACCTACCTGAACCACCTCATGAAGCCACCATGGTGGCCAGCAGAGGTGATGGTAGGGCAGAAGCGCACTGGGGCCTAGGTCTACACCACAGCCAGGAGGCCTCACTCTTTCTGTAATGACAAGGAGCTGGACACCCAAATCCTTGGGGATACAAGGATTTGGCCCAAATCCCAGGGCGTCAGAGGCCTGATGACTTGTGCTGTCAAGCTCAACAGCATTGAACCTGATTACAGCTGAAATCCAGACCACTGGAGAAATTCTACTGGGCCTTCTACAATGGGTTTGTATCCCTTTGGGAGGTTGTGACTGGCTCTGACAAGGATTTAGAAGTGAAGGAGATGAGGAATTTCGCTTGTCCCTTCAGGAGCAGCCACAGTGCAACATAATAAGACATTATATCCCAAATGAGCTATGTTTTTAATCCAATTCTAGCTTCTGACTTGATTCAGCAAAGTAGTTTAAGCACTTTCAGTGTAGTGCCAAATTATTGTTCTATCTAGAACCACAATGGGAATGTGGAGGGTCATTTCCTGCGGCAAATTAGTTCTTGGCCAGTCCTCTCTCTGCTAGGTAAGCCGTTTCCATCAGACACTTACAGTTTTAATGAGAAGACAGTGGAAAAAAAGAAGAAAACTCCTTGTCTGGGCAGTCCTGCTCTGCCCTGGGAGTATTTCTGTGCTGCTGTGCAGTGAAAAGTTAATCTTTCTTGACGGGTGATGCATGTGGATAGTACTTTGTGCATTTGATACAGAACGCTTGGTATAGCACAGCAAACCCATATAAACACTGAAGAAGCAGAGGGGACCCTGGGCAGGGAACAGATCTGTCTTAAATCCCCATGTCTGTCACAGCACAACATCCTTCCGTAGTGACATGCTGACTTCAGAGAGGCTGCAGCATCTCTGTCTTGCCTGGGAGACACATAGCTGTTAATGACTAACTTTCCAGTGACAGCATTTCTTTTCATAGTTTGCCCCCCTTTGGATTTTTGCAAAATAAATAGGTAAATAAAATCAATCCGTCAAAGGCAAGTGACTTGTGTAGGTGGACATCAGGAATCTCAGGCCTTGCCTACTGGTCAACTCAGCCAATCTCAATCAGTTTGAGATTTGGTTTTATTTATTTATTTATTTATTTATTTAAAGTGGCAGCATCTTCCTTTCCTTCTCTCTTGATTCCCTTGCAGGGAGCAAGAACGGGGCTTGGCAGAGGTGGCTTGCTGTTTAAAGGAAAGCAAAGTGACCTTACACAGGATGGAAAGAGGGGGTTGAAATTCAGTCACAAGACAGCTATAAACCAGAGCTCCTGATAGCTGCTTAGAGCATTTGAATACCCAAGAACTGCAGAAGCTGCTGAGTGTGCTCTGCTAACAGCCCTGTCTTGAGCTGGTGGCAATCATTGCAGCTTTGCTGAGGCCAGGGCAGCAAATGTGACTGATACCGGCTGGGGAGTTGGCCAGTGGACTTGAGTACAAGATAAATGCTTATTGGTGGGGGGAAGTTCTCTCTGGATTATCCCCTTCCTAGGAGAAAACAACTTGTACAAATCTCTTTATCTCCCAGCTGTCTGTTATCATTAACAGACCTTTAATTGTTATTTTGGGGATAACTTCTGAATGTACATTGAGGAAAAAATCCTGTGAAATGCCTCTTAAGGGTTCTTGCATTAGGGGCAAGTGAGGGCTCTCTTATGAAGCTCCTGGATGTGGGCAGACAGACCTGTAATTCTCCCTTGTTCCCTAATTAAAGAGTAGCTAAACCTTAATCTTCCCTGGAAATGCTTTGTCAGTACGCAGTGGCGGGCTGCCTGCACAGTTAAGTACATCAGAGATTTCATCTCCTTACAAATATTGACCTCCACCAAGGCATTACAAGTGACATGAGCAAAAGCAGTTTTGCAAGTCCCAGGTCTCGGCCAGCCAAGGAGTTCAGCAGCATGAACGCGTGGTCATCACACAGGCTCCCCAAAATCTAGTCTGAAAGTATTTGGTTACAGAACAAATAGCAGGGCACAAAGTGAACGGGGCTTCCCTGCAGCCATTCGAAAATATCCCCATGCAGCTAATTGAACTGCAGCTTTGCCCATGTCCTCGTGTTGTTTTTAAACGGGAGAAATTACCACATAGGTCAAGGCTACAAATTAACAGTTAGACAGACTGGATGCTTGTAGAGTGAATTGGGCATGCAGGTATTTGCGTACCTGTTGCAAGGTCATAGGAAAGTCGGTGGCAGGACTGGGGAAAACCAGTGCTTTAATCACTGTGTGTCTTTCTACAACACTTGCGGGTGTGCTAGCAATGACATATCGTTCACCTTCAGCTTCTGATGCTGAGATGTCTGCTGCTGTTTAACTGCACAGCTCTAGATAGGACACAACCTTTGCAGCAAAGGTCGAATGGGGGAATACTCATGTTTCAAAGGAAATGAGCACCAGGAGGAATGAATGGAGGTGAAAATGCATTGTGCCCTTTGTCAATGCATCATTTTATTCCTGGAAGAAGAAAAAGCAGCCAGTCTCTTATTTACCTACTAGTTGAGCAAAGGCCAACAGTCTTTACTCTGTCAAACTACTTAGTCTAACAAATGCTGCAAGACCTGAACCAAAAGCAGCCAGGTTTCAAACCTGGTGAAGGATTGTTATGGGCTCTGCTCTCACACCTCTTATAAAACCATTGCATCCAGGGAAGGGAAACAACCTCAGTAACGCCATTAACTTAGCAAGAGATGGGCTGTCAGCAAAGCCAGACAGCATTAAGTGTCCTGTTGCCAGATCCTTTCAGCAGGAATCAGTCACCAAACTCCTTTACAAATCCCAGCCTAGCACTGCTGGCATGGGCATGGTTCTGGCTAGCAGGATTTGTGCTAGATGTGCCTGCTGTGGGTCAGCGGGAAGCACAAAGAGAGGTTTTCTAGCAGAACTGGAGCAAAGCTAGTCACTGAGGACCTGGGAAGCTAGTTCCTGGTTTTCCAGAACCTCTGTGCAAACGGAGTCAGACGCTTCAGAGCAAGAAAGGGGCTATCTAAGCAGGAAGGCTGTGCCACTCCACTTAGGATATGGGTGTAAAGAAGTGTATTTCCCTTGTCTCTAAGGTGCTGTGCACATTGATCCGAAAGCTGGTCCAAGAAGCCATTGAAAATTGCTAGATAAAAACCCATGGCAAAGTTCAACGTGCGCTTGTTTATTTTAAAACAAAGATTTTTCTTAATGGAAAAATCAAACTAAGTGTGCCGAGGAATCAGTGAGCAAAAAGACGAGAAATTAGAGCTGGTTACAAGATAATAGATGATTTGTAAAAAGTTTCATTTTTATTTATACCAGGGAGGGAGGAGAGAAAGCAAGCAACTTGGACTGGTGTCAAACTCCTCTTATCACACACATTTACACTCTCTCCTGCACAGATTATTCTAGTTCACTTTTAATTTTCCTTTTGATCGTTGTAGACTGATACCAAATACTCCTGAAAGCTGACACTTGGCAAGAAGCACATTGCACTCCCAGCTCAAGAGTATGACCCGAGAGAGGGATTTGAGGCCGTCAGAGCTATGAAAACTATCGCTAGTGTGATCCTAGGGCATTTTAACATGACTTGTTTTTGCTTTTATGTGCTATTCCTGTGCATACTGAATGTGTTAAGTGTGACAGAGGAGTCTCTCTTTTAAAGAATGCCAAAGGAAAGTGCCAATGATGTGTGCTGGGCATCTCCTACCAAGAACATCTCTCTCCACCATCCCCCGCTTTTTTGGGGGGTGAAAAACCTCAACAAGTGACTAGCTTTCCCTACCCCTATCTTCATGCACACTGGCAAGCTGATTTACCCATCACTCTCTTCATCCTAAAATGTCTCTCCACAGTCTCCTCATTGTCACTGACACCCTCTGAGCCCCGACCTTTGCAGAACTGCAAAGTATTGAGTAGCAACCCACCATGCAGGCATACTGGAGGGTTCAGATATGCTGTATTGCTGCTGCCTGGCCTGTCAGAGGACAAATAGCAACCAGAAAGTTGTGCAGCATTAAACAATTGGGGACTAAGTGGATTACTTCACGGTACTGTGGGAGCACCTTGCGGTTGATAGACATTTGCCTTAAAGAACAGGGAGCCAGAGCTTGTGAAATTTAGGAGGGGAATAATTCCTGGGAGAAGGGCAATCAGACATTCCCCCTGGGCAGTTTATTTCCAGGCTCCATTGTCGCTTATTCTTTAGAATTCTTTTTCCCTCATCTTTAAATTCCATTTTATGCATTTTAAATCTATTGCTTCTTGTCCAAAGCACAGTCAATCCAGAGACTGTTTTCACCCTTAGAAGATCATTGCCTTCATGTTCCATTTATGATCTGAAAGTCACTGTTCAAATGGATGTTCTCATGATGTTTACAGATAAGTACTTTTTTTGAGTAATTTCAGATTTGAAAAAAAAACGTTTGGGAATTTTCAGACCATGAACAACAACAATCTGAGTGATTCCATGAGCACAGAGCAAAAATCCACACCCGCTTTTGATGGCTTTTTTTCCTGCTGTTTTTGTAGTTTTTTAATCTGCAAAGTTCAAGAAAATGTGATATGGGAAGCCCAGTCTAGGCCTACCCAACAGGAAATGTTCTCACTTGCATATCTGGCAGTGGTCACTAACTCACCATATAACAGCCACGTGTCTGGTAAGAAACAGACTGATTTATGGTGAGACTCACCTCCCTCTTTACCCTAAAGTGGGATTTGCTAAAATCCTACTATATTCAGATAAGCTTCCTCCCACCGACTTAGCTCCTAGCAAAGAAGCTGCCGTGATCTATTACCCCCAACAATTTCCCTTGGAGTTACTTTTTTACTTTTTTGTTGATTGGCTCAGTTATTCGTTCCCTGATTTACATGTGAAAGGACATATGAGGATGCAGGAGTATTGCAAGAGAGTCTAGCTCAGGCCCAGACTCCCCAACTCCTGTCTCCTGTGCTTACCTACTCTGGGGCTTGATATACATTTATGCAAGCTGATACCTGAGTAGCAATAGGCTCCTATGGGACAAGGGTCTTCTGAAATTTCAGTGCATGATCTTAAAGCTTGGACTGGAATCTTGCAATCTGTAGATGAGATTTAGTTTTTTAGTTCTTTAATCTTCTGAAAATGAGGCTCCTAAAGGCACTTAAGTAGTTCAATTATTTTCTGAAAATCCATCATTTTAACCACAGTCTACATGTGAATGTCACTAACAGAGTACTGCCACCTTCCCTGCATCTGATGCACTTGTAGAGGTATAACACAGCTGGTGTTTGTATCGCACTACAGCAGCACAAGCTCAAAAACATCATAGAGCATCTGGTGTGTTGCAAATGTAATGCTCAAACAGCTTCCTTTATTTTTTTTTAATTTAATATTTGTTATTCACTGGGAGCTACTGGAGAACAAAACTAATCTGCGGTTGTTCAGCCAAGGGTGTTCAAGCAGGAACCTTCATCTGACCCAGCCCATCATTTAGGCTTAGCACATGCTCACACCCAGGAAGGCAAAAAGGGTCACCGGTCCATTTTGTTGCATGTGTCCCTGCTTTGCTGTCCAGATTTGTTTTGAAATAAGCATTTTATCGAATATGGCTGTGCATAATTAAACTTTTGGAAGATTTACCATGAAGTGAATGAGTATCCGGTAGAGGGCGTGGGACCAGAGTCTGCCTTTGGGAACCGGGGTCCCCTTCTCCAGCTGCTGGGGCTCCCAGTGGGCTGTGAGATCCCCTTGATCCCACAGGAGTACTGTGTCCAGGGGGTATTTCCCAGCTCTGTGTAAGCATTGCTTTAAAAAAAACTAGGTCAAAAAAGATTAAATATATTCACTTTGGACTCTATCCATAGTGATCTGGGAAGAAAATGGTCCAGAATCAAACACTCAGGGGAAATTACAATGATCTAACCTCTAGGGACATCTTTACCACAGTCTTACTGATGGACCAGATTTCCTGTCAAAAGTGACAATTCCCACCTATCCGTGCTAAAGAAGACAGGCTGTTTTGTGAGCAGCAGCACTGATAAACCCTGTTTTCCTATAGGTTTGTCCCCCACATCCTTGACACATAGCCTGTGTTCCCAGCAAAAACGATCTCCCAAATCCCTCCTGCATCCTCTGCCTCTTCGGCTGGGCAAGTGGCCCAGCTGGCCACGTGGCTGCTACCTATCAAAACAGATAAGGGTTAAGCTGTTATTACCTTTCCTTCAGCAGGAGCACAGTGTTTGGTATCTCTCTTCTGCTTATTTAAAAAAGGAAAAAAAAAAAAGCACAGAAATTGTATGTCAGACAGACAGACAGACAACACACACCTCATATTCTTGAAAAAATGGGATGAAAATAAATTAGATAAAAACTATTTTCTCCTAGGTTGTTCATACCTTTTACATCATGCTACTCTTGCTCCAGCCCCTGTATAAAAAAGTTCTGATTTTGCTAATCTAATCTTAGGATATGAGTGATGAACCTGTGCCACTCGCGAGGTCTGTGAATCATTCCTGCTTCCATTCATCTTGCTGTGGTAACTTAGCTCTTCCATTGCAGTTCATGATAACTAAGAAATCCAACAAAAGCAGTTTTCAGTTTGCATCAGTGACTCTCAGAGCTCTTTTTAAATAAAAAGATTTTTTTGTTGATTTATGAATCCGTCATCCAGAACACTCACCCTCATTTCTCCCAGCTCTAGAGATGGGGGCTGTTCCCTGTCACTCTCTCCTTGACATTGCCATGCAGCACCTCAAACAATTGTTGTTATAACTCTCCTCCTTCCTCAACTAAAATATACTTGCTTGGGAGGGAGAGGGGGAACAGGGAAATAGCTGGGTTTATTTTAATAGTTTCCACTCTCAGTTCAGTTTTATAGTACAGTATATTTAACTTTAACGTATGGACAGCTGGATGCATTTAACAGCACAATGGAAAGAATTTAGCAAGTATACATTACAGGCCATGTATTTGGAGCTGATCGCCACATATTTCTTCATAATATTTAGATGCGGCTGTTATAGATTGTGTCGGGCTGATCAAAATACGTTTGTGCCAGGTAAGATTTGTCATAGACGAGTTTCTTTATTTCTTTACTTACTAAAACTCTTGCTACAGGAGGAAGCACAGTTTAGCTGATATCAGCAAGTTTAGCCTGATGCTTGCAACAGGGTTACTTGCCTTCTTTGCAGAAGCTGAAAAAAAGACATAAATACACAGAGACATGGGCACATATTCTAAGCTCACACTTTGGGCACTTTCCTCCATTTTTGGTGTCACCGTCAACAGCAAAGCACTTGGAGAGGGAAGGACCACCAAAGTGCCAGAATCTGACCCATATCCTGCCACACATTGTAATGATGGAAAACAGCTACCACCATGAAACATAGCTATAAATCCTTCAGATCTCTCCATAGGACTGCATCCCTCTCCGAACAGGCTGGTTACCCTGTTGCACCCATCTTTACAGCACTGTGGAGATTTCTTTCAGTGACAGCTGGAGAAACAAGGCAGCATGCTTGGAGTTTGCTGTTAAAAATAAAAAGAAATGAGATTTTCAGCAGTACTTTAAAACTAATTTGCTTCATTTTTAAGAAAAGAAAAAAGAATCCCTTAGTCATTATTATAGAATAATCCCCTCAACTACTTTTATTCCATTCACCCAGAAGCCTAGGTGCCTGAACTACATAATTTTTCTGAAATTTATCTTATTGTCTCCATTTTATTACTCAGTGCCCATTGCAGCAATGTAAACTGAAGGCAAATCAGCCAAGTGACTTGCTAACATATTTAGTCAGTGTTCTTTCAGGAGCTGGAAAATAACAACAGTTTCATCTTTCAGGAGGCTGGGGGGAGTTGCTTGTGTGTGTTTTAAAAGTGGTATCTTCCCCTGCTACTGTAAAAACACACAAGTAATACTGACAAAATATAAAGGGGTGTATTTAAAAAGTATTGTTACAAATATACCAAAGAAAAGCAATAACCTAAAGAACAGCAATTCTTATGATCTGGAGGGATTCCGACATGCAATATGACTCAATCAGACTTTCCAAGCTGAGGAAGAGTTTCAGTTATTTGGGAAACTACTATGCTTTAGATTTGATTTTAGAGATTGCTTTGCCTCTAAGCATTGCAGAAGGGTAGAAAGAAGGCAAAAATACTTAAGGAGAAAAACACGGACTGTAAAAGCAAAGACCGAATTGTTGGAAACCTCTGAAGTGTTCGCATTAATGTCATGTCATTACACCATATTGCTGCACAGGTTAATATAATTGGGTTACTGTGTGTGAGCAATGATCCATAGCATGTTATGGCACTGAAACAAATGACATTTAACCAAGAGATTTGTAAGGCACCTTGTTATCTGCATGGGGAACAATTGGATCGGATAGTCAGATGGCGAGACGAGCAACTGACAAATTGGTTGTTAGGTTTACTGGACAGCCTGGATTTATAACTGCACAATTCCAACATAATTTATTAGATCCATAAACAGACAGATACAATGTTTTTACTTACATTACACCCCTGTTGTGGCCTCTGATCCTGTCCCGGTTACAGGCTTGTTTTACTATTCACTCAACACTCAGTTCTGTGTTGGGGCAAGGTGATCTGAGATCGACGAGCCACAGGTTTCCAGCATGTCAAGTATCTATGCTCCTGTTTACAGAGGAGCAATTTGGAGATGCAGAGGGTTCCACTGTCCATCTTTTGTCTCTCCAGGAAGGGAAGGATGCTAACAACAGGGATTAGCAAAAGATAGAAATCCATTTCAGAAAAAAAAGGTCTTCCCTTTTTATCCCCTGGTAGAACAGATGCCGAAGTTCCTTGCCTGTATTTTAAGTAATAAAGACTAGAAAGGTAAATGAGATCTATCAGGGGAAAAAGACTTCCCCAGAGACAAACAATATTTAGGACACCCTGTAACAGATTAGAGGGCAATTAACTAGAGTCATCACCATGTGTTCCCAGCTACTTCCCTACACCTTTCCCTTTGGTCTGTTCATGCCTTGCACTAATCCAGTTGTTTAGCCCTTTTTCATCAGCCGAATTTTGCAGCCTTGCAGCCCTTCCCGTTGTTCTCCTCTTCATGCCTGTTACTCAGTAGAACATGATTTGTGCCTGTAGTGGCCAAAGCTGGGTCCTCAGGAGACCAGGCCAGGGGAGCAAGTGTGTCCCTCTAGCTTTTCCATTCTAGGAAAAGATGAAACTTTGCCTGTATTCAGAGCATTGGCTCACCAAAATTTTTATGAGGTGATAAAATGATCACCTTTGGAATTGTGGCTGCTGACTTAGACCAAAACTACAAGCCCAAGGCTGCCACCCAAGATAGTATTCTTGTATCATGTCCAGCTGGCATCTTGGGATCACTTGCTGTCTTTCCAGGTTAGAGGCCAGTTTTGTTTGGGCTCAATAAACTCTGGAGAGATGCCCAAGTTTTTTGGATGTTCCTCCATAGCAATTCTGAATTCCGCTTCTTTTGGAAGTTTGCCTCTCTCCAGTTAGGATTTAAAAACTTCTCTCATAAGTTGGTTGTGTCAAAAAAAATGTGGAGTGACTTGTGCGGCTGGCTCTGAGTTTCCATTGTAAACCGATAACGGCTCTAAGTTAAGTAATGAAAATAAAGGACAAGTCCAAAGGTAATCAAAGTGCTGGAAAGCCATGAACTGAGAGTGAATTTGAAATCCCATGTCAGGATGTAAAGCTGAATGAGCATCTATCTGTGTATCCGGGCTGAGCTGCTGAGCTGCACTGCTGATCTCAAAGGGCAGGATTTGTGACTCATAACTTGAGCCACCTGAACGGCACACATGGCACGGTGGGCAGTGTGTTCCACATGCACCTTTGTGCTGCAGAGGAGGTGACTGGTGCGTCAAATAGGCCCAAGTGTTGGTATAAATGGGTGCTGTCCCACACTAAGCCCATGCACTGCTCTGTGCTTCCCTTGCTTCTTAGCTACGGCCAGTAATAGCTTACTTGAAGAAGTCCATCAGGGGTTCTCCTCATGTAGAGCTCTTATTGTTAAAATAAACATCCATTTAGCTTCACCATATAATATTTCACAAGACTGAGGCACAGCAGTTGGAATGCATCTCCCCCAGCCCAAAGTGAATCAACGCGTTGGAGCGTTTTCAAGGTAAACACCTAAAGATTGTTGATGCAGGCTTTCGTGGGGCTGTCACTGCAGCAAGGGTGTTGTGTGCTGTGACAGCTTTATGTCTGAAATAGCGCAATGTGGACCAAGCCCAAATACTATTCTTTTAAACATTCTCAGCCATGAGCTACTGGAGGCAGTTTGGTCCTATTCAGTCAAACACACGGGATGATCCAGATCCACCAGTCCCTGAACCAACGTTGAACCTCCAGTAGGCTTCCTTTCTTATCACTCTTTGCCCCTCTCTTGACAACCTGTTTGTTTAGAGGAATCAGTCCTTTACACGAGGGGTGACAACTACTGTCACCTTCCTGCCCTTGGTGCCACTTGCATCCTCCTCATCACTTTTTTCTGGGAAATGCCCAACCAGTTCTGGCTGTGCTTCGTGACAGCTTCATAGTGAGGTGTGCCCCAGCCTGGCCTCCAGAACTAGCTGATATGAGTTGGCCATCTGGAAACGAAGGACCTGGCTCTGCTGCAGTGCGTGTACCCTTCTGCATACCCGTAATGAAGAGGCAACCCTGCCGTTTTCTACCTGCAAAGAGAACTCTGTCTTCCTGAGCAGCTTTTGATGAGTTGCTTTCTTGGAATAACTTGATTCATTCTTAATATTTTAAAATATTAAAGGCCAAGTTCATGCCTGATTTAGCGTCACTTCAATTAATTTTCCAACTGGCAAAGCAAGTGAAAAACTTAGAGCTAAACAAGAGGAAAATGGCATTCTTTTTTTTTTTTTCCTTTAAAGCATGTTCAATATAAAGATGCAACAACAGGTTTTATATAAAAGTACCCAATTAAAACAAATCTCCTAACTACGCATTTTCATTTCTCAAGTTTTAAAAGAAAAAGACACCACTTTAGCTCTCCCACTAATAACTTCCAAGAAAGAAACTCATCAGGATGAGCAAAAGGAAACCTGTACGGTAATGGGGGAGAGGTGTGTAGTGCATGCAAGGTTAACTAAACCCGAGCCTGTGATGATGTTATCGTACTTGCCAGGGAGATTGGGAAGAAAATCCTCATGGACCTATTGGAAACTGTTAATGCATTTTGGTTACGTGCACAAAAATGACATAGAGCCAAAATAAGTGGCCAGTGAAAAATTCTGTGACTGTTCAGCAGTGAATGTTGTTCAGATAGTTGTGGAGGGAGGTGAATGATGCTGGTCAGATGAAGCCCTGGAAAGCCCAGGGCAGTATCCGCTTTCAAGCTGAATGCTGCCAACACACTGAGGGAAATGTCAAATCCTAGCTGGAGGATGAGATAGAGGTTTAGGGAGATGTCAAGAGGCAGGCTCCTAGTAGAGACCTCAATCTAGAGACAACCCCTATTTGTTTTACAGGTGAATAAACAGTCCTTCCTCTGAGAAATTCCCACCCTATAGTAGCATGCAATGCCATTGCTTAGGCTTCCATCACAAGCAGATACCTGTGCTTGTTACCGGTACTGGAAAAACCTAATGGACAGGTCTGTTGAAGACAACTCCTTGTGCTCCCAGGCATGTGGATTTTGTAACTTTGAGAATGAGCTGTCTTCAAACAGCACTGGGAGCTTTGGAGCAGAAACCTGCGTGTGTTACCAAAGAAGAGTAAACAGGTGGTGTTGGATACCCCAACTGTAGTTTTCCCATAGACAGAAAGCAGATGAAAACAGTTCACATGTCTCCAGGAGGTGTTGGTTGCAAGAGAGCTGGATTCCAACAGCTAAAATTTTCTTGTGTATTTTCATGGAAATTTTCAGGAAATGCAGTCCCCCTTTCCTATGTATGGAATATTGCACCTTTTAAAATCTTCAATTTAGGGCAAGGATTTCTTTGCCTTCAAATTATTCTTGACATCAGCAAGGCCATAAAAACACCTATCTGTGGTCAGACTAAGAAAGAAAATTTATCCTGCTCTCATAATGTTGAGATGGAAAACCTGCGAGAGACTGAGGTGCCCGGTTGTGCCCTCTTTGCTGAGGTGACCTCCTAGCCACGCTTGTCCCATGACCAGGATGTTTCTGCAAGTCATTCCCTGGAGAATCATATTAGAAAGTTGTGTCACTATCCCTTTCTGTGTTGGTGGTGTTTTGGATAATGTAGAGTTACTTCGGATTGGTTTAGGCTTTGTTTGGTTAAATTACAGACTATGTTTCTTTAGAAGGGATGATATTTCCCTTAATTTAAATGGCTCTGAGCAAACAAGTACCAATTTGGATGTACTTTTCCATTTAATATTTGTCTGATTTATGCTTCTAACCAACCCTTCTGCTTTCCTGTTTATATGCTCAGAGCTCATTTTTTTAAACACAGTTAATCGTGCAGAAGCAGAACATAACTCATAGAGAGATGTTGGCCAAATTTTATAACTCGGGCTACCGTATTGGATGTCAGCTCTGACGCTAAAAATAACTACCTTGGGACAGGTGCCTTCCCTGGCCAGCAAAATGTAATGTCATTACTTAAAATCCTGCCCAGAGAAAGTTTTGGAAGGGAAGGGAAGAAGCCCTCTAGCATTTTTAGTGGGGAGAAGGGGTGGTGGAGGGTTGCTCCTCTCAGATTAGGAATTGAAACTTTTCTTTTTTTTTTTTTTTTTTTTGAGTATTGGCAAACTGAACGGAATCTGCCTGGAGAAACAGAGCAAATGGCAGATTCATGCGCAGAGTGCTTTGCCTTTCTACCCCAGTCACAGTTTAGGTCATGAAATGGCAGGCTGAGTAATTTCTAATTCTCAAATGTTGCTGTCTGAGTCTCTCTGCAGCTGCATAAATCCAAGTGGGACCCAGGATCGAGGAGCAAGCAGGAGAAATGCCTCGTGCCATGCATTGTCCTCGCACAGAGAAACCTTTGACATCCTCCTGCCACTAACAGAGACACCAGCCCCTCTGCTGTGACTCCTGGATGCTCCTTTGCCAGGTCCTGACGCCGATGCAGCAATATCCAAACAGATCATGCAACTCCACATGCCAGCAGCAGCCTCAGTGCCAGGGCGATACCTGTGTCTTCCTTTCTTTAGCACTCAGACATGGAAGAAATGAAGAGAGATGTGAGAGAAGGAGGTCAAGGTCTCTGCTAGCAACGAAGAAAACACTCACAAGTGCTTTTTCTCTGATGGTTTGGCAGATGAACGTGGCACCGCTGGTGCAGTCTGCCTACGTGATGGATGCCCACTGTAGTCAATGTGTAAAAGCACTAAATGCTTTTTCAATGTAGATGGTAATACACCAAGTATATACGTTTAACGGAGGATTGTCTGTTCACAGTGAGCCGGGGAAGGGAGGGCAACTAAGGGTTATCCACGACTAGCAAAGGATAAGCTTTTCCTGCAAGATTTAAGCCAACGAGCTCAGGTGCCACAAGCAGCAGGGTCCTGGCAGAGCAGAGGTCAGTGCAGGCAGCAGAGCTGCAGCTCAGCCCAGCTGAGCACGTCTGCGCTCCCCATGCTTGCGTGAGCCACCAGCTGCCACCCACCCAGGGAACTTCCAGACCTGATCTTTCTCCCTCCCTATTAGTTACAAAGCCCTGCTTAGTATCCCAGTGGTTTTCAGCATGTTTATTCTCTTGCCCCATCATGGGATGAGTAGCTTCCCCAGGCAACGGGATGTAAGTGTTCCCAGAAACCCAGCAGCCACGAGGGAGCAGACCAGCAGTTCCCACACGCATCTAAGTCCTTCCATCGCTCTAAGTCCTTCTTTCCCAAGGGCTAGAAGAGGGGAAGCTGCTACCCCGCACCTGTAAGCCTGCAACAGGAGAGCAATTTTTATCTCTGGTTGAGTCCTCAGGTCAAACATATCTGGAAGGATGCACAAGCTTCTCCAGACTCCTCTTCTAGTAATTATAACTTTATATGTGCTTACCTGATGATAATTCTGAAAAAAAAAAAATCAGGGAAACAGATCATTGAGCTGCCTTTAACCTGCCCCCCCAGGTCACGTTGCATTTGGTTGCCAGAAGGATTGCAGTGTTGCTGCTTATTTATTTTGAGCAACAAATGCCTACAGGGCTGCAAGAGCTTTGTTTTTGAGGTAGCAGCAAGTGCGCTGCAAACCCAACATCTGAATTTATTCCCTTTTCAGGCTTTTTACTTGGAAGTTGGCTTTGCTATCGGGTTTCTACAGAAACATGTTAGTGGGATAACTTGAACTGGTACACTTAATCTTATCAGGTTAGTTTTTCTTTCTCTTCTCCTCCCTCCTGCCCTCAAAGTTCAATATATGTAAGCCAAAATAGAAGAAAAAATTAACTGCTAATCCATTAGAAGTAGGCCTTGCTGACAATGACATCTTTCGTTAGAATCAGCTTCCTGCACAGAATCAGATTAAGGCTAGCTTTTTTTTTTTTTTTTTTTTTTTTAAATTTGCCTTCCCTTGGAAATCATTGTTGATGCATTTCAGATAGGAAATGCAATAAAATCTGGGAAAATAGCTTTATAATCCGAATGGGTCTCATTAAAAAGAAGCTCCACTTTTAGAGACTGATATCAGATGTGAATTATAGACTGCCAAGTGTAGGAGAGGCATCAGTTTCTGTATCTGGATGTAATTAATGGAAAATGTTTATTCAGACAGCCACAGCTCAATGGACAAGGCTTAATATACAACTGGTAATGCCAATTTCTGCATTCAGCACAGATATCCTGTTAGATTTTTTTCAGCACCGAAATTTCCACAGATGGGTTTGATTCCATGTGTGACTCCAAAGATACCTATTTTTCCAGCACCAAGTCTGCACAGCGGGCCACATTCCCAAATCTGTGTAGTTCTGTTGATTCCAAAGAAGCTGCATCACCTCTAACCAAAGTGAGGATCTGACCAAAATATCTTCTTGTGACCTGTGGTGTATTTTTCACAAAGGCAAAAAAGTGGAGGCAAAAGGTTTTTTATTAGGCAAAAAGAATATTGTCTCTATTGCCAGCAACAATTCATTTATTAGGAATAAATTATCATTTATTCCTGATTAGGAGTTCCAAGGAGATGGAATAACACTTGTGGGTATGCTCCAGGTATGGCTAGAGTTGGCATGAAACATCCCACTAAAATATCCTGTAAGAAATAGATATATTGAAGCATGTTACCATTACATACACAAAGATATTACAACAGTTTGATTTTGCCTCTCCATGAACTCGGTTCTTCCTTAAAAGAATATTCCTGTTTTGGGATTACCACAGTCCTTATATGTACCAATTAAAATTGAGTAGAGAATGGACACGGGAGCTAGGATACCTAAAAGAGGGACCTTGCCTTTTTAATACTTTTATACTTCAGCAATTACTTTCATTTGGGTTAGGATCTAAAGTAAAAGACTCATGGAAATAGCTGGAAAAAAATGACTTCGATGTACCTTAATGCCTCAGTCCTGCAAAGCCTTATCGACACGGTTTATATTAAGCACAAGGCTCATCCTATCGAGCCCAGTACAAGTTTATAGCAAATCGATGGTACCAGTCCCGAAGCATCTTACTGTAAGTAGACCAGAAAAAAAGACTAAGGGGAAAATCTTTTTTTTTTTTCTTTTAATTCATTTGTGTTATTTTCAAATGCTGCATAATGAGTACCTTGGATGGTTTGCAAGAGTTTCCATAGATTTTGGTTCAGAGAATGCACATTTGCTACCCAATATTTGTACCTCAGACACCCCCAAAGCCATGCTCCAATACCATGAGAGGAGATAGGGAATGTGCCTTCCAAGCCCTCTTTAATCTTGATCTGCCGGGCAGAGCCTCACTCCTTCTCACCATTTCGAATTTCACTTAACTCTTATTTTTCTGAGTGATGCTCTCTTGAAAGGATAATTATGTCCTATTTTACACTAAACTTGTGACCATTTTGAAATTTAGCTTCATTGTGCGTATAAAACATAATATTTCATTCCTTGTGAGTAAATCCTCTGTTTTTTATGGATAAGAATTTCAGTGAAAAGTAGAGAATGAAGTCAGATGCACTGGCACATTTTTTATTTATTTTGGGCTATCTAACCAGCACTAATTGCTCTCTGTTTTAGCAGAATATACTTTTATTACTATTTGGGTCCTGAATTATAATTTGGTCTAAAGTCAAAGTCTTGTCCCAAACACCTTTCCTGAATTAGGTCACACAAAAGAATCCAGCATCTGTGTGAGACTCCAGGTCATGCTGCTATTTGTGGAATGGATATCAGCACAGTCTTTGTGAGTGCATGATATATGAACTGTATGTATTTCCTTGATAAATTGTTTTTAAATATTTCCTCCTTTTTATTAATTGAAGAGGAAACTCATGCATCAATGACATTTTTATGCTGGTTTACACATAAATTATTTCCCTGTGATGTTCATTTTTATTATTATTGCCGATATTATAGCAAATGCATTTTTTTTTGCCTTGTAAACAAGATTTTGCTTACAGCTAAATGAAAAGAAGCGAAGTTAATCACGTTGAAATAATAGGTTTAAAAAGGTAATTCAGTAATGTTTGGCTGATGTTTAATCTTCTCCAATAGAAGCCATGCTGAGAGAAATGACAGAAATTCTGTTTTTGTAATTAAACAGTATTCATCACTGGCAGGGCAGCTGAAGGAGAGCTGAAATACAGCAGCAACTGCCTGTTCCTAGCAAACATTTCTAATCCAGGACTTCAGTTTTGGTAGGGGAGAGCGGTGACTGCAAGCCTTGAAAATGAAGAGCATCTTTGCAGCTCACCTTGTGAGTCTCTCCCTACATTTCCAGGGAGGAATGAGGTTTTCCCAAAGCCCATCAGGAAGGATGTTCACTGTCAGACCTGCCTGGAAATGGTATCTGTCGCTCAGTCGGAGAGAAGAAACAATCACTGAAGCTGATTTGCAGATTTGCCCATGCTTTGCCCAAGCACCTTCCTTGCCGTAGCACCCAAGCCGTGTGTTACATTAGGACAAGGGCCATCAGAGAAGCTTCTCGTTCTTGTTCTGTTTGGTTTCTGATATTTTAGGTATTCCAGCAAACCAAGACAGGTGTGTCACGTGGAATCAGACTCCCAAATTCTGTGGGTCAGTGTGCTGCAGAGCAGTAGGGTATTATTGGGTTCATGGTTATAGCACTTTTATTTTTAGATCATCGCCCAGGGACCCCTTAAGTAATTCGCTTCATACTTGTGCCAAGAGCCTAAGATTCACATTTCATTTGCTAGCTCTGAGGACAATATTGGGATTACAAGGTGACTGCCAAATTTCTGACTCCTTTGTTTGCAGGTTTTGCAATGAAGTTAACATCAGTGATCACAAGTAGGAGAGAAAGCAGAAAGCAGTCTCTACCATTCAGTTCCTTAAAGACCTACTCAGAATTGCTCTTCTGCCTTTCATGTAAGCAATCAATAGTATCTCCTTTTCCATGAATACCCTATCTCCAAATCTGAAATAAAGAAGAAATGTGTTTTATTGTTATATCTTTTATTAAAAATGGCTTAGTAAATAAAAACCATCTTCTCATGTCAGGTCTGTGCTTTCTCTGTACTTCTTCATCTGACTGCATTTAGAGTGGGATGCTCAAAATCAAGGTCATCTAGTCCTATCTCTTTGCCTAATGCGCAACATAGCTCTACTTAAACTCTTAGCAAAGCCCAGCCTGTTCTTGCTGGCCTTCAATAAAAGGAAATCTGTGACTTCCCTAAACAAGCTACTATTGTGGTTATGGTTACAAGGTGACGGTTTAAGCACTGGCATCAGTTCTGGAGTATTTCACTTGCCATGTTGCCACAGACCCATTTGGTAAGAGTCTAGATCAGCTGTAAGGGGATAGTCCTGGGAAAACGTTCTCTGCTTTTGGGTAAGGAAGCGCTGTCAGAACCATGCTGACAGCATTAATGTTGCAATAGGGCAATACAGAACTTGACTCCCACCCCTAGCCAAACCCTTTGAATTCATTGCCTCTAGTTCCAGTCCCGAAACCTGCCACCCCCCAAAAGAAATCCAGCAATAGGTCGGGAGCCAGGACCCCAAAGGCCATTGGGACTAGTGGAAAGATGCTTTGAAGCTGGTCTGCATTGAGTCCTCTGCCATAAGTTACCTGGGCACTCTTTTCCATGCTTGAACACGCATGTGGATTGTAGTCACTCAGTGGCACGGTAGTTTTTTACATCCGTCTTTATGTTGTTTTCTGCTTGGCAGCAGAACGGGTGATTTGCAGCTCCCCATGAAGAGCAAGCCCACTGGGCAAATGGTATTTTGTGAGCTTTGAATAAAAGTCACATTTTCTTTTTTTTCTTCTGTAGTTTGAACCTCCAGCAAATATCCCCCTGCAGCTCTGGAAAATATAAACAATCCCTCTGCTGTTAGAAACCAGCATGATCAAGCTTTGATTTGTGATTTTCTAGGGAAGAAGAGTATCATCCTTCAGTGAGAAGATCTGCACACTAGAATCACAGAAGCAGCTCAGTCTCAAACAGCATCTTAATTAGGCAAATTTCTATTGTTTAGCCAAGCAGCTGTATCCATCACTGAACTGCATCATTCCATTGCAACATCTACTAGCAGATGTTGTACAGAATAGAGAAATAGGAATCTCCTTTCCTTATTGGCCAGGGCTTTGGACCATGCAGTAATGATCACTTCCAAGTTACCAGGAATAAGATGAACTGAGTAGCCATGGACTACTAACATGGGAGTTATTTGAATGGTTCCCCATTTTGGGGATGTTTGAGGAGTTTATAGCACTTAATAGCAGAAGGGAGACAATAAAAACGTATGTGTCTCTTTTTTTTTTTCCTCCCCCCAATCAGATTCTCATTCTTTCCCATCCTCTTTAAGGTTGGATGAACTTTTTCCTCCTGTGTCTGTGCCAAGATCCCATGTGGCACCAGTCACACCACATCCCTGTGAGGAGAGTGTAACCTTGACCTTCCAGAAGTGGCCTACATTATTATCCAGGTCACACCTGGCCAAGGGGACCAAAGAAGATGATATGTTTTTGCCCTGATAATTATCTTTATTTTGTAGTAATTTAAGTCAGAATCAGCTAAGTGGATAAATAGAGGCATCTAGTACCATGTTTGCATATGCTTACAGGTAACTGAGTCATCTGCAAGGTTATACTGGTGAAAAAGTAGTTTCTATATATTATTATTTTCAATCATTTTTTGCCAAATGACATCAGCTTCTTCTGGAGCTTCAGATAATACACCCAGAAAACACAGAATTTTAGGCAAGAATGATCCATCAGGAACTACATGTTTTTGATGCCTCCTTCTTTGTAGTTTTCATAGAAGTGTAAAAAAGAAAGTTTGCTTCTCCCATCAGCTCTCTGGATGTTTCAGAGGGGCAGGACAGAGCACCCGCAGTCACTGTCCTCACCTAAACCTGGCGTCATCAGCTCAAAAACCTGTAGGAGAAGTACCCGAACTCAGCACAAAAAAAGGATTTTTTTTTAATCAGGTTGCCATGTTTCACCAAAGTTTTTACAACGTTATGAAGATGTTTTTATTGAAGAACATTTGCAAGTTTCAGATGGCTGGCAGATGTGTTAAAGAACATATGATTCAAATAGAAAACCTTGCTTTTTATTGCCGAAACACTAATAAGAGTGCACTTTAATATGCCTTAATGTGTTACTCCTTAATTGACAGCAGATGTTTCCTCAACAGCATTTTTTTAAAAGACGTGCAGCACTTCAAAACAAGAAGAAATAAAGCCTTACTGTACATACAAGCGCTTCCAAAAACAACGCTTCCCTTGCCAATAATTGTTTATAAAAACAGCATTCCAGATTATTTGAAAATCAATATTAAGTTCCATGAAATATGTTAGAATAAATCTGATGCTACTTCAACAGAACCTCAACTTTTCCAGTGTTCAGAATCTCCTTTTGCTTTCTCTCCAGTCTCCAAGATGGGCAACATCACCTGGCCCTTGATGCTTAATCAGAAAAGACAGGGAAAAAGCAGCCTTCTCAAAGGGAAGCCAAATGCCCATCTATTTGGTCAAACGCCCATCTATTTGGACAAACAGGGAGCGCTTCCAGCAGTCTCAAGCACACATCTGACATCTTACCTGAGGAATATTGAAGTTTTCTTTCATGTTTACATTGAAAATACTGCAAGCTTTGGATCCTCCTAATCCCCTCTCCTGGCATCATCTCACCTAGACTGGAGCGATCCTTTGCCTTTCTCGTTGCACAAAGTTAGGATAGAAATGCCACAGGAACAAGTTTTCAGTCCCTAATGACTACAAAAACATTTATTATGGAAAGAATGGACAAAAAGAAGGTTTTCCCTTGTGGCATTGCCAAAGTCCTGCTCTAATTCAGAATCAAAACAACTTGCTCAAGAAGTTGCAAAACACGTGGATCCTTGGTAGGGATCAAGTTTTCACCATCCTCAACATTGCCCCCTGCACTGGCGATTTGTAATTGTTCTGTCTATATATAAGATAAAACAGGAAAAAGGAAAATGATGCAGCTCTGAAGAGCTGATTCCGAATCCTCTGAGGTGCCAACCAAAGGCTGAGTTTATCAGGTGCTAAAGAAGCAGTTAATAAGAAATCAATATTTCTTTTCTTCCTGCCACCTCTTTTGGAAGGTTAATAATCTTTTTATTTCCTTGGCTTTAATTTTTAGAACATTTCCCCTTCGTGTTGCTCTAGGAGGGGCTGAGCACTGAAAGGTGCAACAAGCTTAGGTCATATGAAGGTGAGAAGAGACTGTCCTCCGCACAGGACCTGGCTCTCAAAACCCTGGATTCCGGGGAGATGCTGATGCTGACAGCGAGGAGGGCTCAGATGCAGCAGAGATTCCTCAGGTTTGCACCCATTGAGCATTTTTTGAGACTCAAACCTAATGCCCGCAGTGTTGTTAACAAAATATAATCAGCAGGAGGAAGTGAAACTGCAAAATAAGAAAAAATGCAGAATCTTATTATGCTCAATAAAGGCAGGAGCTGAATATAATCAAATTATCCATGGGTAAAGATGTGAGGAGCCTTTACAGCCACTGAGTCCAGCCCTGCCAACCTCAAGCACCAACCGACGTCCTGGGAGAGAAAGGGCTGCAGAACCCACCCGGCTTCCCGCAGGACCAGCGCCGTGGCCCGAGTCCAGCCCGTAGCTGCGTTTGTAGCTGTAACGCCCCGGGGTCCCCAGCGCACGCTGCGCCCTGCGATTCCTCGTAACAAATGACAGAATCTTTAAATACAGCCAAGCTGGGGTCAGTGTTTATTTATTTTTATTACGTAAATAACCCGTTGCTTTGGGTTATAACAGTTTAGCTTTAAAAGCACTTGATCATTTAAAAAGACCTGATGTTATCAGACTTTTTTTAAAAAAACCTTGTTAAAATACTAAGTAACTGACAGTGCTTTTTATTATCCTGCTTATAAAATACAAATCATTAGGACAATGAGTATTATTCGTTTAGAACTGATGCAAACCAAATGTATTCTTCCTCAAAATATCCATAAAAGTGAAGTTTTATCTTCCATCTGGCAATGCCTCTTATGCCAAATGTTCTAAGTGGAATTGCATTAATAAGAAGATATCAAGTGAAATATGTTACTTGTATCCTTTAATATGCCTTTGTAAACTGAGATACACGTCGGCCTTCTATCAATAAGCATCTCTACCTGTGGGTTTTGAGAAGGATTAATAGAGAAGAACCATTATAGGATGAAAGGGCAGAGCATGCTGGGAGAAAAATGAAAATCAAACATCCACCAGTGCAAACACTTCCTTCCAGGATAATATTTAGATTTTATTTTATTTTCTTAATTTAAATATATATATATAGAAAAAATTTAAGCCAGTTGTAGATAGCCCACATCTGCACTGCAATAAGGCTGTTTTCAAAAGTAGAGCTCTCAGTGGGATATTTATTTAATTCATATTGGTTTTGGACCTCAGCCTATAATGAGAAAAGATATGGGTGCACGCTAGAGATGGTGGCTGTGACTCAGACTTTTTTGAACATTAAAGTAGAAAAAGCCTTTGCATGTAGGAAGGTTTTAGTGAAAATTCAATAACTTTTGCTTCAGACACTATGCTTCAGAGCATGAATAAAGACAAGAGAGAACTGACACAGACAGGGAATTGAGGACTGAAGCTGCTCAGAAAATGCCAAGCAATTCTGCAAGGAATTTTCCACCGTCTTTACCTTTCTGCTGAAACTTGATTTCAAAACCAATTTCCAGCCCCACAGCATTATTCACATCCTAAGCATACAGTGATGGTCTTCGTGGGTGCATCAGGCTCTGAACCTCCATCTCCACGTTGATCCCAGTGCTGCCCAAATGTCACTGTGCCCCATTCAGCTTGCCCATGGGCAGAGAGCTGCAAGATGCAAGGTAGTCATGTTAAATAAATCCAAATTTCAGCTCACTCAGGAAATCCCAGGAGCTTCCAGCACGGCAGTAACCCGGTGATGCCAAAGGTGGCATCTCCTCTCAGCTAGGTCGCAGCATCACTGCCCGCCTGCTGCAGGCACACTGTGAGTTTTGCTCCACAAGCCGTCAGTTTTGAGTGAATTTTATGCCAAGGGAGCAGACAGAGGAGAGGGAGGTTTCACTATTCAGCCTGTGGGCCCGCTGGATCAGTGGGACACGTCGGGAGCAGCTGGTGGTCGCTCTGTTAGTGCTGCTGCTGTGTGCATCAAACCAGGAAGGGGAGCAGGAAAATGGTCCTTGGTCAGAGACTGTGCATCTTTTCCTCACTGTGCTATTGTGAATCTTACCCATTTTCCTACACCTTTGGGTCCAATTCAATGACTAAAATTGATTTTTTGGTACTTCAGTGGCAATGTGTGGTAAACAGAGATATTATTTTCCTATTGAATGCAACCCATAGAGCACTAACTCACAAGTTCTCTTCAATACATCGCAATAAAGTAATATCCACATTTCCAGGCCCTCCATAACTTCATTATTCAGTGTCTCTTTGGGACACTCTCATCTCTTACCCAGGCTCTTTCACGGGTGGTGGATTTCACATCGGATGCTGAGTTCGAGGGCATCTCCCTCCTGAGTGTGTGTGTGTGTAGACGTGTGTGCCCTTCCTTGCAGATGCTCAGCATGATCTGCCAGGCAGGAGGAAGCCCTTGCCTTTTGGGGCATTGTTTTCACTAAGGCAGGATCAGGACCTTAGTTCAGACCCAGAAGTGGGAATGGAAACAATTTCCCTGTGCAGGAATTTCAGCTGACATGCAGCTGCCAGGCTCTGCGTTCCTTTCGGTTAGGTTTTCTCCCAAACCATAAATAGTCCCTAAAGCCAGCACAGTCTCTCCTCAAAACTCACCCTGGCACTATGCTCAGAGAAGCCTCCTGGCTACCGGCTCCCAGGCAAGGTGGCCCCAGCCATCTCCTGCCGATGTGAGGCTCGCGCGGAGCTGGGCTGCGATTTATCCCCTGCTCCCTGCCTGCCTTCACACATCTTACCCGCCATGGATTCTCTGCTTGGGACAGAGGATGTCCCTTATATATTTGTACAATCCCAGACACGGCTATGCTTGGAATTGCTGGCCTTTTAGGCGTTCCTGCGCTCTAAACATCCAGTGCTAATGAACAGCGGCCGTGGGAAGCACGCGCTGCACATCATGCCTGCAATACCACTAAATGCACTCTCTGCTGCTACCTCCTCGAGGACTGCTGGGATTAACAGCAAGAAAACATACAGTAAATCTCTTTTTAAAATGAAAGCATTAGTGCAAGCCGCAGAAAGTTATAGCCGAAAAAACGCAGTTTAGAATTACTTAGGCCTTGATTTCCAAAGTGCTCACCTTTCCTCTTCCTCTTGGTGCTATGGAAATCGATGGGTATTTTTTGAAAATCAAAGCCAGGTTAATGACTAAGGGTTTTTTAAAGATGCAGTGGTTGAAGCAGTGATTACTGGGGCAAGAGGAAATCTCCTGCAGGTATTAGTCTTACAGGACGGCAAGCCAAAGGTTACTATGGCGCTCGCGATGTGGAACGATGATGAAATACTATGGGAAAAGCAAGTCCCCCAGCTACAATGTGTGCATTTGGTGGTCATGGCTATGCACCGGTTGTGATCAATGGGTGTAAAGTCAGGGTCAGGGCTGCAGCAGCCGGAGATGCTGGTGCTTTGCAATCTAGCCAGGCCCCAACCAAGGGGCTGAGTTTCCACAATTCATTTATCATAAACCAGCAATTTGCAAATGTTAGCACTTTTCCCACACATCATGAGCCCTGATGGACTTTAATAAAAGAGAGAGAGAGAAAGAGAGAGAGAGACACACAGAGGCATAGAGAGAGAGAGAAGAAAACCTACATAATTAACTGAAGTTCTCAGAATATCTTTAATTGGGAAAATGTTACCTTTTTGGAAGTAATTGCCATGCAGATTTTCATTTGTTTTCTGGGTTCTGCTTTCTTACACCACTTTCACATCTGTTAATTAGCCAGTTGTCTCTGCTAGTGGGTTTTTGCCCCTCTTCTTTACCCTTATGTCTGCACAGAGATGATTTCCAAGCTTGACTCCGATGATCATTAAAATGTGAGTACCCGCATTAATTTGGTTACTGCGCAGCTTTTAAGCTAAAGGTCTTTAAAGGGAATGGGTAACAAAGAAGAACAAAGTGTAACCAAAGCTGCCAAGCACAGAGAGCAGGCGTGGGCAAAGCCCCTGCTCTGCCGAGCTGGCAGAGACACTCGCTGGAACCACTGGCGTGTGGTGCCACTTACTCTCAGATGCTGTCAGGAAGATCTGCCCTGTCTCCCATCTATAAATCTAAAAAATGACTTAAAAAAAATGAGGCATATGGATAGAAGGCGAAACAAGAGTTGACACTTCCGACTAATATCAAAGGTAACATCACTTTAACATGATTTTTTAAGGCATCTTTTCTCTCCAGGCTGCTATGCTTCCTCTTGGAGTGACCAATGACAGTGGTTTCAGTGACAAGGATAAAATATTCAGGGCTGTGATTATGGGATTTTTTCTCCCAGTGTTTTAAGAGGAGGTTATATTCTCATCAAGAGAAGAAATTAGAGGTTTTAGGTCCCATCAAATTGCTTGTTTTACGACATGAAGCTGTGTCTGTGCTCATCTACATGTCTGAACACCAACCCCATTGTATAACACTTCCTGCGACTCCAAAATGGTTGTCTTTAGGCTAAGGGCAGCGTTCATGGCATCCACCCTAAAGCATTAACCAGCTACATTAGCTGGCTAATTCCTCTACGCTTCCTTGATGTGAAGAAGAGTTCTGCCTGGAATTATCCCCTGGAAAAACTGCTGTCAATGCATGGCAGCCAAATTAGGGCTGCAGTCCCACAAAATGACATTGCCTTAGAGCAGCCATGCTGCTCTTTGCATTAGCTGAATCAGTGGCCTGCTCTTGCTGGCTACAGCAGCTCTGAATGGGCTTCTTGGAGGCCTGGCGCAGCAGAAGTGGAGACCTACCAGGTACCCACTGCTCACTGACCCCATCAGAAGATGGTTCTACATGAAGCCTGACCATTTTTTCACCTATATTTAGATCAGTCTCAGAAAAAGTCCCTTCAGGATGGAGAATATCATATTTTTTTAAAAAACTGTTTTTCCAAAAACATGGCTATGAGTTTTTTCATTTGCAGAGCTGCAGAAAGTACATTTCCTTGCAGTCCACTGCAGTGCCAGGGCCTGGGGCACAAGCACCTGATGAGAACGATCTTGCTGTGCCATTGCCTGGGCTCCTCGCGCAGCACCGCGCGGTGCCGGAGCATCTTCCCCGCCGCACCCCGAGGTGCTGCGGGATGTGCAATGAACCCCCATCCCACAGCAGCTGAGCCATGCACATCTCGCAGAGCATTTTGCTTCCTTTAACACATTTCTTTTTTTTGTCCACAACCTACTGCCAAAATCCCTTTGCTAAGATTTCTGCCACCACCGCTGCCACGCAAGAAAAGTGTCTTTGTTAACACATTTAGGGCCTACTTTTAATTTCTACAGTATTCCTTTTAATAACAATGTCTAATTAAAACATCTGTTAAAAAGTCTGTAACATTAACTTTAGAGGGAGAATTTAATAGAATTATATTTGAATTGCAGCCATTTAACGGGTTTCCTAATTAGGCTGTTGAGTTTTTATTTTTTTAACCAAAACATTACACAAATTAAAATCAGGCCCAGTTTTTTATTATTATTATTGCAACATAGACTGTGGTCAAAAGAAGGCAGGCAGTATGTGATGGTGTGTGAAGGGTGAAAAAAATCCATGTAGCAGCCTGTGACTGAACTGCTAAAATGCATAAAATTAAACTAATAAGAGAAAATATTTCAAAGGGGAAGGTACCAAGGGAGGAGAGAATGTTTTTTTTTCATCCCAGGGATTAACTCCCCATTTATTTGTCCCCAAGCTCTGCCACCTTTTCTCCTCTCCCCAGATCTCATTTTTTGAATGAATAAAGCTTAGAATAATTGTAATTTTAAATAGTGCATTTTTAAATAGTACATAGCCTTTAAGTTGACCAGACTGGAATGAAGTATCTCTCAATGGAGACTGTGCTCTTTTCAGAGAAGAGTGGTGATTTTTCCAGTGAGACAGGGTCATTTTTGTGTTCAGAATGAGATGCAAGAAAGCACTAGAGTTCCACTCTTCAACATAAATATTTCATGCAGCTCTCAACAGATGCTAAAGTAAGTGCCTGTACAAACATCTTGGGTGAAATCCTGGCCTTGGAGTTGTCAGTGACAAAACTCTTATTGACTTCAATAAGGCCAAGACTTCATCTTTTGTCTTTAAATTGAACTTACAGTTGTAGCAAACACTGGCAAGTGGAAACCCACTTCAAAGGGCTGCTCTGACAGTTGGACGTTTATCTCCCACTGATCTAAACTGTAGCAACCTCTTTTTGTTTCCCAGACTAACTGGGAAATCACATTGAGAGCAAGTTCATCAAAATAGGTCTTTTGTTCTTTCGATTTCCAGCAAATCCAATGAGAAACACAATTGCTTCCCTCGAGGAATTTTCAGTATTGCACAGGCCAACCCCAGCTAGAAAGAGCAAGTTTAGGACAAAAAGAAAAAAAAAAAACAACAACAGATTGTTCACACACAAAGATTAAGAAATGCATTAGCATGTTTCAGACACCCAGGGCGCTGGCAATGCCTTTGATCTTTTTTTCTTATGTCCACCATAGTACATTGCATTTGTGGCTTTTGGATTTGTAATGTAAGTCATAAGTTCTGCACGGTTCATGGCCCATGGAGACCATGTGAAAGGGATATCTCTGGGCTTTCCTGGTCAAAACATCTATTGTTTGGTATCAGGGAGTTGTCTTCATAACCAAATGCTCTGTGTCAGGCCTATATTTCTTTAACCCATACATTCTTCACATTCATTCTTCCCAAAAGAAGAAGCTGAAACAAACGCAAATTTAGATACCAGATCTAAAGTATAGGCGACTGCCTCCATTTTCTATAATGATGCAATGCAGCCACCCAGTTCTTACAATCTCTTACACAGTCCTTTGCAGTAAATTCTCCAAAAAATAGCTTTCTTCACAAAAGGGGGTAAAAGGTGCTAGTTGATTTCTGGAATGCCTCCTGGCAAACCTGGTCACCAGGGCTCTGAGAATGCCCTGTCCAAGAATGAGCTCAAGGGAGCTTTGCAAGGGGAGGTTGCTGTACACCAGGATTACAGAAAGAGCATGACCCATGTGTTTTCTGTGGACTTAAAGCCTCAAGGAATAAAGTTGTTTTGGAACAAATTCTTGAGAATCTGCTTGGCTATTGGTGGGGAGAGGACATTTGGGTAGCTTCAAATGGCATTACACATTTGTGGAGTGGAAATTACAGTTCAATGTGTGGGCATACTTGATTGGACAATCTTTCAGTTGATGGGTTCTTCTGTTCAATTGCTATTAAAATTCATCAAATGGAACAGAGCCGTTTTAATGCCCGTAATTGTTGTACAAAATGCTCTGTAATTGGTCTTACAAATGAAGCTGAAGAGCAAGATCAAACTCCATTGAAAATGAATCTGTCTTTCCACTGAAGAGTTCAAGAGTCAGTTCGAAAATCCATTTCACAGGAAAGCGTTTAGCCAATTCCAATTCTAGCTCATTTTGTGTGGCAGTTTTTATTTCCTTACTCTGGCCTCTGACAAGCAAACGAAACAACCAGCTCTTGCTCTTGGCTCCACGTGCTCCCCGTTCGTGAATCCAAAAAAAATGGTAGTGTTGCAGGCAGGCAGCATTAGGCAAACCTCAAAATCATCACAGGTGCATTTGGGGTGGTTTTGGAAGGTGACACTGCGGAGTTATGAATGTGCAGGTCCATGCCATGCCATGATGACTCTAGTGGAGAATTCTGTTTATGAAGTTCTTCCTCTGTACCACTTCTTGCCAGCTTCTGCCTTGTGCTCTTTGTGGGTGGGAAGCAGAAAATATTTTTGACTGGTTAGATAAAAGGAGAGACATTTTGAGATGAGAGGAGGGGAAGGAGCAAAGGGTGTGAATTTTGTAAGCTGGTTTTGCCACCAAAAGCAACATAACTTGGAATTCCACTGTCATCCATAAAACTGGGAAAGCAAGCAGGATACTTAGGCCATTTTCAGGCCATAGGTGATTCACTAAGAAATCAGTGAACCATAGAATCAGAGTTACACTAAATTTTCACCTAAAAGGTTCCTGGCATGACAAATACTTTCCCCCAAATGTGGAAAATATGGACCCAAGTCTAGTAGACTGATACTCAGTTCTTCAGCGTCGTAGATCTTCCTGTCTCTGCTCCTCTTCCATGTCACCAGACGAGGTACCACAGGAAGTTCTTGACTCACCGAATGAAGAGCTGTGATCCCCTCCGAGCCAGTGGGATGAATAAGACGTAGTCACCAGTCGTCAAGAATCACATGGCCATCACAGGGCTTGTGTATTCTGGCCATGGCAGCTGCTGGTGTGATGGTGTGACTGGAGTGCTCTGGTGCTCACTGGGTTCATCAGGACTTGCTTGCTCTAATACTTGCTATGTATTTCTACCTTCTAGAAAGGGCAGAATCAAAGATTCTCCAGATGTGATGGATTTTATCAATGGGCTCAGCATGGCAGGAGCTGATATTTTATTCTGTTTTTAGTTAATCTTAAATCCTCTAGATAAAAGCGTCTCTCTGGCACCATTCCAGGCCCTTCTTTCCTTTTTCCCTAACTCTCACCATAGTCTGAAACTTCCTGTTTTTCACCAGCGGTTCTGGAAACTGCAGCGTATTGTTTGTGCCGTTTCTGTCAGGTCTTTTCTGCTTTGTCTACTTTCAAAGAATTAAAAGGAGAGCTCAGAGGGGATCACTCCTCTTTGTACAGCAAGTCGAGAGCTTCTATGAAATGATGCAATGGCTTCAGAAGTTAAACTGAAAAGACAAAATGTCAGTCTATAAAAAGCTATAGCTACTATCCCAAATGGGTGTGAAAGACACAAATCCCTCTCTGTGTCCCCGATTTGCTAGCAGGGCCCAGCGTTCATGCACACACACACTCCCTCGGTCATCAGCAATCTGCTGAGGGTGCGCGTGAAAGCTGTTCAGAACCGTCACTCCTGGGGAAAAAGAGAGAGACGGTGCAAAGCCTCGCGCGCGCGTGGAGCCCATACGTGCCTGCACGTAGGGAGGCGATGGGTGAAATAGCTGCTTCTAATTAAACTCCAAGTGCAAATAGGAAGGCAAGAATTTCAGATTACATCTGACAAAATTAAGAAAAGGTCATGGACAAGGCCGTATTTTTTAAAACCTACTAGCTCTGTTTATTAAATGTGATTACTCCATACACATTTGGCGCTAATTGGATTGCAGGTTGTTTTGTATTTGCGTGGGGGTGGCTCAGAGGAGGAGGTAGAGCGGGGGAAGGTGAAATCCAGTCATAATAGCTTCATTTTTGTCCTAAACCAGTGTTTTAGTCATCATCTCTTCTCCTCCTCACACAAACAAAAACAAAACACTTTGATTTTCTCTCTGGATCTCTGTTGCACATAAGCACTTGTGCGATGATGTGGTGCCATCGTCTCCTTCCTGCCAGGCTCTGGGACTGGGTAGTCTATGTGTGCACAGGTTCTTGCACAACCAGAAAATGTCTAGTGTGAAATATCTGTGAATCTGCAGGAATGGCCTTATCTTTCAGCATATAAATTTATTCTTGCCTGTGTAGGACAAGGTAGGTGTTCAGATCTGGTTTAATGAAACTATAGTGAATCTGCCAAAAGGCAAGTAATTGCATTACCATGAATGGGCAATTTCAAATATTTTGCTCTTGATACCAAGATCCAAAATGCCATTTGCTCCATTTGAAGGAGACACTAGACACCGCAAAGGGAACATAAAGCTCTCTACCGAAACTCCTTTAACTGAGTGAGGGGTCCTACTTGACCGACCCCCTTCAATCACAAGGGCATATGAGGTTCTGTGACCACCACATCAAGGTCAGGGCCAGGAGACCTGTGTGAGGGTACACGACACAGGGCAGACCTTGGCACCTGCCTTCAGCCACTAAGCAGGTTCCTCCTGAGCTCCTCTTGAGGAAGGGTAAACAACATGTTGGTGCAGAGCTGGCTTCATATCCAGCATTCAGCATCCAGGGGTTCCAAGCCTGGAGTTGACTGAGTGGTTTCCTTCTGAGCTGCGTCTTGGGGAGGTCCAGCTTTTTTGCTACGCAGCAGCCAAACCCTGGAGCCAGGGTGACTCACTGCGTGACACAGGAAGAAGTTGCAACTGCCCCTTGCTTGTTTTAAGAGCAGAAAAATATATCCGGTCAAGCCAGCAAAAGCCCTTTCTATCTGCAAAGGTCCAGCCAGTACTTTGAATAATCTAATGCTGGAGCTCAGCAGAGATTTCTCTTTGAAGAGCGCACATCTGGGGAGGTTGGAAGGGCCTGAGTGAGCACATCACGGCAGCCTGACCAGATGTCGAGTGGGTGGCTGAGACAGTTCTTTCCTCTCCCAACAACTATAAAGAGCAGGGAAAAACAGAGGCAAAAACTCAGTGTAGCAGGGAGGGAAGGTATTCCTGCCCGGGTATCTAACCTGCTGTTAATTCCTCGAGCCCAGGAGCAGAGCAGAAAGACAAGCCGTGAGGGCTACATCTGCTTTTGTCTTTGCTGCCATCAGGAAGACCAGAGCCCCCCTGGATTTTGTGGGATTCAGCACAGGGTGTCAGCTGGCTTGATGGGAGACACCCACATGTCCCTATTGTCACCAAGGGCCTTTCATCTCCCTGCCAGTGGGAAGATATCTCCTCTTTGTCCTTAGGCAGTGGTTCCTTGTGCTTCCCGGCAGTCCCAAGCCGCTCATCCCTCCCACTTCCCCCAGCTGGAAAACAAAACAACTCCCCGCCAAGCCCTTAGCAATGAGGGTAAGTGCAGAAAGGTGCAGGAAGGAAAAGGCAGCTAAATATTTATCAGCAGTGCTTGCAGGTGAATTGCTCCAATTCACTGCATCTCGCACGCCAGGATGCAGCTCTCCCTTCCCAGAGCGCGGGGCTGGGTCTGTCCTGAGCCCCTGCCCAGCTCCACAGCCCAGGGACTCTGCAACCATCCCAGCACACGGCTTTTCCTGCAGGAAATGTTGGGTCTGCCTCTGTCCACGCGACTGAGAGGAAGGAAAAGAAACAGCTCCCACAAATGGCAGCAGCGGCTCTTGCTTCGCTCTTTGCTTCTGCATTTGCACTTGGCAGCAATTGGGAACTGAAGTGCTCAATCCATCAGGAGAGCCTGGGATCTCACGGAGGCTCCAGCTTTCCCAGCCTGGGCAGAAAAAGCCAAGGAGCTCCTTCGGCAGTCACTTCTGCGCATAGGACCAAGTGTGCTCCTGCCCTTATGGTGCAAGTAAAGGCAGCAGAATTATCCAGGTGGAGTGAGAAAACACAGTGGGAATGACAGTAACCAATATGGATGGTCATCGTCTTTCCATCTTAAAATTCCACGTTTTAATAACTTCCAACTTGGTGAGGGCTCGCTGGCCCATCCTTCCTGTGTCTGCTTCACACAGGGTTGTGGCAGGCAAAGGGAGGCCACAGGGCAGGGATTCATTTTTCAGAACCTCATTGTAGCTGGTGCTGATGGTGACAACATGGGTCCCAGTCTGCTTAGGGAGATGATCATTTCTATATTATACAAATGAATGCTAAGTGAATTCAAAAAGGAAGGCTGGGAACCAGAAGAAGGAAAAAGCCCTGGAAAAAAAAAACTTTTCACAAAACAAAACAAAGAAAAAAATTCCCAACCTCAAATAATGAACAATTTTTCATCTGAAAAACACAAAGTCTCACTCATTTTCAGCCAGAAATGTCCCATGTTTTGATGAGGAAATTCACATGTCTGCAGAAAGGGCATTTTCTCATGAAAGACATAGTTTAATGAAAATTCAATTTCTGTCAAAGCAAACATTTAATTGTAATTTTTGCATTGTGCTATTCATTTCTGCTAATTCTCTTTGTATTCAGAAATTATTTGTAAATTCATTTATTTTTTAATTAAAATTATCCCTGGATTTCTTCAGCACTTAATAGCTGCTAAGAAAAATATTTTTGGTCATATCTCTGAATCAGCACTCAGAGAGTTGCTTAAGTCCAGTAACTTCACTTTGTTTTCTGTTTCTCATGTAACTAAATAGCAAGCTGAGAATTGCTTTATCTGAAAGCTGAAAAAATATTGCACCTTACCTTATGTGGAGTGAGATGCTGTAAAACAAACGTGTACAGGAAAGGCTGAAAATGCTCCTTCAAATTCAGATAAAAATTACAGGCTTATCTGAGTCTATTTTAATGGGAATAGCAACAAACAGGGGCAGATTAAGGTATTTAGCTGGGAGTTCAGGGCAAGTGGGGGATTGCTAGAAAGAGATTCTGGATGGATTGATTAAAATGATGGTCTTGGGCAGAGCAAGCATGGAGAGGTACTGCTGAGCAGGAGAAATGGAACATCTTATGGCATTTTAGGTGTTCCTTGCTTTCCGAGACACTGCTTTTGGTTTTCAGAAATAAGAACAATTCCAGGCAAGCAGAGAACAGCCTGTTCATTTTGCCCACCCTGTGATGAATAGCTGCACGTTAGCCTGTTCATTTAATGACAGCTATATATAGTGTGTATAATAAATCAGACTCCAGGCCACAAATGCTTTCTGTTTACCTTTGAAATACGTCTTTCCTGAGAAGTGCATTCATTGCAAAAGTCTGATCTATCCACCTACAGATATGGGCATCCAAACAACCCATTGCCTGAAGGTGTTGGTGCAGCAAGGTCCTTGGTCCTGTGTCTTCTCCTCTGCATGTCGCGCCCTGGAGGACCAACATCTGCAAAGAGGACTCCGCTTGCTTCATACAGCTGCACTTTGGCAAGAAAAGCCTCATTTTAATCTGACATCTTAGTCAATTAGGTTGATTATTGCATTATAAACACTTGTCATCAGGCATTATTTTTGACCTGATTCACACCATGACTTCTCTGGACTATAATGAACTGATCAGACTTTCTATACACTTCTACTTTTTGTTGGATGATGGCAGCTCAAATGTCAGAGATTATTCGCTTCTAAGAAACAATAGAGAATCCCCTTCAGCTTAAATAGTTGCAGTTTTATATGAGTTGGGTGGTGTGAGCTGTAAGTCATTCTGCATGGCCCTATGTTACAAGTGCAACTTTCCAGAACACTGATAGGATGATCTGATGTCTAGTCTGCAGTATGAGAAATTGGTGGTCTGAATCCCTTGTCTGATCTAACCTCCAAAACACTATTCCCCCAAGGAAAAAGGGCAATTTCTATCATTTCCTTTACTTGGGGAAAACCTATCATGCAAAGAAATATAGTATAAAGTATTGAAAACTGCTGAAAGACCTACAGATTATGTATATTTTTATAGCTGTGAAGTCACTCAAATGGCTTTGTCTCCCTTTGATTGTTTGGCATAGATCACTTATTGTGCATATGTTTTCAGATGGAAATGCTGAATTAGACTATGGCAAAATGGATAATGCAGCCCTAATGCTAGCATGAGCTAATAAGAAAACAGCAATGAATCTGCTGTTGCAGATTGAAGTACATGCATTTCATATTATTACTCAAGGCTTGTCTCTCCGATTAGATGATTGCATAACCTTAATATTATAAATCTTGCATGATGTGAATTGTTCAGCTGTAACCATAATCAGTTTTTACTAAGGTGGCATTTCTGTCGTCTTGTTAAACACTAACATTATATATGCGGTAGTCATAATTTTATAACAGTGGCTTTTAGCAAGAGATGGCTTTGTCAGTCAGGAGATGCAGTTTAGCACAGATATGCAATGCAAGTGCTTAAGAAGATGCTTCTAATGTCAGCATTTGCTTTAGAAAATATTGCTTTGTAGATTTTTTAATTTTCCGACTATAAATTCTTCTTCAAAGGAAACTGAAAAACTTGCAAGCTTTTAGACAGAACTGTCTAAAAGCCACTTCTCAGATCTTCCAAGAACCAAACTTATTTATTAAAGTGCAAATGGCCGTGTAGTCCAAAGGAATTGTGGCAATCCTGGGTCGTCTCAAGTGTCACTGCTCAGCTTTGAGATCACAGCCTTTTCATCAGGATTTTCCTCCCAGGAAATGTGGCCGGTTAACCGCAAGTGCCGGTATATGAATTATGGACAGCGTGGCTTTCGAGGGAACATACGCTGCCACTGCTGCTTAAGAGTTTAAGACCCACCATATAAACCCCAGCAAGGGTCCAGGTTCCCATCAATTCGCTGGGGATTTATGTCATTGAAGTTCATGACAACTAATAAATTTCGAGGCACATGAAGGGAAGAGGGGGACCTGACTGGGGTGAACATGCCGCAACACTGCTCTTCGTGCAGACCTCAGGGACTAGGATACTTATCTCCTTGGCAAATTTATTGGCTTCATCAGAAGCTAAGTAAAAAACAAACAAACAAACAAACCTTTGCCTTGTTTAGGGAATGGGCCCTTTTCAGTTTTTTGGCTGTCACAGTAAGGCTTGCAGAGCCCTTCTGGGGAGTTATCAGCAATGCCTTCATTTCATGACTCTGAAGCAGCCCCCTACTCCCAGGGACTCACAAGCACTGGGGAAATGAGGACAACGAGCAAGGCCCATGCTGGGTTTTACAGGGGATCTGGGCACTTAATTGTATGGGATCCCATTGCGCTGAGCCCGGGACAGTTTGCATGGCGGGATGTCCCACAGCAAAGCCTGAACCGCTTCTCTGTGCTGCTCTGGTAGTTGCTTTACTATACTGAAATACTGACTGACATGGAAGAGGGTTTCTTGCATGGATGGGAGGGAAAAATAGTTTTTAATATCAGGTTTTGATTTTTTCTTTTTTAGAAAAAGAATGTACGACTCCTATAAACTGTTAAACTTTGCTTTATTGATCATAAATCTGTGTTTTGCTCAATGCAAAAGTTTTTCATCTTCCCCACAAAAATGCTGAAACAGCTACAGATGTCAAAAACACAAAGTTTTCTCTCCTGGACAATTTATATGGAAGTTATTGGATTTTTTTTTCTTTTTCTTTTTCTCTTTTTCTCTTTTTTTTTTTTTTTTTTTTTGTTTAAGAGCACAGTTACCACACTGCACTTGCCCACTGGGTCAGGAAAAATGGTCTTTCATTGCCAAGCTTTATCCTTCTCTGCTGGGAAAAGCCGTGAAAAATAGGGATGGAAGGAATGAATTGGATAAGAAATCCAGGCTAGGGAAGCAGTAAGGTCAGAGCAGCAGATCCTCTTTTGCAAAGCCACCATAAAGCAGGGCATGGGGAGCAAAACTGGCTCCCAGCAGAGACACCTTGCCCTAAGTTCACCCCAGGAGGCCTGCACGGCTGGTGCCAGTGCAGGGTCTGCCCCGGGGGGATATTTTGGGAGTGAACGTGGCACCCACGAAGTGCACTCAGTGATTATAACCCCAGTGCTGTGTTCCAGAGTCTCTGCCTTGCACCTTGGGGCTGGGAGTTAGCAGCACTGTCTGGCTATCACCGATCTGCAAAAGCAGGGACAGCACAAAACCCGGAACAGAAATCCGTATTTATTAATGGGAAAGCAGAGGACTGGAAGAACGGAGTATTCCAGCCTACCATTGAGACAGGGGAGGCTTTCCCCATTCTGACATGCATTTAAAGCAGGCCATTTTAGCTAAGGCAGATGTGTATTAGCAGATTGAATCTTATTTGGTCTCTTGAGGCTTTTTTTTTTAATCAAGCTCATGCAAGGTGAGGATAAAAGGAGGTGATGTATTTTTTCTTTCCATCCCAGTGTCCCAAACTGTGCTTTTCCTTGCCACCTGGAAGCTCCTTCCTCTGCTAGTTCTCCATCATGTTAAACAACAGGTTTCTGCATCCCTACGGTGGTCAGTATCACTGTAGGAATAATGGACTGGATCATCACCTGGGTGTTGTGTTTCTCTTCGGTCATAAATCATGATGGGAATACCGTAAAAAAAAGCTATGAAATATGAACCTATAGAAATAAAGGAAGGGAGGGACTATGAATCGTCTGGGGAAATGTGTGCAAAGAAAAGGAGGAGGAGGGAGACTTGCATTATCAGAGGAATGTGACTGATACACATCCTGATTTTAGAGTTAAATTGTGGCTATAATTATTTAAGATTTGTCTTCTTCTGTGTCTTAGAGGATGAGGCTTTGTTCTTCTTTCCACTAATTTCATGTGCTTTCTGTTCCTCCTGGGCTTTGTTTTATTTGTTCTCTGGGATTTTTTTCCCATTTCTACTAATTCTGTCTACAAACACACTTGTTATTTCATTATTCCTTACCACCCTCTCCCCAGCTCTTGGACATCAATAAATAAAGAACATGGATAAGTCCTTTCCATCATGAAATTAGCTCTGTTTTCCTTAGCACCACTGCAAACATCACAGCAGATGATGATACCAACCTCTTCTTTTCCAAAACGTGGGCTGCCAGCAATTAATTCACTAGCCTCTCGGATCCACTTCTCTGTATTTCATGAGCTGAAGGATCCTATCCAAAAAGTATGAGTCTTATTGAAGGAAATGTGGTGTTTTTTAAAAAAATCTTATTTTATTTTCCCTGACCCTATTGGATTTTACATTCTCATTATGGACACAATTAAATATTTACATAGATGCTAACATATGAGACTCAACACATCTCCTGTTTTTAGTGGTTTTCTGCATATTTACTTCAGTTTCCTACCAGCTAATGTAAGGCATCAACAAGGATTTTTAACACGGGGGTGATTTTATTTTCTAAAATAAGAAATGTCTATATGTTTGTTGATGTGTGAATATTAGAAGTCAGTATAAAATGAACAGAACTTTTGATTTGAAGTGTTTAAACAGCACAGATAGATAGAAACGTGTTTCTTTTGGATCAGCTGCTTTGCTTCAGCATTGGGGGGTAGGTAATAAAGGCTGCAGACAGCTTTTTCAGAGCTTACAAATTTAGCAGAAATAAAAGGATCTAAGGAGTCTGGCAAGTGAGTGAAGCTTATAAATGCCACCAAAAGCCTTTGGGGACCTGGTTCCTGGGGAGCAGATCAGCGACCTTGCAGAGTTTTTAAATTCTGTTTATTTACTGGCAGGTTTCTCTCCTAACCATAAAAACATAGCCAAAAAGCATTGCTAGACCAACAGCACAAAGTATAAGTTTAATTTAGTGTCACCTTCTTCTTGAGAGGGACTTGCACAATCTTACATAGCTCATCACTAAACTTACAACGTCTTGCAGAGAAGGTCACAGGTAGCCACAGTGTCTGCATCTGTCTTTGCATGCTGCAATCTGGAAAGCCCTGCCTTGAGCTCACACATGGACTATTTCGGGGGGTCAATACCTAAGAATTGTGAAAGTCCCATTGAGCTGCTTTGGCTGCCCTGAGCAGGGCCAAATGCCAATGTGGCAACCCTGCTTGCCTTGATGCCCAGTGGCAGGGCTGACTCCACAAGGCCAAGCTCTGCAGCTCCCCCATCTCCAGCTTCGTTTTCAGGAATTTGGGCTCATGAATAGATCAATTTGTTCACAGGGACCCAGCGAGTCCAAATTTGCATTCCTGAATGGTGGTGTTGTAGACAGGAGGAGGAGGCCAAGGAGGATGCAGAAGCACCACGCTCCCATGGAGTTTCTTCCGAGCGTCCTGGCACTGGCACGGCTCCCCTGGCCGTCAGCTATACCACGCTTTAATGGATAGGCAGTGGCCTTCAGTGGTGAGACTAAATTTAAAACTTTCCTATGTGTCTCTTGTCAAAGTTAAAAGCTTTTCATGTCTGTGTTAATGTTTCTTTTTTTTTTCCCCTCTCCTGTCTGCTGGCACCAATGACAAATACTACATCTTGCATTGAGTAACAGTATATTGAATGGCTGGCAGAGGCAGAATACGGCACCTGTAATTTATCTCCAGGAGTTTGGGTTGGATGACACTGCTGGGAACAGACGGGGGCTCTGAGCTGTCACCTGATTACTAATTCTAAGATTTCTCCTCCGAGAGTGAGAAGGAGTGAGCTAGGATGAAGGGTACAAAAAGCAAATCAATAAACAGGTTAGTGTTTGCATCATTATTAACACTCGGGCTGTCAACACACCCATTGAAACTATCGCTCAGGGCAGACTCAGATTTAATGGTCAGTGTAACAGATTTACTGTAAATGTTAGCTAAGGCAGAGCAAGACGGGGGGAAATCCCATTGACAAATAACAGGGATTTCAGGGGGATGCACAAAACTGTTTATGTGTGTGCATAAATAACCGGGTGATCGCCTTGCGGAGGCGGGCGCCTTTCCGCAGTATTTCTTCCTGCGGGGTTGAAATGTATCCTCTGCTCTCCCCTTCCCTGCGCGGAGCCGGCCCCGCTCCCTGGCTCTTCCCGCCCCACTCGCGGCTGCTCACTACGGATCATCCATCAACTAAATCACAGTCCAGCTTTGATCTTGGGAACGCATCACAAGCCCCTTCATAGCCTGGAGAACGGAGGGAAGGAAAGGGTGATGCTGCCGTCTTCGTGCTGAATTAGCCCCTGGTGGGAAAGAGCTTTAAATGAGGTCGGGTTTTATTTTCTTTGCCCAGCTAATGGACTCCCGGCATTTTCCTCTCTGCATGGACAGTGTCAGCTTTGCAGAGGTTTCCTAGGAAAACTCCTGGTGTTCCTCTTGTGCCTGTGATACATCTTCATGCTTTCTGCAAGTAACCCACAATCAAGCAGCTCTGAGCAATATAAATGAACGCAGTCGAGTCTCTGCTTAAATTACTGATGAAAGGATAGATCTACTGAAGAATAAATTGGCTAAAGATGCATCTTTCCAAGCTGTGTCTGTGTTGCCACTTTTTCTAATGAAATGCCTCATAAAGAAATTAAAGTGGTTAAAATAAAAGGCACCTAAATTCAAGTAGCTTTTGCTGTTGAAGGTTTTGTAGATTGTGCTGTCATTCAGCAGAAATCCTTCTTCAGAAACACTCTGCTGCTGCTTCTTTGTTTGTTTTTGTTATTTGAAATAATTCCCACATACACATTTATAATAACGCACCTATGTGCAGGTAAGTGTGTTCATTCACCCCTGCTGCTGGGAGCAGTTTCAAGCCTTGAACTGTCAGGATATACCAGCCAGATGTGTGGACATAGTAGCCATGTCCCGGCTCAAGGGCTATTCAGCACCTCCGAGGTTTGAGGCTGAAGGCTGAGCTCTGATCTGCCCTTGCTTTCCAATGTCACATACCTCGAGTGCCCGGAGAGCTGCTGGCTGCCACGGGTGGCCCCGAGCCCCCTGCAAAGAGTCCTGGAAAGGCATCTCCAGGGAAGCGCAGGCCTCCCCCAGGCAGGAACCCAGTGTGATGCACATCGAGCCATCCGAGAGCACACTGAAAGCCCCAGGGAGGTGTGACACTGATCCCTCAAGAGGTACCACAGTGGCAGAAGGAACCCAACCACTTCTCCTTCTTGTGCTGGATCGCCCCAGTCATCACCTGGCCACACTCCGCATCTCGACATGCCTTTTCTGCTCCATCTGCTGACAGTGATGTTGATAAGCTCTGTCATTAGTAGGACTGCTCTTTAAACAAAAAATACAGTGGGGATAGGCTTCTCTCAGCCCTCAGTGTCATTATAAACAAGCCCACAGTGAAAGCCAGGTAGCTCTCAAAGGAGCTTCCTAAATGCCTTTTCTATCAGTTACTGTCCTGTGACAGTGGCAGAGGATTAACCCATGAACAAGGTGTCTCTGGGCTCCAGGACCATTCATGAAGCACTTGAAAGCATTTTATGCATTTCATGGAAGAAGCAGCTCTGGTTCCTCACACTCTCCAAGGCCGTGGCACCGCTCAGACTCCCTGGAAGGGGTAGGAATGACAAGCTAAGTGGTGAATATTAAAACCTCTAAAGCTTGATGTGGTCCCCATCGATGAGGACCTCTGTTCATGTTGGTTGATCCTGTGCCATCACATTGCTCTTCTACCCCAAACTGTGGTGCAGAGGCTAATCCAGGACTGGGCATCCCTGCACCCAGAGTTTGGCCCCTGCCTTGCCATGAAAACCCTGTCTAGATGTGGGCGAGGGCTCATCACCTTGACTCTGCTTGTGCAGAACTGTCACGGCAGCTGCCCAAGGTGCATTTCGTGAATGAAGGGACCCAAAGTTTGAATATCCTAAAAGTGCTTCTGGGACAGCCAGGACTGCCTCTTTCACATAGACTCTGCTACGGACCCTGAGCTCTCCTCTAGATAGCACTTCTGCTTTGTGCCACGGTGTCCTGGGTTGGTCTCCCAGGTTTTGCAGGTCTTTCAGCACTAGAAGCTCAAAAACAAATACAGCAGCTGTAAAACCAGCATTAAAGTGTTTAGGTTTGATTTTCATTTTTATAAGGCTAGTGGCAACGGCAGGGCTCTGGCTCCGGAGCTTCTCGGTGAAGCTCAGCGCCGATGCCTCCCGAAGGGAGCAGCCCGGGAATCCAGAGCACCGCTTGCTTTCTTGAAGCATTACTGTTGAAGGACAACAACATCCCCCTCTCAAGCATTAATTGGAACAAGTGGCATCTGACGATTTTTGTTTAAACTGTAGAAGACGACTCTTCCCTGGTGGGAGATTTTCAGCAATCAAAAGAGAGGGGAAGAAAACCCTTCCTGCACAGGGTTTGGCTGTACAGGACACGACCCAGCTGAGAGTAGCCCTGGGAGCTGCCAGGATATTTGGACAAGGTGACCTCGCACCGAGCACATTAGCTGTATTATCAGCCTATAAACTGTCTCAATGCTTTACATATCTGTATGGCCCACATATTGAAGGAGAAGATTAGCTTGATTATCAATGGGGGAATGAGCCAAACAATTACTTTCATTATTGAATATCCAATTAATTATTCAGGAGCCAAATCAATTATTCATATCTCATTTAAACTGGGTAAGGGGGGAAACACTTCCACTTGGCAGAGCTGTTTGCAGCTTCTTCAGATATAGCAATGATGCTGTTGCCACAAGAAGGAATTGTGTTGGGAGCAAAAGTTGGCCCCATAATGACTTTATCTGGGCTGTACAGATGTATATCCATGCATGTCTGACAACATGTCTAGATAACGCAGAATTTGGGGTTCCCCACATGGCTTGCCCAAGCCATGATTATTACTACCTTTTAATGTGATACAAAGCCCCTTCCAGGTCAGCATGAATGGGGGTTCAGAAGCCCAAGGGAGTTAAACACATGCCATATGAGGATCTAATGCACCGAGGTCTTGGAGGTATTCATTTTTTGCATGAAAGAAAGAAGAAAGAAAAAGCTATAATCCAGAGAGCAAGAGTGAATCTCCTGGAAAAAGATTTCCAACAACCTTGCAAAGACTGAAAGCATCATATATAGCTTTTACCAGCAAAATTTCTGTGTCCTGCTTCCCCCATCTATATGATGGAAGTAACAACCTCCTTTCCTCTACCCTCTGGCTGCTCTCACTGCACTTTCCCTGGAGGCAGGAATAGACAAATTACACACACGCACAGCATCACACACAGCGCACTCGGCATCCAGACAGGATCATGCAAGCACTGGGGTGCCGAAGGGAACATTGCCATATTTCCCTGTGCGGTTTCTTTGTACCATACTCACACCCTAAGCATCAGCAAGCAACAGATTGATAGCTTCAGAGCACCCCATGCTGCACTTCAAGGTCTGAATACTCAACTTTCCATAAAACTACCCACGCAGGGAACAACAACTGTTTGCAACTGCTTGAAAAGTAGAGAAACAGAAGAAATCACAACTCACATATGTATGTACTCAAGACAAATGGGTCCCTGGGACATGCAGTGCCTGGCAATGCTCCTTTCCTCCTTGCTTTCTTGGATGGTTGCTTGTCCTATGTGTGACCAAGGCCCAGCCCTCTGCTATTCCTTCTTTTTTTTTCCCCACAAGCAGAAGTAAGTGATACCATATTGGAAACAAATTGTCAATTAGCAAACAATCAAGCCCTCCATTTGTTTGTTAGATTGGCTCTCAAATAGTCCGATTAATTATAACAGCACTAATTATTAAGATACACTGGTAGTCATCTCCTCTCTCAGAGAGGAGGAAAAAGTCTTTCCTTCTGCTTTTGCTGTCACAGTTGCAGCCTCATCCAATAGGGCGATTTATCTCTGTCAAGCCAGTAAAATGATAATGCCAATTAAATCACACAAGTAATTGCTGTTTGCGTCCCGGTGGAATTCCCCTCGCGGAGTCAGGTGGAATATGAATGAGGGCTGGTCAGGAGGGATGGCTCCCATGACACAGAGCCCTACGCCTCCCTCCTCTTTCCCCATGTCAAATTTACAGGGGACACCACTGAGTAAAGCTCTTCCCCATGGTCCACAGGTGGTCCCAAAAACACTCTTTCACAGTCAGCCATGGGTGAAGATGCTCTGTATTGGATAGGATTGCCACTGAGGTGCTATCAGGATGACATGGGGATGTACGTCCTTTTTGCTCTCAAAGGGTTTTCTTCTCATGCCATTTATTCTTAGTCCTTAGCACTTCTTTCTCCTGCTTTGCCTGGGCCTGGGCTGTGCCCTGCACAGGTGAAACGGCCTGTGCTGCAAGGCTGGGAGCACTTGAAGCAGAAATGCAGCTGAATCTCAGGTCAGAGCCAGTTTAAGAGCCTCCCTGCACACATACACTGTAAGAAATGAAGATAGATGTGCAGCACTCACACACAACCCGGTCCAGAGAGACTTGAGGAATCACACGCACAAGTCAATGCTGGTTATGACCACCACGGCAGCTGCAGAAAAGGGGTCTGCGTCCCACCTCCTGCCCCATGCCTTCTGGTTAGTGTAATGAATCGATGCCTCCGCATCTGGGCAGACCCCACCTATGAAGAACGGTGAGATCTAACCCAATCGCACTGCTCATTCAATTAAACGCTGTGAAAGCAGGCATATAACCTTGTTAATACCACGTTTATTAGGGGGAAGGGGGACAGAAAATTAAGATATACTTCATGTTGTTGCTAATTAGAAAAATTGAAACTTTGCATCTGTGCAAAGCAGATCAACATGTGGCATTAACAGATGTGAACTCATTACACAGCTGCATTGTAGGAAATTGTGCCACCACAGCGACAAATATCTCAAAATCAGATTTTTCCCACTGCCTCAGCTTCCTATTGCTTTCTCCTTTCTTCCCCTACAAAAGTTTGTTCTGCGTTTTTTTACTGCTTTGTGCTAGAAAGTATGAACCAGAGAGGGAGGGTTGAGGTTTTTTTTGCAAAGATTCATTGAATCTTCCTGCAAGGACAGGGCAAAAACAACTCAATGTGCCAAGTGTCTGCATGACCACTGGCTCCTCCTGGATCACAGGTAAAAGCCAGTATATGGTGAGAATAAAATTCAGCCTGCTAGTCCCTGGATACAATATTCTCTGCAAGGGACAATATTCATTTTGCAAGTTCATGAGAGCAGGCAGCGTTGCAGGCAGCCTCCTCCCTAGGGCTTTCCAGACACTGGTTCTCTGCACAGTGGAGGGAAGTGGGAGTAATACTTTAAATGAGGTGTCACCAATAAAGTGCTTCAAATCCTGCCCTTCACCCTCTTGGGAGCTGTCTAACACCACCAAAACACTTGTTATCAACAGTAAAGAGCAATCAAACACCATGAAAATAGGTTGCTTTTTAGTAATTTCCTCTGTATGTTCTGCTGAACTTTTTGTCTCCAAGATTGGAAGGCAGCCCCCATGGACTACTTTGGAGCCTCTGGGAAGAGAGCAGAGGTCAGACCTGTGATTTCTCCATTCAGGAGAAACTGAGAGAGAATTTGCTCTCTGGCACAGCTGAAAGTATCCCAGCAAAGCAGCCTCATAAAAATGTAACATCTTTGCTGTGGTTTGTTTTGTTTGAGCTTTTATGTGCTCTGGAACACCTAAACTATATTTCTGTGGGTTCAAAAACATTTTATCAAGAGCCACCAATGTAACTGGCCAACAGGTTTAGGGTGACCCTGACAGGCTATCAAAGTAAAAGGGCTGAAACTCTCTTCCCAAGCATCTGGACACTTAAAAGACATAGCCTGAACAATGAGGCCCAAAGCCTGTTTCTTCCTCTCTGTCTCCCTTTCTCAGCAGCTTCTACAGGGACAGATTGGAATTTTTTTTTTTTTGCAGCAATACATCCTCTTTCCCAAAGATTCCTGCTGACTCAAACATTGCATCAAATGCATATCTGACCCCCAATGCTCTGCCATCTCTGAATTGTCTTGGAGCAGCCTGCGGGACAAGATTTATGCTTCTCATGGCATCTGAAAAGTGAGATCCAGTTGTTCTCCTGATCACAAGCACAGGCTTCAGTATTTTGCTAAAATAAGCAAAGAAGTGGCTAAGATGGATTTCGCATTAGCCCTTCTGAGCAGCCACTGGCAGCAATGTTCTTCTGCTTGCACCATGCTACCCAGAGCCTGTTATCCTCTCTTTTTCCCCATGTAAACATGCTGCATGCAGCCCCAAAATCGTCGCCCCACACAGCCACTGCTGAGGCCTTCAGTCCCTTTGTGCAGGCGGTTTCATTTCATAGACTCAGGGGTCACTTTTATTGTGGTCTCCACTAAATGAAATCACAAAAGCAATTTAAAATCGCTTAAGCAAATCGTGAAAGATGCAATATGAGGAAAGGGCTTTGAATAATGGTTAGCCTAAAGCATTGCAAGAAAGGGAGTGACTGTGCTTCTGTTAAGTCCTTTCTTTTGGTCCATATCCTTCATGCTGAATTCCTCATCTTCTTCCTCAGATTTTGGGCAGGAATGCATCGAAGGAAAAAGATACTCTTATCCTTTATTTATTTTTTTTTTAAACATTGCCCGTTATTTGTATTTGAAAATGATCTCCAGGACACAGAGGGAGCTGGACTTGAGAATGGAATTTCAGACTTGTAGGAGCAAGTAAATAATCACAAAAACACAGGACACCATTTTTCTCCTAAAAGCAATTTCCCAGGAGAAAACAAAAATGTCACTGTACTCTGTGAATTTAATCTTTATCTGGCCATCTAACATTCAGCAGCACCTCCTGAGTGCCTCCATGCTTTGTCCTGCTGGTCAATGGTATCAACACAGACCAAAGTTAGAGGTGATTAAAATAACTGTACGATACATTTTAGGAAATTCTACTTCCCATGCCTACCGCACTCCATGCCATCATCGGGTATATGCTTCACAGGATATTTTTGTTTTCCCAGTAAATGATTTCTTCTTACGGCTTTTATAAGAGCTCTTCATCCTTCACTTACCCTTTCACCCCTATGGCACTGTCTCCTTTGCAGCCATTTTCTACAAGCTGGGCACCCATATCAGCTTCATTTTCCCTGGTGTGATGGACCTTGTAAGACCAGATTTTCAGGTTTCTCTTTTCTGAATGTGCCAGCCAGAACATTCCAGCTGCTAAGACTCCCAACTTTAATGCTTCCATGTGGTACCATGGGATAATATTCATAACTGGATTAAAATGCTACAGTAGGCCCTCATATAGAAAATGAGTCAACCTGAAGCCACAGATCTGCAAATATCAGAAATACTGTGGACAGCAGGACAGCTCTGCCCTTATTTTTGGCTGAATATCACACTAGTACCATATACCACCTTCTCACAGGGGTAAGATCTGCCGATCACCAAAAGGATCCTGTGGAGCTACCGCTTACAGGCCTGAGCAGCCCTGAAAGCTGAAGAAGATTCCTTGCTACTTAAAGGACAAATGAGTTCCCTCTGTGTTAATGAGGTTTCAAATCCTGCTGTACCGCCTGTTCACTAGACCTACAGACCTGCAGAGTGTCTGGAGAGGTCAATTCAAAGGCACTAAAGATACCCCAGAGAAGGAGACCTTTTAATTTCTTTCCTCCCAAAATGCTTTCAGCATATCCCTCCCAGTAAAATCCTTCTAATCTTATGCATGATATTAACATTTCTCGCATTTTCAGTTATCTCAAATAATCTTGCTAAAAGCTATTAATAAACCACCTTTAGCTAAGGGCACATGTGCACCTGTGCACGCGTGAAGACAAGCCATCTCTGGTGGAGTGAGCACGTCAATGAAAAATGAACTGCCTGAAATTAACTTTAAGCGTCCAAGTGATTAAACCATTGTGCTGTGATTGTGTACGATACTCCCTTTCTTCAGCAATTAAGGCTGTATTGATCAGATATGGTGAGGAAAGGGACTGGCAGAGCAATGCTCATTCAGGCTGCCATAATTAAGAGTGATCATCTATTGTTCTGGAGCACATGACATAGCACAGCTCCAGCAGGCTTTTTCCTCTCACCTCCCTATCTACCCTCATTCCCCCACAGAAGCCACACAAATGCAAGGATTAAGCATCTATTTGAAATAAAAAGCAGACTAGGAGCTGGGAAAAGTTGCTCTGTAGCAGGTCAGGATGAAACCACATCTTTTCCCAACCATCTAGTCTCAAAACAAGCAGCTTTTACTATTTACTAGCAAGAAGGAAAGAATTGTAGAAGACATAAGAACACAGCTCATGTCATCTGCAAGCAAATTTTGGGCCTGACCGCTGGGCAACCAAACCTCAGAGAGATATCAGGTATATGGCACACTCTGCATTGGTGACAGTCAGCATGGGTCATCCCAGCAAGAACAAATTCCTCCCCAAAGAGTTCTTTCCATTTCAAAACAAATCATGGTTTTTATTCAAATGTTCATGGGCCAAGCCAGTTTGTTGCCCTTATAAAGGAGGAACCAATTTCAAGTTACATCTGTCTTATCTAGCAAATTTGTTTCCCACAACTTCTACTAAACTCATGCAGAGTGACCATGTGCCCAGACTCTGCTTTGCCTTTTTTAAAAAACAACAACAAAAAAACTTCATGACGGATAGCCCCAGCTTATGAAAATTGGCAAGGAGTAAAAGCATTTAAAATTTCAGCTGACAGACTATACACTCGTGATTTCTGTGACAGCAGTCCTTGGGCACTTAAATTCCTGTGCTAAAGGATATTTCCTTGCTTAATTACTCTAGCTCCCAATATATAATTTCTTGCTGTTTTTTACTATGAGCCTGAGATGAAGGATACACATGAATCAAGGTATGCAATCGTTAGCTTGGGAAAGGATTTCAGTCACTTCCTTGTGGAGGCCACAGAATGCAGGACTTGGAAACATACTCTTCCAGGAAAGAAAGGCATGTCCTACTGAGCATCATCACTGCAACTGAGCTCCATCCAGAAGTGAGGCAGTGATTTATCAGGCATGCACAAGACCTTGTCAGTCTCAACACTAGCATCTAAAAGAGTGATAATCTCTGATGTTTTCCTTCACCTCTGTGGATTGCTACAAAATTTAAGATATAAGGAGAAATGATTTTGCATATCTAGAGGGACAATTTGTGGCAAAGCCGCAAACCAAATCAAGCAGCCTAATTTTCAGCTTGATGCTTTAATCCCAAGTGTCTTTCCTTTTGCTTGTTGTGAGGAACTTATAAATATGACTACAATATTTTCTTTTTTAGTATCTGTCTCCCTGGTCATAAGCAGGCTAGAGGGAAAGATTTGCAAGTAGGGATGACACATCTGTGTCTGATCCTGCAATCTACACTCAGGAAATGTCTTTCTTTGATAAAAACAAAATAAGAATGCAGTTCTTCACTCTCAACTTAAGATATAGGGTATATTCACTTAAAAATATAGATCACTGCTAAATTCAGAGCCTTACTCCTCTTTTTTTTTGGTAGGCAAGATCTAACCTTGCTGTGGTTTCACCAGTTATCTCTGTCCTGCCCTTACGAAGGTTCCTCTCCGTATGTTAGCGTCCTCTCTTGAATACAGGCCCTTTCAATGCATAGCATGTTGAAACTGTGTGTTTAACAAAATCCATGTTCTTGATGACCAGTCTGCCCAGGTGCTACTAATGTGAGCCTTGGCACTGTGCAATTTTATTTTGCTTTGCTGCAGACCAGTGCTGTTTCTGTCTCTGCTTCCAGTGGGACAAGCTGCTCTAATGAAGAGATGCAGAAATCCTACTGCTTCTTTTAGACTTCTGCTTTGCTCTTTCTTCTTATGAGCTCATCTCAAGTCCAGGCAGAATAAAGGGTTAAGCATGAAGATCTGCAAGAGACTACGCTGTCCTGACACACTGCTGCCCTTTTGCCTCTTCCTTGCACATACACACTGTTCACATAGCCTGCATTCCTCTCCAGTTAACACCATTAAGCTTTGACCTGAACTAGAGATAGAGCTAAATATGTGTGCACCTGTCCTCTTATAATGACCTGCTATTATCATTTTCCACCCCTCTTTTTTGATTGATGGATATTATATGCATAATGACCCTCAGGATTTTTCTCCCCTCTTTTTGTTAGGCTTTGCTAAAGCAACCTGCAAATTAATTTAATATCCTCTTTTGGTTGGGAGCTATGAAACGAGGGCTCGAGGCTGATGATGCGTAAACCATTTGTGGCATGTATTTAATCTCCGGACAATGGATAGAGATGTTAGTGCATGCTACACTAAGTTCTATTTACGCTGGCTATTAAGTGCAGTCAAGCTGAAGGCAATCGGAGCACATTACAGGGCCTAATGGGAGAGGATGCTACACAACAGTACATTAAAGACTGAAAATGAATTAAGAAGGAAGCATGGTAGAGAAAGCAGACAAGGAAAGGGTTTTGTATACAGATAACTCTTATTGACAGCACAAATATTCATGTACTCCAAGTTCCCAAATCCAATTTTGGTATTGGATACCACTCTAGAGGGAATGTTTTGAACTCCATTTTCCTGCAGATACAAAATGACTTGCAGTCCATCTGCTCCCTCCCACCTCAGTCTTGGTAGCTTTCATAACCTAATGCTGGGAAATGTGTCTCTGTCAGATTCATTGCAAAGCTGAGGCAAATTGCTCTTGATCGGCTAAATTGGGCTGGCCCTCCCTGGCCTGCTCCCCAAAAGGCTGGTGTGTCCAAGAATTAGGAGACACCTTGTTACTAGTCAGGTGTTTTCTTTCATGCCTTAATGCACACATTTATAGAGTTTTCTTTTAGGTATTAAAAAAAAAATCTCTGTGTGAAAGAGAACAATTCACTATAGCTTCCTTAGGAAGGTGGTTTTATTTTTATCGTGGAAAGAAAATCCCAGTTACTCATTCCAAGTTTGAGAGAGAGATAAAAAAGCAGGAGCTAAACTACTGAAGCCACATGTTGACACCTTCAAGCTCCTCAGTGTTTCAGTAACATTCTTCAAAGATCAAGCTGTGACCATCATTAATGCCATGGAGTGAGATTCTCGTCCCCTGGCATGCGATGCCCAGTTCACACTGTATGCAGCATGCTTCTGACATCTATTCTAGGGCAATACGAATTTCCTTTAAGACTTCGCTAGCTCTGTTACCTAGATTTTGACTATAGAAGGAGCCCACAACAACTAGCTGAGATGCAGCTATGCTCATTCTCGTCACCTACCCCTGGTCAGACAAATCCCATCCTGGTCCTGTGACAAAGCCGAGGTGTGTGTCCCTCCTTCACACATAACTCCCACAAACCAGATTTCCTACCAACTTGGCAAGCTCCTTGACCCTTTTGGCAGGGATTTCACCAGCGTGACTGCAAAAGAGAATATCCTGCAAGACTCATTTATAGCCAGCAACTGCACTAAGACTGGGTGCAGACCCTGCAAGGAACCAGGTGGTCTCCAATCTCCCCAAAGACTTAATCTAAGCTTGGATAAGCCAGAGAGCCTTCCTCCAGAAGAGGATGCATTAATGAACAATTTTTCTTTCTACAGGGAGCCCCAAGCTTATCACATATTCTTCTTCTCAATTCTTGTAGCACAGTACTGTAAGAGAATAAAGGAATTACTTTTCACATAGCCAGTTTATTCTAAAAGCATGCCTGGCAATAAAAGGAGAGAATATTAGAATCATTTAGTAACCATCATGTTTTGGCAGCAAGGGAGAGCTTTGGGTCTCATAAAATGCTAACATAGTAAAAAAAAAAAAAATCAATTCATTGCTAACATAAACAGAAATATACTGAAACCAATACCTGAGCATAAAACTATGTACACATAGGAATTTAAAATAGTCTTTTCAAGCAAGGCATTAACTAAGCACTGAATTTTCTTTGTTTTTAGGAGAGAACTTGTAAGTATTGAAGAAAAATGAGTGCATTTGTTTCCAAGTAAACCTCCCAAGTCCAAAACAAATGACTTTCACACTGCATTTGGACAGGGCCAGAGGGAAGAGGTAGGAAAAACAGTGTTGGCTCACAAAGGTTGTCTTTTCCTTGGCTTCTGGTGGTAGTTAAACACTTTCGAGTTCAAAGGACTTTTTTTTCAACATGTGGGAAAGTGTCCTTCTTGTTTTCAAGAGCAAAATATCTTCTGAAATAAACACATCATTTACATTTTGTGTAAAATGTTTCTTGAATTTTTTTTTCCTTGAAAGAATAGCCTTATTTATCATAGTTTAAGATCTTCTCAAACTGCTATCACAAGTTTCTTTGGTCGTTGTCATTGCAGCCTAAAGTCACACAGAGTTAGCTCAAATCATCTCTGGTGCCTTTTATCAACGCTCAGACTATAGCTACCACCTGCATTACTGGCTATGGTAATTTTAGCACTACCTACCACATTATTCCTCTATCCATATCCCAGCTCATGTGGCAGACTCTCGCACAGCTACAGGCTTTCCACAATGCCCCAAGTTGCATGATGACAGGCAAATCTTGAACAAAATACGCTCATAACAAGCCTCTGTGCACCTTCTCTCTTTTGGGTGTTGAATATGAAACGCAGATGTTTTCATCTGCAGAACAGTTCCAAAATAAACTGGCCTAAAGCCAGTTTGAGATCCATCCTTCCTTATTTTAGAAAGGTCTTGAGGGGAGGAAGAGCAAGAGAGAACAGGGTGCAAGCATTTGCATCCTGCTGGCACTATAAATCCAACAACGGCTTCCGTTTTGTCTTCTTGAGAGGAGCTTCATCACTCCATCCCCCCCAGAATAATCTCGACTGGCATGGGAAAGAAATAGGCAGAGAAGAAAGTGCTCTCCAAGCTCCTTTAGCCCTCAGAAGCCTCTGGCTTGGATGGGGTGGACACCATGCTGAAGAAAAGCTTCTCCAGCAAACACTGAGGTGACAGGAGCAGATTCCCACCATGACCAGACAAGAAGGTGCCACTGTCTACCCTGCCTGTTGCCCAATACTTTTCTCTTGCTCTCTGGGTAAACCAGGAACGTTGCTCTGAGGCCACATGCATAAACCTGCAAGTAATGCAAGGCGGGCAGCACTTTGCCCTTTGCTTTCTCACTGAGTTTTATACAACTTAACAAGTTCGCCACAGTTCAATGAGTGCTTGAAAGGTTCAAAGTTTCCTGCTGTTTATAAGAAGAATGTCTGTGGTTTATCACTATTGCAATAAAACTATTGAAAAAAATAATCATAACTTACAAATCTAGCCAACAGAAATGTCACAGTCCAAACCAGCACTCTCCCCAGCCAGGACAGAGCAGTCACCTACAGTTAATTAAATGCCTTGTGAAAGCCAAGCACACAAACATAAACTCATTGGGTTACATGCTGCCCTTCTATAAACATTTGTTAAGAGTTTAAAAACATCTCTCAGCAACGAGGCAGCTTGAAGGACTTTGAAAATAGCCAGGTGAATATTTACTTGCTGGGATCCAGGCTCATCCAGAAGCCCTCAGCACCATCTCCCTGGCAAATACAGCTCTCTGGGCAGCCTGCACATCCTCAGATGATAGTTAAACTACTTCCAAGTGTTGTCTAGTACATGATTACACGAGCTAAGAGAGCAAAAGGTCTCCTAGATTCACTATTGACACAGCAGTGCTATCAGTTTGAAAGTACTGATGTACAAGGGGAAAAAAAGTTCTAAGAAAAAAAAAAAAAAGAAGAAGAAATCTATATTTCTAAAATGCAAGAGCTCATCACTAATCACTATCTCTGATCTACTAACACTAATATTCAGGAAGATATGCCACTGCTTGCATAGAGATTGAAAAACCCCCTTTTTATGCACATAATCAGAGAAAAGCATCAGTAAGGTGAAGGAGAGGAACAAAACAAGCAGTCTCAATAAGATAGTAAAACCTTCTAGAGAAGGCACAGCCTAGAAAGGGAAAGGAGGATGAGAAAGTAACACAGTAGGCAAAGCACAGGTATGCATCGCTTTGTCCGGATGCATCCCTGCTCCTGCTGCACACAATTCCTGAGGATGTTGATTAGTATAACTGGCCCGTAGTATACTGATCAGCATAATTCTCAGACCACTTGATACAGAATAGAATAAACACAAAAACAGATTGACTCAAGAGATCGAACAACTGAAAATCTAGATTTTGTTCCTCAGGTCCAGATGCTTCCATATTTATTGCCCAGGATCTGCGCTTTGGAGTCCTTGGTAGAGTGAAAAAAATCCACAACTCCAGTACAGCTTACAGAGTGCTACCTCTTTTAAGGATAGAGTGCTACCTCTTTTAAGGATAATCCATGTTTTTAGTTTGTCCTGATGACTTTGTGATGACTGTATAGATCACAGATACTGCATATTCCCCTGATAACCTTGGGAAGCAGGATAAATAGGGGTGCTGAGGGCAGGAAAAGCACATTATCCAGATACAGTAGGTTGATATGACTCTGATAGAAATGCCAGTAAAAGGTGGCACCTGAACTCCTCTTGCTGTTTGTCCTGCTGAGGTCACCTGGTTCAAACTGAGAGCGCAAGTTAGCACAAGGGAGAGCATTTAGAGCAGGGCTGGCAGAATGAGGTAAGAAAAAGAGCTTGAGCTTTGCAAAGAAAAGCCTATATGACTTAACAAGATTGCTGGAGTAGTAAGGAATGGCTTTGCATGAGCCAGCATATCAGGAATAATACTTATGTATTTATTTAGCTGACTTAAAATCATTTTAAAAGTCCTATGCAAGGCTTATGGATTCTAGCACACTTCTGGCAGCACAACAGAAGCACAAAGGTTTTAAAACAATCATTTGAACAGGAAATTGTCAAGCTATTGTCTAAAAATCTCCTCCTTGTCTCATTTTCCATCTTCTTTTGCTCTCTTCATCGTTCTGGGAACTCAATTCTTAGGCTTCTTCAAAATTCCTATAGCATATAATGCTGGCAAATCTGGCCATCAAGGAGAAAGGTGCATCAGGGCTCTGCAGCCCTAAACTAGCCCTCCCTGCTATAGCTAAGTAACAGCCTTTGCCCTGTAGCCCATAGGTTAGGCAATTAGCTTAGTCTTGCCCATTCACCAAACTGTGTCTTTCTCTTTGTGCTTTTATATATACATACATACATACATATATATATATATATATTCTTCCATCAGAAATGATTGAAATAACTCTAGCTTGATGTTTTGACTGCATAAAAGCTTTTTGGGGGAAAATACCTTAAAATAATTATTTTCATTTCAAAGATTTTTGACTTCTCTTCTGCTTAGCCCCCAAAATAACTATATTTCATGTTTGTTTTTTTAATGCAAAAGCTTTAAAATCTCTGATGAATCATTTCTCTCCCTCTTCTTTAATATTGCATTCTCTTAACCAGCACTAAATAATCTGGGCTGCCACATTCAGAAAGCCCAGCACCCAAAATCCCTTCCTTACCTTGCTCCATGGCTCACTGAGTATCAGGACATAACACCCTTTGGTATATATTCACACTGTTGCAAAGTCTATTTTTTTGTCCCACTCAATCCCTTTTATCACCTATGTGTTGGGCCAATATGCACGTGCTCTTTTCACCTACAAATCCCCAGCAGCCCTTGCAATTAATACCTAATTAACAAACAAAAGCAGAGACACCAGGTGGAACAGCACAGCAGCATTCACAGCTTACAATAGGGAGCAATTAACTCCTGCCAGCTAAGGACAGTAAGAAAAATATTTTGTTATGGAATGAACCAATGTGCCCAAGATTGGATGAGCTTTAAAAAACCACACACTAGTGCAAGGGCAAGATGTGGGCTTCAGTTCATGAACCGCTTATGTTAGGCCAGAGGCCAGACAAGAGGGTCATCATAATCCTTTTTTGGCAATAAATCCTATAAAACTTTTTCTCTTTTGAAAACTGTTCCAACAGCTTTTAAAATAGACTATTTATGTCTTTTTTATGTAAGACATGAAATCTCTCCCACAAGAGATGAAGCTGGCCACAGACTTCATTGCTAAAGGGATTAGTACGACACAGATTAGCTTCTCCCAGAAAACTTAACACTTGTCTACTTCTAACAGATTAGCAATAGCAAGCTAAAATGTTATTATGCAGGCTAACTAGCTTTTATATGGAAGGAGGAAAAATCTGTGCAGTTCTTAGCTCAAGCTGAAAAATCCTTGAGTGCAGGCTGCAGTCAGGTAGCTGGAGCAATGGATGTCCCGGGACTGTGAGTCTCCAGCAGGAACGTTGGCTCTCATGCCTGCTGCCGATGCCCAGGTTGCCGGCTGGCATGGTTGGGCTGTGCCCCAAAGCTCCTTGGGCTTCTCTTTCCTTGCACCTGCTCCAGGAGGTGAGTGGAGAGCAGAAATGTCCAGATTACAGCTCACGGCTTTTTGTCATCCAGACTCATTCAAATCTGAAACAGTTTTCCTAGTCCTGCCTGACTGAGCAGTATGTCTCTCTTCATATCCCTTCCGTCAACTTCTTTTCTCATCTAGTCCTGCATAAACCCTAGAAAACCTCTGGATTTGCACACGTGCATCGTGAAGGCAATCAGACCCATCTCATATTAATAAGGGATGGCTGGATCCTCTCCAAAGAGTATGGGCAAAGAACACGTTCAGCACTTCATGCTCTCCTAGCACAAACGACACAATTATTTAAGATTAAAAACTCTTCCTATGTCATCTTCTTAAATATTTTTATGACTCACATTTTAAAAGGGCACAGTCAAGCCTACATCTCATCTTAATGATGTTATAATATGACATTTAAGAAAACAATCAAAGCAGATTAGCAGTGAGGGAAGTTCTCCTATAAGACTGTCATACAGTTAGAAAGAAAGAGTAAATGTTTTTTTGACTCTCAAATCTCTTTTCTTCCCCCATGTGATGAAAAACTCGTCCTTTCCATTCCACTACACCAATTGGTCCAATAGAAGAGTGTCTCTCTGCCATCTTGCCTCAGATCCACAAAGTTGTTTAAAACTCTTAGGCAATGAATTTCACTCCTGGTAATAAAAATGGTAATTCTGCAAATAAATAACTTCACTGTGAAGTCTTTTAGTCATATTTATATTTGTCTGTGTTTCTCTTGGTGCCATTAACAGAACAGAGTGTGACAGTCTGTCCCATACTAGGAGCCCAGGATGTTGACCGGCCTCCCCATGCACTACAGCAGATTAAACTCACTCACTATTATTAGTGTGACTTATTTTGGAGATAAATTCAGAGTGAAGCCATTCCACTGGTTTAGTCTAGGCGAACTTTGCAAGCCCTGTTTCTTGGCCACTTGCCTTACGGACACTCAACACAACTCTCAGCACCGATGGGCAGTCGAAGAGGTGTCTGGAGAACAGCAGGTTTCAGATAGTTGTGCTGTGCTCCCCACGCTGCCCCAGCTCGGGCGGCCACACGCAGCCCCAGCCGCCTGGCCCATCCGCTTGGGTTTTTTTGGACTCCTGCAATTCTGCAGTTTGCCCTACGTGCCGAGGGCAGGAACACCCCTTTGCAGCCGGCGCACGCAGGATTCCCAAGTCCTGCATGGGCTGGCCGGTAAATCAGGCTGTAAAAGTATTTTTGGACTCCTGCCCAGTATGTGTACCTCTTAATCCCTAATTCCAATTGTGTAAACAAGGCATGACATAACTGGTGTGCCGTGGAAATATGCTCTATAAAGTTGATTACCATGCTTCATCCTATTAGAATAGCAGTAACTGTAAAACTATAGATAAGGCTAAAGCAATTTATCTGTGTTTCTAAGGAGATGGGCACATTTTGGCTTTTCAGAGCATGATCAGTCTTGACAGGTGGATTCTGGAGCTACTTTGTAGCTCTCATAACAGGTCATTTCAATCCGTACTGGTGGGGAATTTTTAAACTAGATATCTCAAAAGGTCAGATTGAGCATGGCCTTTGCTCAAGTATGCAAAAGGGATGGCGTAAAAAGCATTGAATTGCCTGGGTGACCTCTTTAGCTAGATGCAGTTTCAGTTTCTGCTCTGTCCTGAATGCAAAAAGCTGCTCACAAGGTCTCTGAGGAGCTAGGGAGCTAGGGAGGGAGGGCAGGAACCGTTCCTGCTTTAGCCGCATGCCCAGGCAGCTGAGTGGAGGAAGGTTCTAGGCAAATGCATCACATGCAGCCGTGCTCCCTTCGTCCATCATAGACTCCCATGCCCGGTCCACCTCACTACTGCAGAGATGCCAGCTGCAAGTCCCCGCTCATGGCACCCACAGTCGGGTGGCAAAGCTGGGACTTAATCGTGCTCTCCTATGTCCCAGCCTCAAGCCTGTTCTACTGAGCTATTGCGAGGGACAAACATTCTTCTTGAGCAGTGGAGACCCGCACCTTGTCTGCACGCAGAAACATCAGGCACGAGGTGAATAGTGCAGAGACAGAAGGACATCAAGTCTGTCACCAGAGATACGGCAAGTGGGCAGCTGTCCTCAGCTCAAGGTTTATCATGTTCTCTGAACCATGGACATGAGGTTTATCTTGCTGCTAACTTCTTTCCTCACTTGATAAGCACCCCAAGATCTTTCTCCAGTGTGAATAATTTTCCTAGAGAAGCTTTGGTCATCACATGTGGTCCCTCTGAGAATCCCCCAAATGCTAAATATGAGCCAAATCCTTCTGTTTTTGCAAGTGAAAAAACCCTCCACTTGGGGAAGCACTGTTTCATTCTCCATCCCTCCCACTTTACATGGCATTTCGGATTCAAGGTGAACTAAATACCCAGCACAGATCTCCGTTATGCCGGAATTTTGCTTGCAGTCAGGTAGCAGTGAGAGCTGCAGAGTCCACAGGGATTCCTTGCCTGGTTCGTGTTCAAGGGCCAGATTTCTCTCAAAAAAAAGCACAAAACCTTGAATCTGCCCCAAGTTTCCAGCAAGCAGAAAACCTTTACTGTTTCAAATTTCACTTACAAATTAGCTTTGAGGAAAACAGCTAGTGTGATCGAAGGCATTAAGAATTGATATAATTAACAGAAATCAAGTGTATACATATATATACATAAATATATATATATATATCAGCCTGTGGATGAGTTCAAAAGCTTTTCCTGAAGATATAGGAGCCAAGGAATTTTCCCATTATCTCAAAAATAGTTAGATAAAGTCTCATTCTTGTAGAAATAAGCCTGTAGCAGCTGGTAGGGTTACTGAACCAGCCACAGCAAGCCTTGTTCTGTGTTATAAAGACATCTCTCCAGCCAGATGAGAAATGTTAATGCACATTCACACACATATTTTTCTAACCTGATTCTTTATCCTCCCCCTCTCCGTCTCCCACCCTCTCCCTCTGTCACCTCTTGAAAAGGTTTTTCAGGCTGGATCTATACTTGGATTTAGTCTAATTGGAAGGAAATGTAAGACCCAAATCTCGGTTCTCATTGGCATGGAGACACTTGCATACAATCATGGTATGCAAAGCAGCAGAAGTCTGAATTCATAATTGGACGTTCCAAAATGTAATTATGAAAGATGAAATGCTCCTTTCAATGAGAAGGCTGTAAATAGAATAATTAATTTTGTGTTTGCTTGAACAATTCTGTATTATGGACCTTACACTGGAACTGAAATTAATTAAGTGCACCAGGATTTATGGAGGAGGTGAAGAGAGAGGGAAAAAAAAGAATTAATCTGAAGTAAAAGATAGATGACTTTGTGAGTGTAATGATGCGTTAGTCTGGGGTATTCTTTAACAAATTTAGCAGGCATGTTCTGGGTACAAACAGCACTCACTGACAGAATTATCTCAACTAATGCAGCTGCTGGACTCTGAGCAAATTGAGATTGCAGATGAGTACTCTAGATTTAGAGCTATTAACCCCCTGCGTGCTGGAGGCGGCGCTCCCGCTCGCTCAGCAGGAACAGCCCTGGTTTGCACCGTGCAATGTCCAGGGGACGGGAGGAAAAGCAGAGCAGAGGCGACGTGTTTGCAAGGAAGAGAAAGCGGAGCTCAGGTCCAGCCTGCAGCGGAGTCATTGCATGGCAGCTACTGCACGAGGCAAGTTTTAGGCAAAGAAAGCAAAAGTGCGTGCCTGAAAAAGTAAGTCTCAAACAAACACCTTATCTGTGAGGAGTTATTCCAGTTCTCATTTTTTTATGAAAATCAAGATTTATTCTTTTTCTGTATTGATTCCAGGCTATAAAAATCCATGCATCAAAATCTCCTCAAATGCTTCATTGGGGACTAAAGGATTTTTTCAGTCCTAAATGAGTTAGAGCTTTCAGATTTACCAGCTTGGCAGAGACTCCCTAAGACACCTAGAGCAGCAAGCGCCTCCAGCATTCAGCACAGACGCTCAGAAGACATTTCTAGTCCCATCAATGTTATGCCTTGCTGATATCATCCTGGATAAATAATGCAATTAGCTATAGACCCACAAATAATCAATGTGGCACTTCCCCTGCTAATAGCCCCTGGAAAGCACAGCTTTCCCAAACGCTGGCTCGGCCAGCGCAGTGTCAGAGCAGCAGGTCCCCGGGGCAGTTGTGCTGTTGGGGTGTCAGCTTTCGCAGAGGAAAACCGGCCACGGAGGGACCCGAGCAGCTGAACCTCCCTGCGGATTTTTTGAGATTCCAGGAAGTGACTGATTAGGACATGTTGCAAAGTGCCACTATGAAATGGATGAGGAAAGTACAAATACCGAAGAGAGGTTCCCCTGTCTCTGATTTATTAGCTGCTCCTCTTTGGTTGGAATTGCCTTGCCAGGGAAAACTTGCTTGGATCAGTTTTTATTCTGCTGTGATGCCAGGGCAGTACTGGACTGTGATGTCCCTATGTCCCCATGCTTTGTGCACCTCTGCCTCCAGGGACTGCCAGTCCAGTTAAGCACAAATTGGATAACAGATCATCAAAACTCTGCATGGCAATTTTCTCCTAAATCACATAAACTTTGGGAAGGAGTTTAAAAAAAAAAAAAAAAAAAGGACAGTGGAAAGCTCTGGCTGGGGAAGTCACTGGGATACAAAAGGTGTGAAAGTCATAGCTTTATGACCCCCAGGCAAGCCGTGAGGAGCTGCGCAGCCAGGCCACGTGGCAAGGCATGCGTCCGAAATGCAACCCTAGATGTTCCTGTCAGATCAAGTTGTTCCCAAGCCTCCCCGTCACCTCCCTGCCAGGGAAGATCCAGGGGGATAGCATTGCCCCAAAGACCGAAGCACTGGACTGTAGGAATAAAAGCTTCTTTCACCATGGAAGAAAGAGTGGGGGTTGCTCTGTAGCAGTTTGCTGCTCCACAGAAACCGTCCGTAATTACCTTTTGCTTCTACCAACCAGCCCTTTGGAAACACAACACTCAGTAGAGTTATAAACTGTCTGCCTGATGGCTACCCAAGAACATATGTTGATCCCTGGCTAGCAGAGTGTACATGGGTACACTGACTATTTGCTTGCTGATATTTATTTTCATTTATCACAATGAATGCTAAATATGAACTATGGTTAGTCCACTTTAAATTGCAACAAGAGCTGCATTTTCCACTTGCTTGGTTATGGCTCTTTAAGTGATACATTATATTGTTTGCCAGAATACTTCTACAAAGTCTTTGCTTCATTTAACTTGTAGAACAATTCAGCCAGATTGGTCTATAAAAGGTGTACTTAAAATCAGGATTACCCTGGGACTCAAAAGTGCTGGGTGCTAAAATGCAGTCTCTCATTTCCCATGGCCTTCTGAGCATTTGAACATATTTATACCTTCTGCATTGCAGCAAACTTAATCAGAAGGACAGGCTTGCTAACATCTGTGCATTCCATTCACTTCTGGAGTCGTCTCGATCTCTTATGAAACCTGATTCTGGCTGTCAAAACGCATAGCTCTCTATGCTGGGTATTATTCGGACATTTAGACATCTGTCATCGGGAAGTGTGATGGATGGTTTTATTAACCCGCAAGGCAAAGACTGTGACAGTGAAGGACTCTTATGCAGGCAGAAAGCATTTTGCAAACCTTACAAGCATGCCCGATCCTTTTCCCAGCCTACGGTCGCAGAAGGGACTGAACACTTGGAAGTGAAAGATGTGTTACACATTAGCTCGAGCTGGGCTTATCCCCCCCACTAGCTTCGGCCAAAACAAGTGCTGGAGGTGACACGTTATCCCCAACAGCAGTGGAAGAGACCTGTCAAGACAAACTGATCTCCAGCAGAGCAAACTCCTACAAGTAGTTTTTGGAGAAAACAGCTAGAAACAAAGATTGATCTTTATAAATAAATTGAAGGAAAACAGAAACTAGTTTTAATTAAACTCATTTTAATTAAAATCACTATTTTTTTAATTCAAATTGCTCAGGAAATATACATAAATTTGCCAACTAGTCTCAGAAGGTTTTTTTTTTTTCACTCCTGTTGGAATTCTTTGTTCTTTCAAATTTACTATTTAACCATCATCTCCAGGCAAGACTTTGTCCCAACACAAACCATTTGTGGAGCCAAACTGGAAATTCTGGGATGTTTAGATTTGGGGGTTAGTTAGTATCTTGCTGTCATTTAGCTTCAGTAAGGATAATCCTTTCTGTCTCGCAATCTTCCAAAAGAAAGTCAATTATTCCTCTCTGCTTTCACATTTCCCATTATTCTGGGATTCCTGTACTGAGGGTTGAAGGGAATTAGGAGCATCTAAGGATGCAGGAACATGCCCTTGCTGTAGCTTTTCCAACAAGCCTGTGACTGTAATGGTCAGGGTATCACAGCTGACACATGGCTCATGTAGTCCCAAATGGAAAGGGATGTGTTCAGCATAGTCACAACTACAGCAGAAGGTGAATGTCTACTGGAATACTGCCCATCTTCCAAAATCAGAACACACAATCTGAAATTAGATCCTATATGCATTTGGGCAGAGGTACCTGAGCTACATATCACGCAAAACTTTGTTGTATACTTGTATTATTTCTGATACACAGGAGGAGGAGGAGGAGGGTGCTTGTGTGGTTAGCCAAGAATTTGGAGAAATACAGCTTAAGTTACAGCTTTTCCACCAAATTGCCTTTGTGACTGGGACAAAATCTCCTGAAGCATCTGAGCCCTGAGTTATCCTTGATGCCTTCGATGGTGTTTTTGCCAGCCAAGGGATTTGAGTTCGCTGTTTTCACAGGGTTACAAAGGTGGTGGTTGAGCTCCAGGCAGGTGCATTTCCCTGTCCTTACTGTCCCCTGCTTTAAGTCTGAATTTCTGCTCTCTGTGAGCAAGTTGGCTCCCTCCACGCTCCATCCCACTGGACTACCAGGGAATGAGCACTCACGTGAGCTGAGCCTCTGTAAACATGTCAGTATATGCATACATACGTATATATAAAATAGACACATATATAGTATAGATATATAGAGAGACATATACAGAGATGCTGGTAAGCTTTTTCCTTTCTAAGAGTCCTGGAAAAGTGGTTAAGATGAAATCATCTGCCTCTTTTTTTTATTTATAAAAGGGAACAATTACACTCAATGTCTGTCTTCACCTGGGGAAAGCTGCATTTCAAGCTTTTGATTTGTAGGTTTGAGCTTGTTATATATATTACAAACATTTCAGGGGAATTCATTTTGTTAACTCACAATGGTGTTACTCACCATTGTAAAATGTGTGTGAGATGAATATATTTTGTTTTCATTGAAGCCCCAATTTCTAGAAACAAATGACTGTTTAGAAACCACAGTTTTCATTAAGAAAAAGAGACATAAAAAGGTTGATTAAATTTCTGTGTAGGAGAAATTTGAAAATGTGATTCAAATGCAAGTATCAGTCTGCAAACAAGGCAGGATTAAAAACTTCATGAAAAGCAATGAACAAACTCACATCAAAGTCTAGAACTGTTTTTGTCCACTTGCTTGGGCAGCGATGCTGTGCACTAACTACAAGCAGTAATGTTTTCTATCTCATGCAGAAATGCAACGACTCATTTTCAGAAACATCCTGTTGATGGTAGCAAAAAAGGCATATCTCCCTAACCACTGCAACAGTATAATTCAAACTAATTACATAACCTGCAGTTTTGCGGTTTTATATTATTAGAAGGAAGAAAAAAACTCTGCAATCCCCCTGACACTGATTCATCAAATAAATTAACTGTGTTCATGAGTTAACTCTCACTGATCAAATAGGGTTAAAATTCTCGGATCTAATTCGCATTACTAATTTCACAGAGGGGAAGAAAAAGCACACTGGGATAACAGGAGCCAAATATGCTATTTTGCCCTCACTGACTGAACCTTTGGGGGCTGGTGTTTTATTCTTGCAATATTTCTTTTAATAAAAAAAAGTGCCTGATTAAGATACCCTTTTAGAAAACATTAATTCAGAAGCTAAAAAGAAAAATTCAAATGAACTCAAATAGATTTTCTCTTGTATGTTAGCATTGCATTTAGGATAATGGATAGGGAGAAGGATGGATTCTGTAGGTATAAATCAATAGGCAGGGGAGTTGATGAGATTGCAACCTGTGAGAGTGAAGCCCTAGTGGTTTGTGATATCATCAGGAGCACAAGATTAATTCGTTTGACAGTTCAGGCTTCTGCATTCATTATTTTAACAACATGCACACAGGACCGAGTTACATATGTTAAGCAGTCAGCTAAGGTATATTCACTCAGCATCCTTACAAGCACCCATTTTAGAGCAAAAATCCCATTTGGCTTGGTGGTAGGGCATATGATTACATATATATATATTATTCTTTCTCTTGTTATAAAAATACTGATAGGGAAAGTGAGGATTAGGGAGAGATGAAAACAGAAGTGGTAGTTCTGGATTAGCCAAACCACTAGTTTCTGGCTTGTCTCACAGCAGGTAAGGACTTGGTTCTACCACTCTTACAGGGGCTCAATTATACCTTCTTCTGAAAACATATTAATAATTTCCACAGAATTTCAAGGGCAATATAACGGGTGGCAGGATGGATAAATGAAGGCTCGGTCTATTTTTTTGGATAGTGAATTTTTCTCTGGTTGAAAATAAATGTTTCCAGAAAAGCATGTTTTTATTTGCAAGTTAAAAAAAAGAGAAAGAGCCAATGAAAGGGAAAGGCAAAGGCAAAGGGAAGGGCAAAGGCAAAGGGAAAGGTAAAAGGGAAAAGGAAAAAGGAAAAAGGAAAGGAAAAGAAAAGAAAAAAGGAAAGGAAAGGAAAATAAATGATAAGAACTCAATCGGGTACTGGAATTTAAAAAAAAAATCTTACTTACTCTGCATTTCTATGCAGGTATTTTGCTGCTTATTTTCCTTGAAGGCTCATGAACAAGTCCTGTTCACTAAGTGCGTTTGAAATTTGGAAAGAGTTATTGATTACAATGGCTATTGGATGAGACCCTTACTCTTAGGCATAATCCCATTAATTTTAAAAAGACTGCTTATGTGAGTAAACAGCTTTGGCTCAAAGGCTGTCCCAGCCTTAGACCCTTTTCCTAGCCCATTTTTTTCTAGCCACAGCTAGAAAAAAACAGGAATCCCTGTCATGTTCTGTTGTATGGTCCATCCTGTCCAGCTGGAGTTGAGTGTACCTCATTACTCAGGAAAATTTGTATTTGGACAATTTTTCAATGATAAACAACATATTGCCAGAGTGTGGACTGCGGATCCTGGAAATGGAGTCTGTCCAGTCTATCAATTTAGGAACATATTGTTTAATTTCCACAGTGCAGCTCATTGTGCAACCTGAGAAGACTGGTGCGCTCCAGACCAGAGCAGGGATTTCTGCTGTGTTCCAATTTATGAAGCCAGCTATTAGTTTCGGTCTGTAATTTTGACACTCTCCTTTTTTCCTCTTGTCTTCCAAGTCTAAGTTGGAAGAGAATATACCTAGTTGAAGAAGGCCACGCATGGTTCCTGTGCCACAGTTCTTTTATTGCACCTTAGACCTCAGGTTGCACATTTTTTGGTAGAAACTTTTCCAGAAGGGGGGACTTTGTGCAAAAAGTATTGTGAGGAGGAACAATAAGGCTCAAATAATAGTATTTAAATAACACTCGACATTCAGTCTGCTGTATCAATGCTTTGAGGGTTCCAAAATGCAAGAAAACCTCAAAGACTGCATGTAATCCATGATGACCCACCAAAATTTGTTCCACAGGGTACTGTTGTTTTTGTTATGCAGACTACCCACACAGTCAAATCGAAAAGGCTAATAGAAATGCACAGGATTCTTTTAATACAAATGCACGCTATTAGATTTCCATCCTGATTCACCAGTTTCATCAGACATCATATTATGCCTCCCATTCTCCAGGCCAGATTCTTCTTCATCTATCAGACTTCCCTTTCCTCATCTTGCTTGTCTTCTAATCAACGCAAGCCACTCAAACTTTTAAATGAAACTAATTTTCATATTGTCCACATACACGTACAGTTAAGAAATTACAGTGACAGTGATAAAAAATGTTAATTTTTCTTTCCAGATGCTTGTAAAACAGCTTTAACATATGTCCGCTGTTTAATTAACAGAGCGGCAGCATGGTGGAGAGAAGCCAAACTAATAATTTAAAGAAGCATTCTCCCTCCCTTGATTTGAATCCCAAAACACATCCATCATGTGCTTTTCTGAAACTGCAAAAGATTTAATTTTCTGAACTTTCAGCAAACATCATAAAACAAGTCAAAGAGAAGCCTGGAGTCAAGAATGATCACCTCTGAAAGAGTCCAGCCTCAGAACCTGTACGTGAAATTCATTTTGTTAAGTGACTAAAACCTCCAGCACATTTTTTTTTTTAAATTAGCTTTTATTGTCATCTCCTGCTGGATGGCCAAAAGGTGCCATTTTCCTGCTTGGGTTCAAGTCCGGAGCTGCCTTCCTGCTCGGATTGATGAAGGTGTAATTCCTTCCTATAAAGAGACCTTAGACCTCAGTGCAGGGTGAAAGTCTCACTGCGAGGTCTGGAGCAGATGTGGTCAATATGTGGCCCACACCCCAGCTGATATCTCTAGCTCTGCTCTTCCAAGTACAATGTTGAAGGCTTGAGCTCAAAACAGCGGCAGGCTCATTGCTAGGGGTAGGGGTAGGGAAAGCGCTGGTCTGTGAATTTATGCACACTTGTAACACTAATCTTCACCCTCCTCACATGGACAAGCCCATAGAGATGAGGTAGTCTTAAAAAAAAAAAAATTGCAAAAGAAGGCACTGCGATCAAGTCTTCTGAACCAGAGTGAACTTGGCAGCTGTGAGGCTGCTCTTCCTCCAAAAGCACAGTGCAGAACTTCGATCCCACACCCGCAGTTCCTAGAATGACTCTACATTATGTAAAGGTACCAAAACCTTTCCAAAGCATGCACACTGGTTGTCCATCAACAGCTGGTTTTATGCAGAGTGGATTGAAATTCATGTTAAGTTTGCTTTGAGACTTGGAGAAAGAAGGAAATGTCATCAGAGCTGTTGGCTCCTTCTGGGATAACAAGACATGCAGAAAGCCAACATCGCCCACCCACCTCATACAGCCAGAAAGGAGGCTTTCTTCCCCTGTCCTCTACTGGGCTATTGACTCCTTCTGTGGGACCAATATCCTGGGGAAAAGATATTGTGTTTTATCAACCTGATGAAGGAGGTTCCTCTCCCAAGGAGATATAAAGTGTAGAAGGTAAAACAACATACTGCCAGCTGGGGAAATATGCCCTTTCCTTCGTGAGAAGGAAGAGATTTGTCAAAGGTGATGCTAAATTTTATTACTGTATTAAATGGAAAAGCACATAAAAAGACTTTTGTTAAACATTAACTGGGAAATGGAAAGATGGGGACTGAACACTTTCCTTCTACACCTTTTATAAGGAATACCTTATAATACCCTATTATCATAAAGCAGTTCAGAAATCAATCTGCTGATAGATCAGAGATGGTGAGTGTTAACTGACCCTTTGAACTCCTGGTTGTTATTTTGGTTCTTGCAGGGGAGGATATTGATGAATCAGAAGGTATTAACTGGATTCCTTGCTCACTGTGGCAGCACTTGGCTCCTGGCAGACGGTGTCCCTTTGCACTGTCCATGCTTTGGCTGTCTTGTCAAAGGCGAGATGACACAGAGACGAAGGTTACAGCACGTACATGATGGGTACAGCAAGTAGCTCCCAGTCCTATAAAAGGGCCATGGCCACCGAGCAGTCTTCATGCTCTACATGACTAAAGATAGCTGAAAAATCCCCAGCTTGTAACAGACCATTTCACAAACTCTTGGTTTCTCATCCATTGCTAATCCCAGCCCAGCTCCCAGCGAGCAGATCTGCTTATCTGCTTTCTCAATGCAGGGCATGCCAAAGGGTGGCACAGACAGATCTCTCCCCAGGTATCAGCCTTTCCTGGAGTGACTCTGCAGCCTTCAAGGGGATTACACGAAGCATTCAGTCTGCCCAGTAGTTTACAACGTGGGATCAGAGGCGGATTTTTCCAGAGGTGCTTCCCCTCCACGGTTACAAAACCACCGGGCAAGGTTATCTCCAAGCAGCGAGGACTGACTTGCAGAAGCCAGGCACAAACCTGCACTAGCCCTGCTCACACCATGGCCTCTGCATGTTTCTAGTAACATGATCAGACAGATTTTCCCCAAGGTAGTCAGAGAGTGGGAGGACCCTCTTGGGTGAAGTTTCTTCATAGACTAAAAGCTGGAGATAAACATTTGGGAAAATCACAGACAATGAGTCAGTTAATGTATCAGGGACTTTCTCCAGCGACCTGGCCAGCTCTTTCCATTAAAGAGCTAGTCTTTGGCTAGCTCTCCAAAAGAAGCTCAGTGACTGTGTACATTAAAAATGCTATCACCATTATGGTCTGTTCACTAAAGGTACAAGAGCATGACAAATATATGTAATTTGCAAATTGGCTGGTCTTTTGCAATAATTTAGAGACACTAGTTAGAGGCAATAGAAATCTAACAATTACTGATGTTTAAGGTTTGCATTGTTGCTCTGTGAATATTTCATGCATAAATGAACTTCCCCTGGACCAACTGCTGTTTCTGATGAGGCGCTCTGAGGTTTTATTGCCAAATACACAGCAGGGCTCCCCCAATGAGCCACATAACGGATGATGCATCGCCTTCGCAGCTTAAATAATGCAGGGTATCTACATTTTATAGAGTGGTGGTACACTTTATTTACATATCAATTGAGTGGCCAGACTGAATATGAAGAAATATGTGAAGGAAAGGACATGGCACTTTTAATATTTCATATTAGTAAGAACTCTGCAGGAAGAGCCTTGGCGGGCTGAGATGTGAGCTGATCTGTTTGATTTCCGTATGTATCTGTCTTCTTGACAAAATCTTTCACGGGGATGATGGAATGAATGCCTTTTTCCCACTCTTGCAAACTTCTTCAGTGCTAATTAAAACAAAAGGCATAACATGCCAATCCCAGATTGGATTTTTTTAGTGCTGTTTGTTAGGGAAGAGAAACAAGCCCACGTTTAAAATCTCTTCCTGTTCCTTCCTGGGGCTGCTGGGAGTTGTAGTCTCGCTCTGCATGATGCCCGAGGAGGGTGAGGAGCATTTCTGCATGTAGGGAGGTCACCCTGCACCTCCACAACAGGCTGGTCCGACTGCAGGAGGCTCCGTGCCTGCAGGAAGAGCATCGCCCAAAATGTGGGAGTATTTCAACAGCTGCTGCTTCCTCCCCCCGACCAAGCTTGGATTGATAAGGGGGAAAATGCTATATGAAAGCAAGAACTCCCTCATCCTTATGGAAAATGGGACTTGCACAGCATCTGAGAACAGCCTATGTGGAATAACATGACTCTTTTTTCTGTAATGCTTTATCCAAGCATCCACACTTGAGCCACTCATAAAATCTCCATTTCTCATTAGTGGAAGAGCCTTAAATCTCAGTGCATCACAGCAATGGTTTGGGGACTGATCCAGACCTGGAGCCTTCGCTTTCATTTTGTCATTGCTACAGCATAACTTCAGCCACCAGCTTTAGACCGGGCCGCACAAACACAAATCAGCTTCCCACAGCCTTGGCAGGAATCAGTTCAGAGGCGTCGTTCCTAACCTAGCACAAAGCATGGCCATGGCATGGATATTGAATTGTTTAAAGAAATTATCTTCCTCTTCGCTCCCGTGACAAATATCTAAGTGGAGAAAATGGCCAAGCACTGCCCAGGCTCCCATGCTTCAGCAGCTTCCCATTCACGGGATGGGGACACTTGCCTTATTGCACACCACAACCTCACGCGCTGCCCAGCGTGCGCGCAAATGTCTGCAGCCTCTCCCTTGTGTTAGACCACATTTAGAGAAGAAATGCTGTGTGCCAGCCTTTTTTTTGTACAAACCTATTAAAATTCCAATGCAAATGACCGGATTCATAATCTGAGCTTCATTGAGAAACACAGTTTCCTGCTTTCCCCTGTAATGAAATTATTGCTTGTGCAGATGCTCCATTTCTAAGCTAATTCGATCTCTGAGTAGCTTTTTTAAGACTGCATGTGTGAGGGCAGGGGTGTGCAGATGTGCACGTTTGTGAATATGCGCACACACACATACAAATCTATGCAACAGATTTCCTACCACACTGATCCATAGTCTATTTTGTTAGATATCCAATTATAATTATAAATTCAGTAGGAATATGCACCAAATATTCTAGAGACCTGCATAAAAACAAACCGGGAAAGCTAAAAGCAGCTTAGTAGCCAGAAACTAATACACTATCAGGACAAGTTGTGAAAATGCCTGATTATTCTCTTTTGCTCATTGCATCCCTAGGGGATCTTCCTGAACTGTTACTTTAACTGCTCAACTTGCCTTTTCCACTGTGATAGTCAGCAGATGAAGCCCTTCACATTTAAGTGTAATAGTGCCAGAGAGACCAACTGTTCCTCAGAGTTACGACCTATAAATGTCGCTTCTGTGTCAGAATGAGAATGTGCCACTGAAGATGCTGAAGTCTGCAGAGGGTTTGCTTGACAATTCATGCAGGCCATTAAGCTTACTCCTCCCCTCGTCCCCCCAGCATTGTGTACACTGGGATTTCTTGCTTGCTTTCACAGCTTTCTGACTCGGGCTTCCTAAGCTGGCAATAACTGAGCAATTTATCCCCGAGACAGAGTGTACAGCACAGCATTCGCTCAGGTTGCTCCTATTTTCACCTGTTCTGGCAAACAGGCGCTCAGAGGTGTTTGCTGAGCAATGAGATGCTGGATGGTGGGGATTCATGATCTCAAAGGTAAGGGCACCTGAGTGTTGCTGGAGAAGCGAGTCAGCTCCTCTCCCTGGTCCATAGCCAGGAGCTGTAGACAGTCACTGAGTCAGGACAGCCTTGGCTTTCCTGGAAGGAGGGAGGAATGGGAAGGAGACAAGGCTGCCCACAGGGATCTCAGAATGTGATAGGATTCTTTACGTGGGAACCCATGCAGTCTTCTCCAGCCACCCTCATCCTTTGCTGAGTTGGCTCAGGATAGTCTGGAAGGAGAAAGAAAACTTTTTACATTGCTCCATAGCATGGAGATGTTTCTTGCCAACCAAACCAACCAACTATGTTTGAGGCATTTCCTATCCAGCGTGCCTTGGCCAAGAGGACACAATTCCTTCTCAGCCTGAAGTATAACAACAGCTCAAATACAAGGGATTTTTCTTGGCTACTAAGCAGCTTCTGGCCTTCACCGAAAGCCCAGTTCACCACCATCACAAGCAAATCTAGAAGAAATGGAGGCATTCACACCACATCAACATCTACCCCAAGATTCGTGCTCACAGAGATACAAGATAGAGAAATCTGCTACTTATCTATGCCGGTTCCCTCTTAGATCCAGACAATTTGCTCATGCAAAGTGCTTTGGGAACTAGGAGTCCCCAAGGCAAGTGCAAACACACCATGGTGCATTTGGGCAGCATGTGGTCTTGTAGGACAGGAAGAACCTGGCACCACCACATGACACTGGTGTTTTCCATCCACTGACTTTCCTGCCTCTTTTATTTCTGAACACAAGAGTTGACAATTTGGGGAAAGATTTGTGCAGGGCTGCAAAGGTGCTGTGCCCTGGAGCCGAGCAGGGCCAGACAAGGGTGGCCAAGCCTGGGCAGTGAATTGAGGCAGATCTGAGCCTCATTTTACTGGGTAAAAAGAAAAGGAGTAGGACAGAGAAGTCCTGTGAGATCCTTGGATGGCCAAGGCTAACTCCACACAGGATGCTATTATGCTTTGCGCCTTTTTAAAGTTTTCAGGAAGGTACCTGTGATGGCTCCAGCCTGTGGAAAGACAGAAGGTGCCACCTATCCCCTGTTGGCAGCTAGCTGTGTGACTGCAGCCTTTCACGGCGCCCATTGCTTCCTTGTCTGCGTGACCCTCCGCCGCAGGGTGCTTGGGGTGCTCAACGTGCCACCCCAGCTTAGCGTCACGGGCCTTTTCTGCTGGGCCCACATCTGCTTCACCAAACCACATCACCTCCAGGGCGGCCGGGGCGGCTGCTGGCTCTGCAGCAGCACATGGGCCAGGAAGCAGCTGATTTTGCAGCCACTTGACCAGAGAAGCTGGTTGAAGAGGGACTAAAACGGGGAGGGGGAAGAGCCGAGGATCCTTTTGAGGCCGCCACCTGGGACTGGCGGCACTTCTACTAATGCACAGTGAACAGCTAAATCATACATTATTGATTTGTCAGACGTATTTGCATATAAATAAGCATGATCATTCATACAAACCTTAATGTTGTTGTTCTCCCTTTAGTGTTGTGATCACAGATGAATGACTCTAGTTAGACACAATTCAGGAAAGCTTGTACCACTGCAGCAAAGTAAGCTGCTGATTTAAAACTACATTTATTGGAGCATGTAAGTGTGACAGTCTATTGGTGAATTTGGGGATAATTAGTCTAAAAGACAAGATAAATGAATCCTGAAAGTGGTATTGTGATGAAGAAATGATCCCTCCATGCTAGTAAAGCTTTGATGCCAGAAATATTGTAAATGATAATTAACTGGGAAACACAGAGGAATTATATTTCAATTGTGTTTTCAAAAGGACTTAGAATTTTACAGACAAATTGATTGGGTTCGCCCCCTCCCCCGTCCCTGTGATTATGAAAGATTGTCTAATTTGCAACATGAACTATGAAGCATATGACAAATCACTGGCTGGCTTTTATGCATCTTGTTTGTGCATTGCTCCCTGGTAGATATCTGCTTATTGTTTTTAAGCAAACCAAGACATGTATTTTTCAATTAGTCTTTCTCTAGGCCTAATCTAGACAGATCTGCAGGCCAGCACAACACACTGACCCATGAAAATTATATCTGCTGTATTAATTCATTACGCGTTGCAGGATCAAGCTGTAAGATCTCACTCCATGATAACATCAGCAGCATGAACCGGGTTAGTCTGCATCTCTCCCCTAAAAAGAAAATATTATAGATTGTGCAATGCAGGGGAAACATTGCTTGCTAACACTTCATTTTAATTGTCCTAAATTAGAGCTGAAGACTTACAGAACTGTACGTGACAGCCAATGAATACCAAATGAATTCATTAGGATCAACGCCGTTACAATGACTAACGAACGAATCTATAACAACGGCTACATCCTTTATGCCCAGGCGGTCGGCAGCAGCAGGGCTCTGTCCCGACCTCTGCATCCCGGGCTCCCGTGATGCTGGGTGTCACCTGGGTGCTCTGGGAAATGCACGGGAGAGAGGGTGCCCAGGGAAGAGAGGGGGATCCATGACTGTGCAGAGGGTATTGGCTCTTCGGCTGTGGCTCTTAGTTTTTTTGCTGGATAGTCAGCGAAAGAGAACAGGAAAGACAGGGGCTGGGCTACATTGCCTCTCTTGCTCTGCAGCTGCATTGGGTGAGGGAGCCCTTCTGGAGAGCATCTCTGGATCCTGGGGCTGATACCAAACCATGAGCAGGTTTTTACAGAGAGGGAGAAGGAAAAGTTCATAGCAAAGGATTGCTGCAAAACACATGTACAAAGCAACACAGGAAGAGCCAGGGGAACTCCTTACTTGCCAGTGCTACCTCAGCGCTCTTCTTTCCCAGTGATGCTGCATTCTTCCTTCTCTGGTCATGTTCCCCTTGAATTTTGCTCAGCCCTAGTGCTTGTGGAGGAGGAGGGAATACTTCTGAGTTGAGGAAAGGTTTCCCAGAAATTTGCCTGAGGACTCAGGTTAAAGACATTTGGTTTTGTTAAAGGGGGATGTCCTGCTGTATTGGGATCCCATCCCAGTATGTGGCAGAAGGGTGCTACAGTTTCCCGACTCCTCTGTGTTGAGTGGAGCCCTACGGTGCAGGACAGTGAAATCCAGCTAGTGAGCTCTGGAAACCTCCGCTATTCTGGAAATCACTGCCTTGTATTTCTGATGCTGACTCCAACCCTTCAGTTTCAACATGCCTTCACTGGCACTTGCATTGGAGATGCCAGAATTTGCACCTAAGCTGTGGACACTGGATACAAACGTCCTTTTGCCCTGGGGGTGGCAATCCCCATCAGTGGAGCAGGAGGTACAGCAAGGGCCAATTGCTTCTTAACCTCGACACAGCAAAACTTGCTGAGACAACATGTTTTTGTCCACATTTCCAAAACATTTTGAGGTCTTTGAACAAAAAACTTAGGTGGAATAAGAAAAAAAATGTCCTGCTCTGCTGGGAAGTGCCCATGGGAACCTTGAGGAGGGAGTGGCAGCCCAGGAAACAGAGGAAATGGAGAGGTGTGTGTTGGGGATGATTTTCTATGAGATATTTTCTCATAGAAAATATCATAGGGCTCGTAGGGCTGTATAGCAGGAGCCAGGCTGCTGCCCTTGCTGATATGCTTGTGGGAAATAAAGCTCATCCTGCAGAAAGAAAGTAAAGACCAGCCATGTGCAGAAAGCCTCTCTGGTGTGCAGCTTCCACCTCCGATCAGGTTGTTTGCAAACTCTCTCTATGCTTATCATCATGTAATTGAAATAATGCGTATTGACAGAGACTTGAAAACAACTGCTCAATTTTCCTCAAAATTCAATTAAACTTCGTTTATTCTGGGGATCGATTCAATTAAAAGGGGGGAAATTTCAGATGGTCCGAGCCTTACAATCCATCTTAACACACTGTGTCTATCACCGTGATGTAATAATTCCCCCAATCAATGCTTTAAAAGCATTTAGCAGTCTTGATAATGAACTTTTGTCAAAATAGCCTTACAAAGCAATAAATGAGAGCAGATTAATATGTAGTCATAAAGCTATGAATGGTTTAACGCTTTGAAAGGGTTGCTTCATAAATTAGGCTTTTTTAGTCGTGTCTTTATCATAATCCCACTGATATTATTGCTGATATTGTTTTGGTACACAAGAAGGATCTGGGCTGCTGGGGCGAGTTCCTTGTTAGGACAGAAACAAATGGATATGAACTAAAAAACATCCTATCCTGCTCTGTTTTATTGACATTACAGACAATTCCTTTAGCCACCACAGGCAAAAACAGAGTAGCTGTGACTAAACTTGTTGTCATAGCACTGACTTTCCGATCTCGAACAAAAGGATCTCTGTTCAAAGCTCCAGTGAGACTGTTTCCCACCCACTGAACTGGCCCCGTTATTCAGCCTTAGGACTACCATAAATACATGAAAGTCCTTTCACAACCTCTCCAGATTGAGAAACATTCCCTGTCCTGACACTGCAAAGGGACTTGTGCAATGCCTCTTAGTTGTGACATTTCTTTAGGAAACCCCAGTTTAAATGTTTGTCTTCCCTGATGCTGATTTAAGATATTAAATCTCCTTCTTAATATCACCGTGGCTTCAGGCTGGTCCCTGCAACTCCCATCCTGCTTCTTCATACCAGCTGGGGCCAGCAGGCACTGCTCAGCTAGAAATAGTTCCTGAACAGTTTTCTGCTTCTCACATATAACCATGCCTAGAGGCATGACCCAAGGCCCCAGCTCACTCACAAGGTGCCTTCCACAGCAAGGAGGTTTTTAAAAATGCCTGGAACACCCTAAAGGCGTCAACATTACCAGTGATGCAGCCCAAAGGTGGGAACCTGACATGTGACTATGCAAGATGAGAAAGAAAGGAAAAGTTCTCTTCCAAAAGAAGATCTGTCTGTCCAAAATGCATGCTTAAATAACAATTTTTATTTTTATTTTTAATTTTATTTTTATTTGAAGTAGCCTGGCTAAAAATCCCTCCTGGTAAAGAAAGGTAGAGAACAATCTATGTGCAAGGACCCACTGCCAGAATGGGTAGGTAGTTTCAAACAATACTTATTTTATTTATTTTATTAAAAAAATTTTAAGTGCCATCAGAGTTTCTTGCAGCATGTGTGTGCATGTGGTGGTGGAGGGTGATGACTCTACCTAAAGAGAACATGGAGAGCTGCTCTGCTGGCTCCTCCTGAGCCCTTTGCTGCTCCTGCAGTAGCTGCTGGAAGTGGATGTGTGTGTTGTAGCTGTGGGCTCCCACTCCACCTCCTCCAGTGTGCATCTCACCCAACACAGTCAGAGAGCAACCCAGGTCCCCGAGGACTTCTCCAACTTTCTGAGCATCCCACATTTGGGAAGCCTTAAATTTGGGTATCACAAAGCAACTGTTCTGGTTTTCAGAGAAGTCGTGGCCATCCTGTTCTCTGTTCCATGTGTCTGACCCACTTTCTGCCCCGCCGAAGGGCGGCTGTCTCTGCAGCAGAGCCCAGCTCAGAGCAGCAGCCTGACACCAAGCAGAGGGGAAAAGTCAGAGCGCCAAAGCTGTGCAGAGAGCAGAGCCTGCATCCTCCTCCTTGATGCTGTCAATCAAAGAGGTTTCATACTATTATCTTAATCCTTTGGACTTGCTGGTTTCTGCAAACTGGATATATGACGAATCTATACAACGCTGATTTACAGACATTTTGCCAAGGCTCAATAAATGTAAAGAACACCAGCACCACATGAAAAATGTTATCTGCGAAAAACCTTTTAGCTCAGCAGAGATGGTAGTAAGTGGCACCAATCCCTTTTTGCAGACTTCCAGTGGAAACATTTCATTTGCATATGATATTAATTGCAGAAGAAACAGGAATGCTCCTTGCCATCTAATCTACTCAGTCTTTCATGTGATGTTTTCCTACAAAAGTGAGGGAGTTGGGACCAAGCCGTGCAGAAGCAGCATGTTCCCCTCTCCGAGCGAGCAGTGAAGAAGGTGACTTATGCAAATTATTGTTTTCTGAAATGAAAAGATGCTAATTCCATCTAGTGACCTGCTTTTTGACTCATTTTAGACAGCAGGTATTTTCTACTGCATTGGATGCATGTGTGACTTCTCCGCTGTGACCCAGAGTCAAGCAGATACTTTTCTGCACAGTTCCCTAACACATGACCAAAATTAATGTGAGAAATTTACAAAACGAGGCAAAATCCTGGTGCAGGTAAGTGGCCAGCTGACCTGAGTGTATCTGCAAAAAGTCCTGCTGTGCCCTTGCTACATGCAGAGTGACATTCATCGATTACTTCTACGTTATTTCTGAGCACTCAAGGCTCTTGCTGCTTCTCTCAGGGTCTCTCCCCAGTCTGATTTCCATTTTCCACAGGGAGGAAGGAGTGGGAGGGTTGGGGCACCGTCTCTCCCATGTCCTGCTTACCCAGGGATGAGCGCCAGCCAGTGCTAGTATCCCAGGTCTGGTGCTGGCCCTGGTGCCGCCGGGCCTCGTGTCACTAAGTCAACGGAGCTGCACTGATTTTCCCCGGTGAAAGATTTGACCCACAAGCTGAGTGACCAAAAAAGCCCACCCTTCCTTCCTTCCTTTGCCACTGAGAGTTTCTGTTTCATGTTTTCATTTCCAGAGACTTGGTATTTTGGAGGTGGATAAGCTTGGACTAGCTTGTTTCAGAAGTAATTTATTCCTCAGCATTTGGTCCCTTGTGTCTCTTTTGCTGTTCCTTTGAAATAAAGGAATATTCAAGCAAGCTCGGGGAAAAAAATAAATAAAAGTGATTAAAAGAGCCCACTAAATCCCAGATAAATGCATGTTAAAAAATATCCAGGTGGAACCATTACAGGTTCAAATTAAACTTGTTTCTTCTGAGTATTGCTAAAAATTATTTTCCTCCCACCCCCATACACACCTCAAAAAAAAAAGATCATTTTGATACTAGAGGTATTGCAGCAGCTTTAAGGGACTTGCAGATCAAACATCATTTGGAAAATTTCAAAGGGTTGTTTCAACAGTATCACTTTCTACCATTCCCCACTCTGCAGCCCTTCTTCTTATATTTTGGTTCCTGATGAAGTTTCAGCTGCTCCTGAAGTCAGTCCTTGTGTTCTTGGCTATCAAAGAGCATTGCAACATCAACGTCAGAGTTAAACTAAAAAAAAAAAAAAAAGAACCCTAAAAAAAAAAGCATCCCTTTTCCTTTGGAGATCAGAAAGTCAAATAAAAAGGATGCTGATTTGTGGAATAAAGGGTGGGATTCCCTGCTGAGACGATAGGAATCTTCTGACTTAACTGAGTTAAGATTTGAATACATTTGGCCCAGACAAGGGGAGAAAAAAAATCCATTAGTTTTGAGAAAAGCCTCACACAGTTTCAAAAGGAAATATGTTAATACATTTAAAAAAAAAGAAAAGGAAAAAAAAAGAAAAAAAAAAAAGAAAAAGACTTGTATGTGTGTTTCAGAGGCCAGGAGTTTAATACTATCAGCCAGCAGCAAGGAGAGAAATTAAATTACATGACTATCACGGAGGCTTGTCTGCGACTGCCAGGACGCGGCTGAAGATGGGAGTCCCCTCACGCTCCCCGAGTGGCAGCCGCGTGCTGACACCATTGTCCCTGCATGGGGGGACATCGCCTCACTGCAGCCCCGGGCATCACGCAGGGCCGGGGCCTGGGTCCTGTCCCCAGCAGCCTAAGGACATCTTCTCCCACCAGTGCCCTGCGCACAGCGAGGGCAGGCCCGAGTCCGAGCCGTTCTCCCCCAGTGAGAAGCTCTCAGGACATGGTGGCAAAGGGACCACCTCCATTACAGCAGGAGGGGACGTGAAGGTTGTCAGCGATGCTGCAGCCCTGTCCTCGGAGGCACCTTAGGCCCCACAGCGACCACGAAGATCCTGTCAGAGCTGAGGCCCAAGCTGTGGCTAAGCTCAGGGCCTGGTGGTCCTGGCTGGAGAGTGAGCCTGTCCTGCCCCTGTCCATGAGCTGCTGGGCCCTCCTAACACACACACATGATTTACACCAGCCTTGTGGCCAGGCAGGCCAGCCTGGCCCTCAGGAGCCCCATGAGGTGCAGCCTGAGTTGCCCAGCAAGAGACCAGAGCCACATCTACATGGGGGTTCAGGAAGCAAAATTTCCTGCACCTCTGACCTGGTGCTGAGGGAGATCCTGGAAGACGAAGGGAGACTTCACCCCAACCTGGGATGCTGGCTTCAACTCCTCCACGGTGCAAGCAACCGAGAAACAGACCTTCCCAAACAGGGATTTTGCAAGGATTTAGGGGTTCCTACCACTTCAAATGTCTCCTGCTCATGCCCCTGTATGGTAGCAACACAACCTGGGGGAAAACCTGGGTTATATGCCCTATTTAAAAGTATTTTCTTGCCCACCAAGAGCCTTCCTCTTACTCTGTGCCTGAGCACCGCTGAGGCATGTGCAAGTCACCACTCAAAAATAATACTGGAAAGAGCTTTCCTGATGCAACGAGGGCCTTGGAAAAGCTGGGTACTTAGGGAAAGGCCTAGCCCCGCCATAGAGTGGCTGCCGGCTGTAATGTGGGGTTGTCAAAAGAGCAGCTCAGTATTAAATCCTTTTGATGATTCTCCTGCTGAGAGAAGAGATGATATCTCATCATTAATGGAGTTGAATTAATATAAATTAGCTGAGCAGCTCCTTGCCGCTTCCGTTCAGGCAGAGAAAAGGGGTTTATTGGGGAGGCAGAAGCAACGATCCCTTTCACCTCACATTCACTCCACCATCCATAAAGATGCTGCTGACCTCGCAGTCTTCTCTCTCCTTCTACCCGCCCCTGGAAGGACCTCAGAGATGTAAAGTAAAATGATTATGTGACAGCCCGGGAATGTGGTGACTGTCCGCAGCATGGACCTCTGGCGACCTTTACACAAGTGACAGGTGACCTCTCTAAATCAGCCCTGGGCAAAAGGGAGGTTGCCAGGAGATCTGGAGGCCCCACGATCCCTGCTGCAGGAGCAGCACCGGCTCCAGGGCTATAACTTACATGCAGTTCAAGCTCGGGGACACCTCTCTGGAGACGTGGGCTGGCCTCCAAGAGCTATTTCATCTCCTTCTCTTCCGCACGTCTTCATTCTCCCGTGTGAGCTAGGAGCTGCATCCTCCTGGCCCCCACAGGGAGGCAGGATCCCTGCACTGTCCTGGTGCTCCTGCCCAAATTTCCAGGCGGGTTCCCAACCTAAGCTGCCACTCACAAGCATCAGCAAAAGTGCCATGAGCTGCTGATTGCTGGGAAACTGCTGAATTCTTGTCAGAGTTAAGTAAAGATTGGGAAAAAAAAAAAAAACAGTGGAGGTTTTGAAGGCCTGAAGGGCTATCAGCAAAGATAGAAGCTGGGTAAAGAACCAAGTAGGTGATAATTCTTTAAGAGCAAACATAAACCTTAAGGCATATTCTGACAAGTGTTGGAAGGTGGCAAATGTGTCTGCTTACGCACTGGGGTGAAGTGGTGCTATGTGTCAAAGTATAAACTTTTTAAAGATATAATAGGCAGACAGGACATACAATATATATTATACGGCACACATTTAAAAGCTGCGTTAAAAGAACATTATGAAGGCGGCAAAGCCAAGTGCTCAGGCAGCAGCAATGCTGTGCACAGGGCTGCCTGCCCAGGCTCATTGAAATCCCTCGTGTCTGTGAATCACACCACAGCCTGACCACGTCTTCAATATTTTGCCCTTTTCCCCATGCTGGGCAAGGCTTGTGCTGCCTTGCAGAGTGTCTCTAGCCACAGGCTCCAAGACCCCCAAGAGCAGCCCACGACCCTGTCTTCACCGCAGCTGGTGTGCAATCCAGTCCCATGTGCAGCATGCGTCCCCATGGCACCATGTCTGGATGGGCGCACAACGTGCGAGGCAGAGGGAGGTTGCCAGTGCCATCAGGTTTGGAGAAGGAGAAGGAAAAGAGAGCAAATTCAAATGAACTCTTTTCTTGTTCTAAGACCTCTTCGCCCCTTTGCAGCTGCTGCTGATACAAAGGCAAAAGCTTATCTCCCCGTTGCACAGATCCAGTGCAGCAAACAACTGCCTTGTTGAAATGCACACAATGTTTGGCATCTGACAGCAGCCTACACAGAGCTGGAACGTGAGAGGGAGGCAACATTCCCTTCCAATTTCAGCCCAGCATTTTTTTTTAATTTTTCCCCCTCTCTTCCTCCTCGAGTTTCCAGCTAGCTTGTTTTCCTATACCCCATGCCCTGCCGAAACTCATCCCCATGAGCCACCCAGCCAGTGGTTGTGGAAAGAGCCACCACCTTCTCTCTGTCGAACTTCTCCGTATTCTTGGACTCCTGCCGATGTGCAGCAAACAGCCTCTTCCAACCTCCACCAGTGTCAATGGGGACGTGGCTGCTAACAACTTGGGCCTCCTCTCTTCATAACACTCCTCACAGCTCAGGCAGTGTCACAATCCATCCCAAAATGCATATTCTCATCAAAGATGCTCATATTTTAGCTGGAAGCCCTGTGCTAGCATTTCAGAGCTGTTCAGAAGTCCACTACTATACAAAATGTAGTATTTTTCTTTTCTCATTTTTCGTAGATCAATCTGTCTGGATTTCAGTAGAGCATTTGGCTGTACAGATAAGCCAGAGAGGATGACATCAGCAGCAGTAAGATGGGGGGAAATAATGGATAGGGTTGAAAGGGAGAGGTTAGAGGTTACCCACCCATAGGTGTTCAAGAAATCGCAGTTGAAAGTAGGACAAAAGAAGAGAGGTTTACAAGGATGATGAAGGCCATGGCGAACCTGAAGAGAGTGGCTAGAAGATGTTGGTTTGTTTAATCAAGCAAACAAGAGGCTGAGAGGTGATACAATTATCCCAGGATCTATCTGTGAAGGCAAGAGACGGATTAAAACAACCATGTATAAACTGGACCTTAGTATATTCAGGTGAGAAATGACAACATGGCCTCTAGTCATCAGGAGTACCTTTGAGGAACCTTTGAACATGAACAGCTAAAGAGAGAAAACAAGCTGCTTGCACCAGGAGTTTCATGCCTTGGAGAACGGGCTCATGTAGTGGGGCAATCAAAGCTGGCTCAACAGCGAGACCTTGCCAGGCCTCTGGGGTTTTTTGGATCCACTAGAAGAACTTTCTCTGCTTAGCTGAAAGCCAAAGATCCTGGAATTGTGATATTCAGGCAGAATGTCAGCTTTTGTGGGATGAACCACACTGCAAATCATAGTCCTATCTAGAAGATCACATGCTCTGCAACCTGTTCTCCAGAAGCTCACTGGGACTTGAGGCCTTGGGTCCTGCTGAGGAAACACTCAGCAGCTGGTCCCTGATGGGTCCTCCCTGAGGCAAGAAGTCTGTAGTAAAGCAAGGAATTAAACTGCAGGTGGTCTCCATCATGTCCATACAGAAACTTCACCGGATCTCACAGCTCACAAGCTGGTGAAGGCCACAGATGGGAGGCAGTCAGCTTCTCTCAGGGCAGGGAGCATTTTCTTGAGTCCATGGCGCATGCCTACCAGTAGTTCGATAAAATCATTTTCGGTCACCCTACCAGAATGACACAGCTACTAAATAATTTTTCATGCCATGCAAAATTCTTTCTAAATGCTCCAGGTCTACAAAGTGTGGGAAGAGAGGGAGAGGGAGAAGGATACACTCACTAACTCCGTCCTACTCCTCCGCCTTGCAAAAGCAGGAATTTGCTCTCCAACGGGAATGTGGCCTGCTTAATAGGGCCACAGAAAAGAAGAGGCTGCATCTGTAATGTTTCTGTCAAAGCAAATGAGGTCATTAACAGACGAGTTCAGTGATGGAATTGTCTCCCATAGTATTTATTATATGGTCCTTTTCCTGACACCTCCCACTGAGAGAATATTAAATATTTAATGCACACCAAGGCTCTGCTCATTTTTCATTCCCACTTCAGCATTTCAAGTCGGCTCCAATCTGCTGCTAGCTACAAAGTCGACTGGACAATGGTCCATAATGAATTAACTCTTTGGAAGCCACCGTAGCATTTACGGGACTGCAGAAAGGCTGGGTGCTTTATCATGTCTGACTCATACTTACGCTCCAGAATTCAATCCTCAATTCATTAAAGCAAAGTAGGAGGAGGAGGGAGAGGGAGGAGAATTTGGGAAATAGGCTTCAGGAATCATAAATAAATAAATAACAGAGGGGGAGATGGAAATGTTAGCCTGCCAAGGTGACAGCGGTTTATTTATTCGTTATTTCTGGAACTGCTATCTACAAATGAAGGTTGCTTCTGTGCAACCTAACAGAACATTACACCCAAAAAGCGCATTTGAAAACGGATCCAGAGAGCTGGTGAATGCCGAAGAGACAGAGACTCCCCACACAGATGGTCCATTCTTCTCTGATTTGAAACACTGATCCTGGTATAAAGTGAAAGAATGACCCTTGAAAAGTAGCTCACAACCCTCATCATTACAAGTATAAAACAGACCACTGAGCAAAACAGGGCACGTTGTTGCCCATGGGACAACGCAAAGACAAAGCTGATCCTGCCTGGTAGCTGAGCACTTCCAATATGTCTACATAGCGTAAAGGACAGATGAATATCTAAACTTCCAAATATATCTCTCAAAATCATGGACAAAATGTTTAATTAGATGGTGCTTCAAGAGGCCAGTCTATTAAGGATGTGCTCTTTTGTGAGGCTTTGACAAGCTGCTTCTAGTGACTAGAAATTATCTCCATAAGAAAAACCATCCAAATTTTATTTATGTCATTTACACATTCATCAAATTCAGAGAAGAGGTATAAATCCTGAAAAGTGGCTGCTTGAACAGCAAGTTTGGTCTTGTTAACATCACATTAACTTGTGATGACAGCTCTGAATATCTCCCTAGTAGCAATAATTGCCCTTTCCCCCTTACCATCGCTTCCAAAAAAGCCCTGTTCTTGTACCAGCTGATACAAGGATCTCTCTTGGGATCGTTTTGGATATCCATCTGTATATCCCCTCGTAGTCCAAACAGCTCTTGACACCTGAAGGGAACCAGTTGTCCAATTCCCTGGCAATCTACGAGTGAGAGAACATGGAATTCCTTCTCACCACTCCCTTGCCTAGAAAGAGAGAGTCTGTGCAGAAGACTGTATGGATTCAGCCTCTCTACCCGGCAGGAGAAGCGGTTACTGTGTGGAAGGGACTATCAAAGCAGTGATTGTCAGGGCTTCGGCCATCCCATCCATCTCCTTTGTTCTTTGTCAGTGGAAGTTGTTCCTCAGAAATATTGTTCCAGAGCAATTGCTCCTCCCATTTGCTGTTCCATTTCCATCTCCCTGCAGCACCACTGGCTCTGCAGAAGCTCTCACATCACTGCCAGGGTTATGCTGGTGGGAAAGGCACGCTTTTCACCCACAGGTCAGAAGCTACAAGGAAATCTAACCTTCATGCACTTCTGTCTGAAATAAAGATCCACTGGCAAATAATGCCCACTTTTAGACTTCTGAGATCCCATTTGGTTAACGTTATCTGGTCTGGTTAACGTTATCTGTCACTTTTACTGAGATACGAGGAAATCTGATTCCCATGCATGGTGTGAAAGCAACCTGTATGCGCTTGACCTTTTTAATGTTTTGTAATTTGATTGAGTGGCTCTTCCCATATTTCCTTGTCACTGGCCCTAGTAATCTGAGAGGCAGAAGTGGAAAGGACAACCAGTAAAAATACAAGGAAACACAAGTGGGAATTAGTCGAGGTGTTGAGATTCCAGAGCTACTCAAAGCTCCCCATGAGCGCGGCCAAGGCACAGCTCCTCCGAACTGCACAGCTGGGGCTTCCTAGAGCAATCTTACGGTGTCACCTCATGGTCTTTAGTCCAAGACTCAGATCCTCTGAGTTAGAGCCGATCAATTTTCAGAGGTGTGATTGTTCAGAAGGCCACAGTATGAATGCAGGTATAGCTGTATAAAAGTGATTTACATTAGAGATTCATTTTATGGGAAAGGATAAGTTGCAGAGTGCATAAAACAAACTTCCACAGGTGCTTTAGCTCATGTTTCTAACTATTCTACTTCAGAATTTGTGCAAGCTTTCAACTGTGAAACTGCCCTTGTGGTTACAGAACAAGAGCAACCTAGAAATGTTTTTACTGGCATACCTATTCCTGTTTGGCCTCCAGATTTGTTATATTTGTTTCAGCAGTCGCAATTTTAAGTCCACCATCTGAGATATTTCATGCTTCCATGCAGTTTCCCCATATATCAAATAGGAACAGTGGAAAGGGGGTTGCGTAGCTTGATACTTGAAGTCACAAATGAAAGGTTCCTGAGAGGGCAATGTAAATTTAGAAAGTTTATTTCTAAACTTTCTTAAAAATACTTTCTGATGTCATCCTCTCAAAACTCAAAATCCCAGTGTAGCTTTATGCTGAATAAATCCTACTTCCTTGCAATTAGAAGTATTTTGTACTAGGAATCCCAATGAAATCCTACACATTTTCTCATAAGCCCTTTAATGCACAGGAGTTTCTCTTGTTACAAACACAGGAGCTTGGTTCTGCATCTGAGTTTAACAGCATTTCATGTTGTTCCCCTTACAGAGGAAGGGCCAGCTTCCAACAAGTTGCTCAGGCTGTTCAGTGTGATCCCAGAAGCAGAAGCCCCATTCGTTTTTACTTCCGATCCCTGTAGATCCATTCTGGTGCATTGCAGAGTGCTGGTAAACATGCCTGCAGTAACTGCAGCAGTTGGTGTTTTCAAATATTCATCTTTTCAAAATCTGCCTTTTTTTTTTCTCCCTCAGCCCCTGAGCAAGAGCATCACTCTTTTCTGCACTCAGATAGCCTGTAACAGATATATAGTTTATCTTAATCTATCTCCTTCTCACTCCAGTGACTGTCTACAGAGTGGCACCAACATAATATCACCAAAACTTTGTGTACGTTGCAGCAGCCATTCAATTCCTTTGTTGTATTTATAATGATTTTGCCATTTCTTTCTCAAGTCATTAAAACATGCCATGAATTTGAATGTATCCCACTGAAAATGTGTCCTAAAAGGAGTCCTCCACTCAGGAAGAAACTTCTTGGCATTAGCATCTGGTTGCTTCTGTGGGGGGGAATTCCAGCAAGGCTGCAAATGCCAAAACTCACCCACGGAGGTGGAGGAGCCCAAGCTCTGACTGCGACTGATGCTTGCGGATCACTTCCAGAAGAAATTGCAGGTCCCAGATAGAAAACTGCCAAATCATAGTGGATTCTTTTTGGTGCTTTGATGAGTGAAAGTAACTATTTTTCTTTCCAGCCTTTCACCCCCAAATTTAAAACAGCTCATTATTTACATGCACAAGCATACTACTGGGGCAAAAGCTACTGTATCCTTGTAGAGATCTGTCCACATTTCACCTTCAAATCCTGTTCTAGAACTCCCTAAAATTCAGCTGTTTTGTAACACCCTGTGTAGCAAGTGAGCTAGGGCAAGAGAAGGAGTGAAGGCAAGATAGTTGGAAAGGTCAACCAACACCAAGACCAGAGTGACCCTGGGGCCTAAAACAAATGTCTTTTCCCAGGACAGGACTAATAAATGCCCAAAATATTCAATAGTTGTGCCACTATAATGAAATTTCTCTCATGATCTAGGATAAAGGGACAAATGTCTGGATATAGATCTATTCTACAACTGTATAATAAGACTATTAGCCTGAATGTGGACCTGCTGCACATTTGCTGAAGTCAGATGACTATACGTGTAAAAAGTACAAAGAGAAGTCCCTCATGGACAGAGACCCAGGCCAGCTCAACACACACAGACAAGACAGTGAGCAGCTACCTAATGGCAATAACATTTCAGTATGAGGACAGAAAGGAGCTGAACACCCAAATCCCACTGATAGGCAAAGAGTGCCAGACAGCTTCAAAAAACCCAGCCCTTGGTGGGCCCTATCCCATTATTCTCTCTAAATCAGTGCTGCCAATAAAAGGCAAAGGACTGATTGCTTCTTATTCAAAACAGAAGCATGTAGTTTATTTTCTCCTATCTCCATTTTTTCTTTGTTTTTTCTTCTCTGGCTCTGGAGCGCTGATGCAAGAATTTCAAGCAACATCAACCCTGATGTAACTCTACTTGATTTAGTGGCAGCTGGAGGCTATTCTTTGCTTGCCATCATGCCGAATGGCAGATGCTATGAAGGCCTTGTTCTTGCCCTGATAAATCTCAAGTTAAAATAAAGGTAGTAGAGACCTTTGGAGACCTCTAGACACAAGATCAAGTCCAGAGGGAGGGAGAGCTTGGAAAGGTCCCCTTGAATTTCATAGGGGTACCAGGTATATTCTCCATCATTAGGAACAGAGCAAATAACAGCACTTTGGACCTGAGAGAATTCTCCCCAGATTCTGGCATGCACACCAGCAGAAAGGTTTTCTTCTATGGTCACCCCAATTTTTGATTTCTAAATTCTGACAAGCCAATATCAACCTGTTCTGAGCTGGGCAAAGCATTTTGGTTTTGTTTGGAGTGTTTTAATTAATGTGAAGGGAGGTTTGGAAATGCCACATTATCATGAGTTGAAAAATCTGAATGTTTCACTTTGCAAAGACTAAAAAATCTCAAATGATTAGCATTTGGTTTTTGACACAAAGAGACAGTTTAACAAAATTTGAAGTGCATTCATCAAATGTTTCTGAAACCTAGCACAAAGTCTGGACTGCAGACTTTGTGTTGTTGTTCAACACAATTATCTGCAGTGACTTCTGAAATTAATCTTTAAGTAAAGATGGGAAAGTTGCCACTTGAAATATTGTGAGTTATTTGGTAAAAGACTTGATTCCTGCAACTTATTCTCACAGGTAATCTTATTCATAAACAGCTCTTCTCCAATCAGTGCTCGTATGGCCATAATAAACTGTGTTTTGGCAGGAATAACACTGAAGTAATATGGATTTGTAATTAAATATTTTCTGCCTTTTTTTCCACATAAATCTTAAATGCCCTATTAGAGTAAGACTTTCTTTTTTTGTGTGGCTGCTTGCAATAGAAATATTTAACAAGCAGGGACTTTGTTGCTGAGATTTTCAGTTCTCTTTGAGAAATCTGAGTATTGATCTCCCACTGAATGAGTGTAAAATATAGCAGTTGCAGTTGGAAGGTGGCTGTTCTTTCTATTTAATTTGGACAAATCCAGGGTTAAGACCAGACAACATTTATGGAACAGATCTGCAGCTGATATATATCTGGTCATAGTTCCTCTCAGGTGGTGGTACACTGTCTGAGCACCTACTCCTACATCTCTTCTCCGATGTCTCAGCATCTTAAAGCACTTCATGGAAAGGTGGCAAAGTGCAGGATTTATCACTTGTAATAGAGCATTGTAAAGTGATTTATGTCTGCTTAGGAGTCTTTCCTTTGACTTCAGGGCTGTGGCTCAAACCTTTGATCAGCTGTGTCACCTCTCAGAAAAACAGGACTGGTACATAGGTGGGGAAGAGAACAACTCAATAATTCTGCTCTCAGCCCCACGGGTCCACTTTGACCTTGTCTGAGATAGGCCTCATTGCCACGGCTGTAAAAGGCTGATAATAGGTATTTCCTGTAAGGTGCCCAAATGTGGAAAGTGCCAAGGATCATCCTAACTAGTGATCAGGTGACGTCAGAGAGGAAAGACCTGATAAAACGGAGTTGTTTTTCATGTGTGTTCCCTTGGTTTTCAAGCCACAGGCGCACAACCTACCCAGAGACCTCCAGTGACTTTCTGAGAATAAAAGAGCGTGCGAAACCTGGCAGTAAGCTCAGTACAGACATTGCTGCTGCTCTTAGCAGAAAAACAGGGGGAGCACAGCTTCATGGGGTGGAAATGGGGCCAGATCATTGGCAACAAATGAAATAAAGGACTGCAGGGCCTGTTATTTGACCGCATAACAGCTATCCCATCCAAGGCGGATTCTCCTATCTGCTAAGACCCTCTAGTAATTGCCATGCTTGGCAGCAATATTTGTAGTTTCAGGCAATGCTGCTACTAAGCCACATACTCAGGCAACAAGCTCTGACAGAACAAACCTCAACCAGATGGCTCTGGTCTTGGCCATCTTTACCAGTGACTCTCTCCTCTCCTAAAGGAATGGATGATGATGGGGTGATCCCCAGACAGCACAGCAGGAGCAATGGGGGTATTATAAAATACGGGAGGCCCCTTCAAGGCTCCTGGAGAGGATACCACAAAACAGAATGATATTTTCACAAGCCTATTGCTGTATTAACATTTTATAAGTATATAGACATGCATAGCTGTTTACTTGGATGTTTAAGAGCCTTAGTGAGCCACCCAGCAGAAAGGCTGATGTCCCCCACCCCCAGATAGGACATAGCAAAAAAACCCTTACCACGTTCTGTATCTGGACACAAGTCACATGTATTTTGTGTAGTGGAACCACTGTGAATGCTACAGCCCTTGGTTTTGTCCCTCCACTAGCTCCACCTTCTATGAAATGGCACCCTTGGTGTCTCTGGGTCAGTGCTTTGGAAAAACATGCGCCTCTCACAGAGCTTCCCGCAAACCAGAGCTGCAGTTCTTGCCACACTCGTAATAACCCATTCCCACCCTGCCCGATGCCTCAAAATACATTTTGCACTGGGGAGATTCTCCCTCAGGGAATCACCATAAATCACAAACCAGGAGGGATCCCATTTCCCAAGTGCAGCACTATCTGGTCAGAGAACAAAGGAATGAGAACATGGAGCCCTTCATGCAGCCAGGCTGTGGGTGAGGCTGGCAGGGCCCTGGCACTTTATTGTGGGCTGGAAAATCATCCTTTTGTCTCTGTCTGGAGTCGCTGGTGATTGCTGAAGCATTTAAGAACACTTTGAAATTTTCCTGAAGGAACCACTTTTCATGTAGTCCATTAATTTGTCGTAATGCTCTCCAATTCATGTATTTTATAGTTTATTTTTGTTTGTCTTTGTTTCTAATTGTGGTGTGTGGCTTTGGTGGGGGGTAGGTTTCATTTTTAAGGGTATTTTTCTGCTTTCACAAGAGTTCTTGCTGCCTTGTCTATGTCCAGTCTGGTGTGGTGCTGACCCCTGCACACTGAGGACACAGGAAATCCAGCCTCGCTGCAGGCCCTCAGCCACCCTCCCCCTGTCACCTGGCGTGTCATCCCCAGCCACCACAGCTTCCTTGCTCTGCACGAGGAGCTCGGTGGGACGCAGACACTTCCCGAATAGGCTTGATCCAGGTTTGGGCTCTTGATCAAGATGTCATTTTTCACCATAGATTAAACACTTCAGCCCTGTTGTCCTGGCAAAATTATAATTGCAATTATAGTCTGCTAAGAGAGAGGCCCTGGAGTTGTCTTTATATCCTACCTTGTGTGAGTATGTGGTGATTTCAGTGTTCATAAACCAATGAACACTGCAACTGCCCTCTAGTGAAGGGTAGGAATGAGACGAGAGGGTCTTCTGTGTTTATTGATCCTGTGGTAGATAGTATTCTCAGGCATAATTTCTACAGTTAGACCCCTTCCTTGGTGTTGGTGTAGGCTTTGATACCTCATAGAAAGTTTCTTCATGTAAAACATGAGGTGGAACAAGTAGTTTGTCCTGTAGGGTTTATCCACAAAGCGGTTTATCCACAAAGACACTTCAGAAGGCTTTGCCATCTCCCTGAAGTGATGCTAGGGATCTAGGGATGCTGAGAACCACAGAATTGCCTCCACCTCTCCTCAGAGGCCTGCAAATTAGTTCTGCGTAAGGACATCATTGCCATCATTAACAGTACACATGACTGGAAGCCCAGAAAAACAGCAACATGCATGGATCTTCAGTAGTCCTTTAATGGATGATCCCAGCTACTGTTATAGGTCATAGCCATGTCTGAGTGCTACAGTTTCATAAGAGCATGCTGCAGTGGCTAACACAGTAGCTGGTGACGCTTTCAGTACCAAAGTTCTCAGTTACTCCTAGATGATGTCCATGCTGGTAGCTGTGCATCTATAACCCAGCGTGCCCAGAGGCAGAAGAAAGACTGGTAGGAACAAGAAGTTCTTGACCTTGAAATACTTTATTTTATTGAGATTTTGCTGACGGGGATCTCCAGCTAGGACTTTCCCCAAGTCTTAAGAGTTCTTATAAATGCTTCAGCCACAAGAGTTCACGTGAACAGCAATTTCCCCCTTTGGAGAATTACTCTGTTTCCCCAGTCAGCATTGTTCAGTTTCACAAAACTTTTCAGAGTGGAAAGCTGTGCCTTTTGTCAAAGACTGTTGAAAACAAACGAAAACCTCCAAATCTGTTGGAACAAGCACTCCCAGAGCTTCAGTCCATAATGAAACAAGGCCAAAAAGGTAATAACGCATTGAGAAAGGGGAGGGCTTATAGGAAGAAGCAGTATCTTCCACTGCACCAACTGACATCATTGGAGAAAACTGCCAGGGACACAAGTGATTCCCTTGTGTGTGAAGCAGAAAAACAGAGGCTCCTGGCTATGAAATTAGACCTTCTCCATAGGGCAGGAGTGGACCCCTCAGCACCTTGGTATTCAGGTTGTGCTCAGAAACACTACATGAGGTTGTTTCTGCATTTGCCTCCAGGGATCCTGGTAACTAGGGAACGATTTTATTTTGCAAATCAAATAGTTGAACCCTTAGTCAATGTGAAAACATGACTGATGTCTTTGATGATTTGTTCATTTGGACCTGAGCCATCAGACCTGGGAACTGCAGTCCAAGTTTCTAGTGCTCCGCTGTGTGACTCAGAGAGCAGCAGATCAAAGTAAGGACCAGCAAAACTTATCAGCTGGGGAGGCAGATGGAGAGATTTCCATGCGGACTCTTCTTAAAATCTCTCTCACCCATTTCAAATCTGGCTATCTTGGCAACATTAGTGGTCTACTTAATAAAAATTCCATGTTCAGTCCGAAGAAACGCTTCCAGCACAATTAGATCAATTTCCTCTAAGTAGCAATAAATGTGTTTTCCTTTAAAAGGCCAACACAAGCACATTATCACAGCCTATAATCCCCATTCTCTCTATTAGCTCAAAGTACATCCTAAAGGCCAAGGGTCGCAGCCAAAGACTAATCAGTCTCATTAGGCTGTCTAATTTATCTTAACTAGGGGGACACAAACACACTAAAACTGTTAGTGAGACTTTTTGATCAGGATATGGGGAGTCATTCATCAGGGTCCTGCAGCTTCCAGAGACAGGAAGGAGAGGAATGACCCAGGGACAAAGCTGTTCTCCGAGGACGCCCCCCGCCAAGCGGCACCCACGCGGCCGGGACGCGACAGGAGCCCTCTCGAAGGTCCCGTCGGGCCGCAGCAGTGAACGGCAGCGGGCAGGGAGGCAGATATGCGGGGGAACATCTCCCTCATGCTCATACCCACGTGCCTCCATGGCAGCCCAGGCTCTCCGTAGGCGCTGCTCCCAGGAGTGCGAGCAGGGCCGACTGCGGCTGGTTAAAGTTTAACTTTTCCTCAGATGCCCTCTCCCAAGGGCCTCATCGGCTGCCACGACAACATCACGAGCTAAGCACGCTGCCCCTCCTTTCCCCCGTGCATGGCTCTCCCATCAGCTCCTGACACGCAGCATCTTCCCTGCTGGACAAAACATCTTCCCTTCCTTGGGACAGACCAGTTTCATGGGTTTGCTGTCATGGCACTGAGCAGGAGAGTCATCCCCTGAGCCAGCTGAGGAGGGCAACAGGGGACAGACACATTGCCCAAATCCAGCCAGAGGACTCGCCAGCTCACCCAAGGATGCCAGCTACGGCACTTATTTGTGAGAGGCAAAAATGAACTCTGGGAATGTGTTTTGGTAGTGGTTATCAAGACAGGATCATCAAAGGTTTTAGAAGGTCTCAGCTCCAACAACGGGCCCCACTATTGAACTTCACACTCGCTTCAATTCAAACCTCACAATGCCAATTCCCAAGCAAATATTACCCTTAGTTAGTGCCTGGTGCTGGCTTTAGTAGCCCAAGGCAATGAAGCTTGCTACCGACCCTAAGGCATCAACTCACATTTCCATTTGAATGTTCCTGACAGAGAGGAATTTCAGAATTTCTGCTGCCAGAAATGCCAAGTATTAAAAGATATGGAGGTTTTCTGCTAAGAAAAGAAAGAAATGTGAATCATTTAAAGAATTTCAATAGGAGGAGGCAGGCAAAGCTCTAAATCAAAGTCAACTCTCAAGACCCTCCTGGGAGAAAGGAAAAAGTTCTTCCCAAGATCCCTGTTTCTGTATTATAGCTCCAGAACAGCTATATTTCCAATGAGGATCAGCCACAGCAAGGACAATACTGTTATGACAGACCCTCTCCCTGGTGCCCAACCCCATCCCTGTATCCCACTAGTGTCGCCTCCCTGTCCTTAGCAGCAGTGCGAAGTCAGCACGCGTTGGGCCGCGGGAATGTAAACAGAGCTGAGCTGTCTAAACTTGACCAAGGTCAAGTGGTGGAAACCTTTCATCATCCTGCTGAGGGGCTAACACCATGGGCAACGGTCACAGCAGAAACGCTCCCATCCTTCTGTCCCTCCATTGATCATCCACTGTGGATAGGCTGCAGACATCAATCCTGAAGCCATGGTGTTCAGTTGGCTGCCAGAGGACTGGTGGCCTGGGGCTGTGAAGTCTGAGGTGGATAACATCATATAAACAGGGTGAACTTCTATGGCACAATGGCTCTGACAGGAGGATCTGTAACGTGTCAGAGCAGTTTGTGACCTGTCTGTTAGAGAATGACATCCAGTCTGACTGATTTTCTCTCTTTCCAGATACTTGAACAGGAAATATTTAAGGAAAAATTATTCATCGACTTTGCAGTGCCTTTCATTGATGTAGGCATTTGTGCATTCGTGCCATATTGCCCACTCAGGCTAATTTGGACAGAAGGGCATAGAGAGCATTTGTGGGAGAAAATGCAGCTCCTTGGAGGCTGAAAGGAGGAGACTACAGCTGTTTCTGCAATCCTGATGGCGAATTGTTGCGGTTAGGACAAAATTCCAGTCAGGGCCTCAACTTCCATAGGTAATTATTCCCCACTACTTGCAGATATGACGATTGCCTGTCAAATAACTAGCTAAAAAAACCTTTTTCAGATTTGTTTTGGAAGAAACTATGGCAATCGTAATTCCTGTGCACATAAATTATACTTTTTGCACAGGACATCCTGTGAATCCTAATCTGTTTATATTTTAAAACTTCCTAAATCACAGTTGTACTTAAGCTCCTAACAAGAACATTTTAAACAGCCCGTAGCGTTTGGCACATGTCCTTTGCACTAGGGCAAAGTCCTCTCGCTGGTCTCCAATATTCGTGTAGCTCCACATAGCTTTGAAGACAGCACGAAACATCCTAGTCCATCCTAGTTCATCAAAGCAACCAAGCACATGCTTAGTTTTAATCACAAAGCTGCACTTGGATAAAGCTAAACCTGAATAAGCATGAAATTTGAGCATCTGCTTAAAACTGTATAGCAAATGTATTATGGACATTGTATATGTTTTTTGTTTTGGTTTGTTTTTTTTTTATGTTGCTTAAGACTGTTGTCTGAAGCTATTAACCAGGTTTTGACAAGAAAGATTTAGTTCTAGCTTATTCATGTGGACAAGCTCCTTTGGTCAGGACACAGCTCAGCATAGCTTCCCAAGGCTGGGCACTCGTCTAAGCCGGTAGCTCAAGTTTCGTCTGTAATCAAGAGAGGTGGTGGGTGCCTCAGAAGGACGATTCATCTCTTCTGCCTGGGGCAGCATCTTGGGGTAGATGAATCAGTCTCCAGAGGTCCCTGTCTCTTTCCCAGGGTAGTCGAGGAAGTCTAGACTGTAGCTTAAATTAGTCATTTAACTTCTAGGTAGCTGAAATGAAGGTTAGCTGAGATGAATCCAGGTCTCATCTCAGGAGTCTATGGAACTTGCTGGGCCATGAGTTGTTGCAGGAGAGCAAGGGTGTGAAATATCCGTTCTTCATCCCAGGCTTTGTTCACAGCCACCTCTGACATCATTAGAGAAGATACAGGGATAGAGTCAGAGAACAAGTATAACTCCAGACAATTGCTTTCCCTGTGTGCAGAAACTTGCAAGGACAGATCCCATGGATCCTATCTCCTGCTGGCAAGCGTGTCCCCACCAAGCAATATTTATTTCAGCTTTAATCAGAAGCTGAGGTAGAAGCATTCATACTGTCTTGGCAATGAGAACATGAGAAATGGAGGCAATGGAGGGAGGGAGGAAATTCATTTGTTGAGATGATGGAGTGACTACTTCAAATGAAAAATTATTAATGATTAAAGCAATGCTTGTGACTGTCTATTTATATTTTAAAGGTACATTATTCCAACCAAAAGGGTCCGGTGCTCAGCACCTGCTCCTGCTAATTGCCATCTAATTTCTAATTTTCATATAACCTTGAAATACAATGATGTCAATGTATGCAGAAAGTTTCTCTTTTTTGGTGGGCCGTGCTATAAAGAGATATTTCCCTTCCTTTCTTTTCCTTTCCCCTTTCCCTTTCCTTTCCTTTCCTTTCCTTTCCCCTTTCCTTTCCTTTCCTTTCCTTTCCTTTCCTTTCCTTTCCTTTCCTTTCCTTTCCTTTCCTTTCCTTTCCTTTCCTTTCCTTTCCTTTCCTTTCCTTTCCTTTCCTTTCCTTTCCTTTCCTTTCCTTTCCTTTCCTTTCCTTTCCTTTCCTTTCTTTTTTTCCTTTTGTCCGTATGCATCATCACTTACCTACAACCTGTATCTAAGTCTCATCCTACACCAATTCCCTCTAGGAGGAATGAGAAGAGGCCCTGTGTCCATCCAGTATATTTTATATTTCCAGTGATCAAAGGTAAAATTAATAAGCTCTGCAGATCCGGAGGAAAACAAAAAGAGATCCCGCTTTCTTGCATTTTCTACCTGACAGGGTAGTTGAAATTGTGCAAAAATCATAACTGCTTTCCTGAATGAAGATGTTTATAGCATTTAATTCCCATGGCAATAATTGATGACTTTATTCTGCCTCCCTGCACCTCGCTGTTCTTCCTACAGCAGCACAACAGATCTGCGTTGCTGGAGACCACACTGGCTAGTTGTTTTGCAATGCACATAAGCAGCTTTGCATCATGCCCAGGAGAGAGAAAGAGAACTGAAGACTTCCTTTTGGAAATCTGCATCTTTGTTCTTACACTCTGGCTTCTGCTGTCACAGATATATTGCACACAGTCTTCTTCCATTCCAGATCTTATATCCAACAAGCTTTTGCTGACTACATAACCTTCACTAACCTGAAATTCCTGAGTAGTCCCAAGAGCTCAATGCATCTTGGAATAAAATTTTTGTAATGTCATTTAAGGGTATTCGTAATCTAGAATTATTGAGGAGGCCTGGGTCATGGGAATTGGGTTTGACACTTGACAAATACTTGGCTTTGTGTAAATGGACAGGCCACTGAAATAACTGCCTTTGGATGTCACATGAAGAGAAATTAATTCTTTATTAACTTCCACAATGATAATCTAATAAACTCGTTTCGTCTACTAGTTTCGGCACTTAAAGCGCTCAGTCGATTGGATGCAAATAGATTTTTTCTTCCCCTCTGGAGCCATGCCCCTGTGGTGTGCAAAGGGACATCAGAGTGAAAAGTCAGGCCTAACATTGTAGGACGTGGTGAACATTTTCAGATCCTACTACTGTACAGTGCAAGAGAGACAGAGCAGAAACACAAAAGGCAGGGGCTAGAAAAACAGTCTTTTAGAAAAAAAAAATCATAGAATTTTAAAACAAATTTGCTTTGATTTGCAGTCAAGACCCCCTTTCTGCTTTATCAGGAATGTAAAAGCCATATTCAAGGAAACAACGGGCTAGCTGTCTGCCTAAAAGTATTGTAAAATGTAATGTGTAAAACACATTAGTCCCTGCTGGATTAGGACTCTGTGCTGGGTACACCACAAACACAAAGAAACCTAGAGTTTCTGTCCTAAAGTTTTAGAGGCAAATGCTGAATTTAGAAATGGTATTATGTGAACCAAGCAAACCTCTAATTCTAGAAGTCATGTCTGTCCAATAAGAAAATAAAGATGTAATACAGGACCTAAGTGTCAAATCAAAAACAGCCATTGCCACTTAGAGGTTGAATTTCAAATGTCAAGCCACAAGCTGCTATAGCCTAGCCAGGAATTATGCGCCAAATAAACAAACTAAAATGCTACACAACACAACTGGAGTAAAACATGACCTAGTTCTGCCACTTTTAGAGGCTGGCGACACTGGCTAGTCAGTCCTATGTATTTTCTGTGTTGTATTTCTGTACATCTGCGTTTTGTTCAGAAATAAGTGTCTTCAGTCTTCAAGACTACTGCTTTATCCATCAATAAACTCACATAACTGTGATCTTTTTAACATCTTTTTAACATCCAGTCGCTAGACTGAATTGCAGTCAATATCTGCAATATCCACAGCTCTTTCAGCACACAGAAGATGATGTCTTTTTGACTGTTCTCAGGGTGGGAGCAGAGTGCTTATGTTTTACTACAGTTTTTTGAGATCTCTGTTGCCAGGGCCTTAGCCACAGTCTCCTCTTCTGCCTATGAAAAGCAAAGTCGTACAGGCCTCTCTCCACTTCCTACTGGTGTTGTAAATAGAAGCAATGCTAAGGTATAGGCCATCTCCTCTACTCAGAATTTATTTTCATATTTCTCAGCAGCAGCAGCTGATGAGGAGGGACACCCCAGGTGTGAGGGGGAAACCTGCTGCTCTTGCTTGTGGGCTTGCTAGCACCCTGCCCTGCCGCAGTAACAACGTCAATAGCAGGACAATGTAGATGTCAGATCCCAAGGTTCTCAAACACCACAGTTACCTTGCTGGCGGGTTGGGGGTTTTGTCTGGGCATTGGGGAGGTTTCTCCTCTTAAAGAAGAAACAGAAAGATGATGCTTCCCACAACTGTGAAGTTTGCTACTTCTTTCTGCTGGATGGATACCTCATTTCAGGGACCATCTGCCACTTTTTCCAAAGCTGATGCCAGTAACATCTCTGCAGCTGGGAAATGTGCGGGTGTCTCAGCACAGCCTGCAATGGCGAAGAGCCAGGAGTGAGGCTGTCAGGCGCAGTGGTTGGTTTGGTTGCTGTGCAACACTGTATTTCAGTGATGTACATCCTTTCCCAGTGTCTTTTCCCAATGATTTTTGGGCAAGAGGCCGTTCTGGTGGGTTGGGCTATTAGGTGCTGGATGACTATAGTACAAGCAATAATAGGATCCTCCAGGTCCGTGCTGGTGCAAGCCGGGACTATTCAGCTTGGGACAGATAAACAGCATCAGGTTCATGAAATGAATAATTTCTTCAAACAAAGGGTAATGGTCCCATAAATGGCTGGTATTTAACCAAGTAAAACAAGGTGTGGTTGTAGAAACAGCTTTGCAAAACCTATATAGTGTGTCAATGACAGAGCCAGGCATACAGTCAAAGCGTGGTCCCCACCTTACCACGTATGTGTTCTGCCACAACTGAGGCTTGATCCATCATCATCAGGGGAAATTCTTCCCACTCATTTTAAAGGGCCTTAGAAAAGGGTCTTTCCCATTGGCAATCATTATCCATCATCATCTCAAGGTTCTAGATATTCAGAAGGAGAATCAAGAACAAGCTTAGAGATAATAACAACTTTAGAGATAAAAGATAATACTCTAATGAACTGACCAAATCACTGCAAAATCCAGAGAAATGCAGTTAAAACCATGGGGCTTTCTGGATTTTGCAAAGAACAGCATACACTTGCAGCAGATAAACAATCCACTTGTAATACACAAGTTACAATAGTAAAGTAAAATTCATTTAGTGACAGGAGTTTTGGCAGAGTTTGTTGTTTGCTTGTTTGTTTTTTGTTTATTTGTTTTTGTTTGTGTGTTTTGTTTGTTTTGTTTTTTTCAGTGTAAGCACACAACGTTACTATGAAAGCACCATCAAATTGCATCCAGGGCAATTAGGAATTGAAATTTGCTATGTGGGAAGCAGACAGAGAGATACTCTCTCCATTTCAAGAGGCATCAATCTGTCCCACTCTCTCCTTGATTTTGGACAGTGTGACAAACCTGTTTTATTACTGGAACACACTTATTTTTGGAGAGAATAATGAAAATAAGAAGGATGTTAAAATAAAGAGCAAAATTCTCTTGCATTGGAAAAATAAACTGATTCCTCCAAGTTCAGAGAATGAGCTACCAGAGGGACAGACAGTCATTCATTATGAAGTCTTGTTTGCAAAGAAGTTTTAAGTATATGTTAGTAATAACAGGATACAACAGAAAATGAGAGTGCTGCAAGGTTTTCATATTGCATTAGTTCAGATCTACTTGTACCACCTGCTTAGTTTCACCTTTCTCCCGCTAATACCTCCTGCATATTTTAGGACTACCTCCCTACATTCATATTTGGGTATAATTTGAGTGTAATTTGATACATAATTGGGGTAGAATAGAAGACTGAGCATTTAACTACCCATACATCTCTCTCTAATTTAAATAATTCCTAATATATCTAACTCGTTTGCCTCATACTGCACTGATGTGTATTGAACTGGGGATAATGAAATAAGAAATGTGAGGGGGAAAATGTTATTTCAGAGTCAGAAGATCACCAATTAATGACATGAAAACCCTGGTGGGAATATCCGTACTCTTAATGCCCCTTCTGCTTTGACTATAATGCAGTCGTAGTCTCTGGCATGAGGGCTTTCTGAATAGTCTTTCGAACAACTTGTATTCCTGTGAAGTTGTTTCAATGTGATCAGAAGTCCCAGAGCTTTTGGAGTTAAACACACACCAGATAAGAGATGAGATAAATCTGACCCTCAGCTAACCTACGCAGTCTAAAAATTAGCTAAACCTCTTATGCAGAGTCCCTGACTGGACGAAGGATGCAGCAGAGTGCCTTAGACATGTCATTTAGGAGGGGAACAACTTGTCTTCTGCGGTAGTACCTCCCTCTTTCTCTCTCTCACCTCTAGAGAGAATCTGGATTATTGCCTTAAACATGAAGCTTACATTTGAGATAGATACAGTCAGGTGAGGTCAGCTCTTTGGTGAGTGACTCCACGCCCCCACTTACTCAGGGTACTGTGTCATGGTCAAGGGATTGGGTAGCTGTCAAATGGAAGTTGGCTGCGGTTATTTCTGGTGAAAGAGCACTGCTGGATTGTATTTTTTATATGCAATGTGGGAAATATTTCTGCACATTCCTTTCCCTGACAATAGGAATTGTCCCATTGCTGTCTCTCATGCCTGAGCATGGGCAGGTGCTAATGTGTCTCACTGAAACGTGGAGAAAAGACAGGCAAGAAGTTTAACATGGCCAGGCAGAAATTAGAGTGCTTGAGATGCCAAAATGATATGTTATTCTCATTGTGGGGGTGAAGAAAGGGCAGTAAATTAAAAAAAAAAAAAGAGCTTGAAGTTGTTGGAGACTAAAAAAAAAATCATTTTGATAAGGATTAAAACTTTTGATACAGTCTGGCTTCTTTTATTCACTGTAAAATATAGCCATTTAAACAGTTTAATACTTAACATACAGTAAGTAAAATTTTGAAAATACAATAAAATGTAGCTAAATGCCATCTCATTGTTGGAAAATAAAGCATCGGTGGAAGTTTTTGGTCATTCCATTGAAAATTTCAACAAAATCCATTCTATGCAATGCAGCGCTTTGACTTAGGCAAATCCCCGTTTCCAGTAGAAAATGTTTCTGTTTGCAAGTATAGCGAAAAGCCACGCAGGACCTGCCCCTCTGTCTGCACTGGAACCTGCTCCCACCGCTGTGGGCTAATGCAGACCCTGCACCCTTCCCATGACAAATCCCAGGGCAAAGTATTATCCCAGCTGAGTACAGTTGGGAATGCTGGGAATGTTTTTCTGCTTTCCCCGAGGCATAATGCTGCTCCTTTGGGATGATTTCTAGGGATGGTGGCAGGACCTCTTCCACACTGAGGACATTTCTGCACACTAGGGCATATCTCCTGTGTCCCAGCCCCACAGTTCTGCTAACCCCTCTCCCCACACCACCATCCACACTCATCCCAAAGTATCCGTCATCCTCAGTCCACCCATGAGCACTGCTCCACGATTTATAGGACTAGGGGGACAAAAAGGGATGACAAAATCCTCAACACTCTCTTGCAGCATCTCCTGGGGTTCCCAGCACACCACCAGATTCCCACAGGCTGCCCGGCACATTCCCAGCCTCCGGAAAGCGCAGGGCTCTCTCACAGCCTCCCTCCCCCTTCCTTGTCAGGATTTTCTCCATGCAGAACAGATGGGCACAAGCTGTTGGGGAGCCCCAGCCCTTCCTCCCGCCGGCGCCTGAAAGGCCGCACGGGCGGCGCAGGCCGCGCGGCCCCGGCTGCCGCAGGCCGCCTTTCACGGGGGCAGGTAAAAGTTTAACCCGGGCGGCTTTCAGCAGCCGCGGCAGGGCCGCCTTCCACAGCCATGATAAATGGCTCCTGTCAAAACTACATGAATGCTCATATTGAAAAGCTCTTCTCTCTTTCTTCTTAACCTTCCCCCACTCTCCAGGCACGCAGCATCTCTCGGTTGTTAGCCAACATTTAATGCCCACTTAGTCAAAGGGCACTTCCACTCCTTCTCCTCACTCTGGTCTGTCCCTGGGGCCGAGTTGTCACCAAAAAAGGGGCAGGGAATAAGATCAAAACAGTGGGGTGGGGAGAAAACTCTTTTATGTCTGTAGAACTTTTTACTTCATTTTGGTCCAAAGAAGCCCCATTTGGAGACATGAGATAGATAGGTAGCTATCTTCTAAAGGTGTTTCCAGTTGTGTGCAAGTTCTAAGTTATTAGATTGGTTATATTTTGTAACGGTTTCCAAGGGTAATAATTAATCCAAAGCACAAAACAACCCTACCCAGCTCCTCTTCAACTGCTATAGGGCAACAAGGCCACAGCACGATGGAAATGTCATGGCGAGGCGAAGCCTGCCTGGCTCTTAATGCCATCCAGAACTGCGTCCCTCACAGCACCACAGGAGAGGGCAGAGGAGCAAACAGTGCCAAGGATGGAGCCAGTCCTCCTGTCCTGCAATGTACCTCAGTAGTGATGGCCACTGAGCCCCACAAGGCAGCTACACCAGTCACAGAGGCATGGACAGGCGTTTGACCAGAGAAATCCTGCACCCAAATGGTCTATTCTTGAATTTGAGACTAATAGGAAGGGTCTGATCAGGATGTGCGGTGGAACCTCAGCTCTGCTCTAGAAGCACAGACAGCCCGGCCTGGCCTGGCCGGTCACTGCACTGCTCCTAAGTCACTGCACTTTTCCATGAGGAGCGACAAAGGCCAATAAAAGGACAACTGACCTGAAAGTTCATCCAAAACATCATATTTTTGTCTATATTTTCTCATTTAATGGACACAGTCCCCTCTTCTCCTCTTTGTACCTTTGCTGTAAGGAACAGGGTCACCAGCACTTGGCAGAGATGTTCCCAGCTGTGCTGCCCTGATGCCTGAGCCTGGTCAGAGTCTCTCTGTCAGGATGGGACTGTTCTCCCCACAGCTCATCCCATCCCTGGTCTTCCACCTGCCCTGGAAACCCCCAAGCTTTTGAGTGACACAGATTTCCTCTTAAGAGATTTCAGGCCTAGTCCCACACTCTGCTCCATTTTCTTCTTGTGTTTTCTGTCCGTGTTGATCTCTAGCCATTGCCCAGCACTCGCGATACATTCTCTAGACTGAAAATGTATATGCTGCTGCTCTACTGGTGTCACAGCAATTGGTGACACCAATGTCTGATGCACACAGCTTTCCTGGCTATGCTTTCTGTGTGACAAATATTTCTGCTAGAGCCCTCATACCTAGTTACAGTGTCACTACCCTTATTGCTGTTGGCCTCCAGGAGGATTCAACATTATGCCCATCCATATAAATATTTGGGGATATTAATACCATCAAGATGCTCTCACTATCCAAGTTTGTGTGCTCATTAACCCTCTGCATGCAGAGCACACATGAAATGAAGACCTCACAGCTCTGATTCTACTCCTACTTACATATATAACCTCAGAGATATTACTAAGGCAACCCTGGTGGAGAAAACCAGGATTTGCCCATAAATGTACCCTCATTTTAAGAGCTTCATTCCTTCTGACTACAACAAGGTGACTAGGAAAGATTTGCCCTCAGATGAACAGAAACGGGATATTTAAGAACAGTTAACTCTGACAGCTAAGAAATCTCTGGACTCTCCAATTCAAAAAACACATAAGCACAGCCTTATGGAAAAGTTGGGTGTTACCTCTTCATCTGCTGACGTTTTTCAAATCATTTTGTGTCTCTGTGCCTCAGTTTCCCCCACACACTCCCTGGGAAGATTGCTGATGCGCGTCTTTCGGGAAGTGCTTTGCAATCCACCATTAAGGTTGCTTATTTGCGTGTTGGCCCTTGCTTCTGCTGACCCTCTCAGCTGCTGGAAGGCCCTTGCACCCCGTTCCCCATTTTGGCTTGCCAAGTTCAATCAGTAGCCCCTGGCCTAGCAGCTTTGTCGCCTGGGTCTCTTTTCCCCTCCATGTGCTGCTTCCAATTAGCCACAGTGCACCACAGTTGTTAACTCTTTTTGACTGACTTCTTAAGTTAATTATAATTTCATAGTGTAATATCAAGCATGATTAAAACAACTAGATATTCCAGCTCTCCCACTGCAATTCCTCCTTCCCTCAGCTTTTCTTTCTTCTTCGCCCTCCTCCTCCTGCCTCCCTTCACCCTGGAAGTTTTTAGATACGCTTCTGCACCACTGCAACAAATTGTATGGTAGAATCTGGAATTATTACCCTCTTAAATGCATTAAACTGTTCATAAAGCAATTTGCAATGCCAGTTACCAAACTACAGTGAGGCTCCCAGCCTGACACCTCCCAAATGCAGCAGGATTCTTGGCAGCTGCATCCTGCTGCAATGCTCTCTCACTCTTCAGAGTCGATGCCTGAAACTTAGGAGAAATCAATGCAATTATAGATATGAAGGTCCAATTACTGCGAAATGTGATCAGTTTTTATCTCTGAGCCCCTTCAAGAAAATCCGGGAGGCCTTTTTCTCTTGAGAAGGGAGCTTTGGACTGCAATGTAATGCAAAATGATCTTTTAACCGAGGAATGAAAGAGAGAGGCCTCTGTCACTCAGCAGGCCAAGTCTGATGTGGCCCAACACTGATTTCCCTTAAACACTGGTGAGATTATTCTTAATTTGCACCTCCATACTTCCATTCTGTTTGATGCAGCTAACCCTCACTGGCACCTCGATTGCATGCCCAGGCCAGCATCACCCCATGCATGTAACTGCCTCCTCACCTCCAGGTTCTTGGGCATCATTTTGCCCATTCAGGCTTCATTTCCCCCCATTTTTTTTCCCTTTGGCACTGCTGAGATCCACACAACTGTCGGAACATCCAGGCCCAAGGTAGTGATGTGGGTGGTGGCAGCTCAGCTCCTTGTGCTGCTTGGTGACTGTCACAACACATCGCAATGAGCTGGTTTGACAAAAATAAATGTCCCTCCATAGCACTGACTTCTGCATGTAGCCCACCAATACGACAGACTGTTCTGTCTGCGCTTCACCTTTGATCCAACAGAGTGGATCCTGATCGGGAGTGGGACATGACTTCAAGTATACAAACAGAAATAAGTAACCGCCTGTATTAATAAGTTACACAATCTCTTTTTCTCTGCTAATTAAGAAGCCAGTACATTAGAGAGTAATTAGGATGCATATTCTATAAACTAGCTAATAATATTCTATAAATTAGCTAATAGCTTAATTATTGGTTCAGTCCCCACTCCCGTGCCGGGGAGCACCCATCCACCTTCCCACAGCTCTGGCTGTAGCCAAAAGCTGCAGGAGCAGGGTGGCAACTTGTCACCAAGCCGAGCTCCAGGGACAGCAGCGCTGCTGCTTGGCCTGGCTTGAAGCCATTCGGCGGATTTAGTGCCTGGTTCATCTGCCTGCGAGCCCGGTGCCCAATGTAGGCCCAGACCCACGTGAGCTTCGTGTCCAACACGGGATATCAGCATGGCACCGGGGCCTGTGTCCGCCTCCAGCACCCCGGACCAGAACCTTCTGTCATTTCTGGAGCTTTACAGCCCCAAGAAGAGGAGAAATGTTTGTTGCTTTTTGGCTCACGTGCAATCACCTGCCTCCAGGAGATGGACATTTAAGAGATTCCAGCCCAGCCAGTCTGGGAAGCACATCCTTGTATGTACACATGCAGATCCTGCTGGCTGGACAACGGAGGTGTTTTGGGGCAGAAGAAATGATAGTGGTGGTGCTGGGGTGGTGGACACCTTCCCAGGCACTGTGGCCCTGCCATGCTGGCGATTGGTGGCCAAGGGGTGGAGGGATTCCCCCCATTGCCGAATGTCCTGATTTCTGGGCTCCTCCATTTCTTACCCAGCCTTCACATTTCCACTTGCATTTCAAACGTACTTTCCAGGCTCTTTTTTTTCTCATCACACTGCAAGGATTACAATAAATGTTTCGCTATCAGGGGATACAACCATCGTGTTACTGTACAGGCTGGTTTTGCAATGCTGAATGAGCGATGCCTGTTGTGGCTGTAAATTTAGCGTTAACCCTGCTTTCTCATGGTATGTGTTTCTCCATGCTTGTTTATTCCACTTTTTGTGCTGCCCCAGGATGGATCAAGCTGTTTAACCTTTGACTGTGATCTCAGAAGAACAACTCACTTGGATGCTGTAATGTAAATAAATACATGCATTGCTAAATAAATCAAACACCAACACGTTAAGCCAAGGCTGATAAATATCTTAAATGGAGCAGATTATCAGACACTGGACTTAAAGCTAATTATTTTAAGTCATAATTTAACACAGCACGTATAATGACAAGTAAACTGTTTTGGTCCTTTATTTTGCTTTGCTAAATAAGTGATTTTTTTCATGCTACAATTATTAAATAAACCAGATATATTACCACAAACCCTATAAAAGGAGATGAAATATGGATGATGGACTGGTAAGAATTTTTTTTTTTTACATCAATAAGTGTTCAAATGCCACACAACAAGCTGTCCTCTGAAACCTTCCAAACAAGCAGAAGAGTGGAGAACTGGTAAATGAACTTGCTCTTTCCCCATATTCCCACCGTAACTATGTGCACACATACGTACGCAGGGAGAAAAAGTTAGTCTACTGTACAGGTACCTTCCTCTCTGGCACTAAATTACAAGCACTACCCCCAATTACAGTCTCTAAAACCATTAGCACTTAAGAGAAAATAATCCCTGCAATTTGTGAAGCAATAAGTATTATGTACGACCGAGGAATATGCAAAAAGGAAGGCAGTGCTCTGCCGGCAAGGCAAGTCTCTCGGCTCAGGACTGCCACCTCCCTGCTCTTTGCGAAGTGGAGAACTGCTTGAAGCAATTAGATTTCATTTTGTTATAATTTTCCGTGTCTCGTCCTTACTGAACCGTCTCAGGGCAGCGAGCCTGTCTGCAAAGCTTTGCATGCTAGCACATGTCATTTTTTTGGCTCTCCTGATGGAAAAGGTGTTGTTTCCCTCCTACGTTGGATCGAGCGCTCTCAACCTGGTGTTTCCACATTCTTGATTGCCTTGCCATGTGTGAATCGCATACCAACGAGGTAGTCCTTTAGATCACCTTCCCTGTCCAATTTTTCTCCCCACCCACTGATTGAAAAGCAAATGAAATACTTTTTCTACCACCAATTTCCTTTCTTCATGTACCTGCCTGCAACTATTATTTCTGCAGGATTTCATTAAACAAGCAACAGGTTCCTAAGGTGGTCATCTGGCCCCTAAGTAATACACTGGTCTGTTAATTTATTAAGGCCTGGGCTATTAGGGGACAATTCCTCTAAAGTCTTGGTTCCTTCTGCTTCAATGTATCACAGAGGGTTTCCCTTCAGAATAGCATTAGTGATACCGAAACACATTGTGTTAAGCTGGAAGATTTTGTGTTGACCATGAAAGCGTGAGCTATGGAGAGTGTTGAGGCATGTACGAGTGAGCATGGAGGAGAATCCACAATGTGTAGGGCCACCAAGGACAGCAAGAGGGTGTGAGGATGCATTGCATGACCCTTGGTTAGGAGAGAAACCAAGGGTGAATTTGTCTTCAGATACTCAGCTGAAACATTCTGATTATTCCTAGATTTGTGGCCATGTCCATCAGTGCCAGTGGGGCTTCCCATGTTCCTAGTCTGGCCCCTTCCATCACCTGGTATGGGCTATCTCCTCTCTGCTCTAGAAAATGCCCTTTTTCAGAAAACAGCTAAACCAGTTAGGTCCTCCTTAATTTACCGAGAAGACTTCAGCCCTGTTAGATAAGTCATTTAGTTCTCTCATTTGTTGCCTTGGGACTCTCCAAATAGCACCTCCTTTTGTGCGTTCTCATGGCCGTGCAGCTCCCCTCTAATGCAGCTGCAGAGTTTTACAGACGCTTTCTTTACTCATCTTCTACAGAGCCCTGACTTCAAGACTCAGGAAATGGAAATGAAAAAAACAGGGTCATAAAAGCTGACCTAGAGCAGTCCTGGAGTTGCTAGAAAGCTTTAAATTCCCTAGTGAGTTTCTCTAGCTATAATAACAGCCCGTGCAATGTTTTCTATTCTTATCAGAAGCAGGAATCACCTAGAATCTCCCTAAAGTTCCCTTGGAAAGAAACTTCCCCTTCCTCTCTCTTTGCCTCCAAACTTTGATCACAATCCCGGCAGACGCAAAATATTTGCAGTAAAAAGTGCCAGTGCCGTCACCTCGCCACAGTGGCTCCCAGTCAAAATGTTTGCATGAACACTTCAGAGCATCATTTATCTTGAGGGATGTCAACTCTAAAAATGTTACGGCATGTCACTGTCAAAGCAAATGCCAGAAATTAGCTTTCTTTCATCTGAAAGAAGAATAATTAACTTTGCAACTGTTTCCAAAAGTGCTAATTAATGGGTTTCACCAACTTGATTTGTCAGGATACATCTTGATTGGAACAACAGCTTGTTCATCCCCTTGAGGATTATGGCTCATCTTTTGGACTCTTTTCCTCATCCGCCAATTTATTGTGAGTTGCAGAAAATGAATGTCATTTATAATACAAAAATAAACAAGCAAAAAAGGGAAAACCCCAGAGACGAGTTAGCATTTATTAATTATTTGTGTATTTTTTCTCTATTAGCAATAATGTAAAATCAGAGGGTTCCACATTAGAAGAATAAACGTCAAATAAGACAGGGGTTTTGCTGGCGCTTTCGCTTCCTCAATAAGCGGGACAGATCTCCACCTGAGACATCTGTGTGTGGGGGATGGCTCAGACAGGACCAGGGGGCAAAGCTCTCTCCTTCTTCCTTCTCCCTAGAAATCTCTTCAGGACCTAAGTTAGGTGTTGCCTGGAAATTCAGTCTCCAATACTCACAAACTACAAGCCCAGGGATGACATTTTGCCTGTTTATATAGCAGTTTACACAGCACATCCTTGCTCTTTAAGCCATAACATTATTTAGGTGTATTCCCTCCTGGTACCATAACAGGGTCTGCACTTTTATCTACCCATGTTCAGATTAAAAAGGAGAATGGTTGAGCTTGCAGGTGACCTGCAGGATTTGGCCAGACTACACCACACAGCCTAAATCCATGAAACCCTCTGAAAATCCCCAAAGCTTGGAGGAATTTGATGAATTAACAGACAATGATTTGAAGAACCTGTGAAGGTCATAATCAGGTGGTATATAATGAGTCTGATGACCCTTATATTTGCTCCAAAAAATATAAAGCAAATCAGGAAATAAAATAGAAAAGCCATGTTATTAATAGAAATCCACAACTCAGTTATAATTATGACAAACCTTAGACCAAAGGTCGCTTACAAGCAGGGCAAATAGGGAGGAAGATTGTGGATGAGGAATAACTGTATATCAACTAAAGAAAAAGAGTTTTATTGCAAGAAACTTGTCCTTAGCCCTACAGCCTGGTTGGATCCTGTCCGGCTGGGCTGCAGGCAGGATATTGTGGTCAGCTGTGATGCTGAGAGCAGCTTTGGAAAGCAGCATCTCCACAGGTGTTTCCAATCACCCCGTCATTCCCTAGGGCTGCTCTCCTTGCCCCTCCCTGCCCTGGCCAGGGGCATGGTACATAAGGGAGCTCACGGGGCATTAGTGTTTGGTCCCCCGTGGAGAGGAGCAGGAAGAAGGACAGCTCTCCAGGAGAGGTGCTGTGTTTGGGGTGTGCTTGCTCTGGATGGTGGATCTCACTGTTTTTGGCTGTAGTGTCTCATCTCTTCTTTGTGATGGTCTGAGTTCTTGTTACCCATAATGAGATGAAAGAAGGAAAGGTAAGGAGGTTTGAAAGAGCTGTAGTCATGTCTGCAAACCCCTTCCTTTCCTGGGGGAAGTTTCTAAGATTTGGGGAGTCAAATAGAAAAGCATTTATGCTTGTGTGCTCCTGAGTTCCTCCTGGAGCTGCAGGAGGATGTAGAGCCCTGCTGTAGGAATGGTCCCTTCCTTGTGTTTTTTTTGTGGCTTTAATTGTGAGGCTGGAAAAAACTATGATCTAGGAGCAGCAGCTGCATTCAGTTAAAGAGTTCTCTCTTTCATGGACTGGTAACATCTCTATTTTGGGTTTTGCCCTGCTGTGCCTTAACGCCTGACTAGGAAGGCATTGTGGACTACTAGCTAGAGTTGCAAGCACATTATGAAATCAGTGAGGTGGCTTTAGATGTTTGAGAGCATATACAGAAGAGGTGGCTTTAAGCAAGGTGTGAACTTTCTGCATTTCTAAGAGTTGATGGATTGATGAGTTTTAAACAACTTAATGTTTTTGAAATGTTCATAAGCTTTCTGTTGATGTGTCAAACTTGAGTGAAGCTTTGTGCTGGCTTGTGGGTCCTAGAAGATCGTGGTTATGCATGTCTGTATCTGGTCAGTTTGGAGTTAAACTTGCAACAATTTCACCCTTAGAGATGTCAGTATTATTTACTGGATATTTCTGCTAAATATGCAGCTATATTTACACTTGCAGTAGAGGCTAAAATCCTGTGTCATTGCATTTTTAAGTGGAATCTATTTTTATCTGTAGAGAAAGGGATGAATTTAGACACTTACTGGAAGCCACTGAATCCTCATAGGTCTCAGAACAAGCTGGACCACAACAAACAGGTGGCCACCTGTTTGGTGCCACTCTGTGAATTTCACCCAAGCAATTCACAAGATTTTTAGGCCAGCAAAGTGTAAATCTGTCTTTGCTTATGATGCTAAGAGTTGCACTGCACTTGTGCAACCTGGAGTTGTGCATGCACATGTGATAACTGGGATGCAGTCAAAGACTCCTTGCAACCTGCAAAGGAGGCAGAGACTTCTTAAAGTCTGTAGGGTGTTGTCTTAAATCTCCATGATTTGAAAGGTGGAGGGTGGATGGAAAGGAAGTCTCACTGTGCTGCATCATTGCTGGACATACTGAGTAAAGAAAATAGTACCTTTTTAAGCAAATGTGAGTGTGTGCATGTGGCTGTAAGGTGTGTGCTGGAGTTCCTGTGCTGCTGTAGTCATGTGGAGAGATACTGAGCACTAGGGAGGCTGGGGCCTGGTCAGGTGAAGGGCTGAAGGGTCTCTAGCATGGTGTGGATTTATGAGAGGAGGGAGGTCTCAAAGCCAGCAGGGATTCGTGGGGCAGCAGTGCAAGGCTGCCTGCTGCAGTGTGCAAACCCCCAGCCTGCTGTCCTGGGTGGCAAACAGTGGGACCTGGGGGCTGACAGCACACAGCTTGTCACCTGCAGCCCACAAGTTCCCCTTTGCTTGCTGTCTAGGACACCCAAAATAGTCACAGAAGCATTTAGGGGGAAAAAGCAGACTCTTAATTTCTGCAACAATCTAAACAGTGCTGCAGTGCTGTTTGCACAGTGTCGCTTGCCCCTGCCACATCCAGTGTTAGCTGGTGAAGTTGCCTTGCTCTCCTCTATTTTCTGTCTCTGCTGTCCTTTTCTGCATCCTCCTGCCTATCCTGGGAGCAGAGGGATGCGAACACTTCCCTGTGCAGATGCGAGGTGGCCGGTGCAGGCAGTACCCAGATGACAGCTATTGTCCGTGGTCAGTGGAGTGCATCTTGTACCCAGATTCCTCCCATGTGCGTATCCCTCCTTCCCACCCCTCCACTCACGAGCCTTCTGGATTGGGCTACTTTACTAAAAATTGCTTGGGAATAAAGGCGGGGGGATGCTTTATTAGTGTTATGCATTATTTTCCTTCCTCTCCCTGTCTCCCCCTGCACCTTCCTGCATGATGAATTGCCTGGTACTGAGATGGTAGCTCCAGCCCAGGCACTTAGCAATCTCCTCCTGGTCCCTTGCACAGACAGATGGGACGGCCCATGTCTTGACCGTGATTGATTAGCTGGAGAAAGCCTGTTGAGTGGAGTTCCATGAAGATTGATGCTTTCTCCTTCTAACAGCATTTCCAAAAAGTTTCTATTACATTTTGATTATGTTTATAGAATCTCACTGGTCTCCAGGAAGATTCAATCTTTTTCCCCCCTCACTCCCCTCTGTGCAGTGTGTAACTTCCCTCCCTTGCCTTTGCTGTTCATTCTCCTCTTACCTTTATTCTTGGAGGGGGTGGCCCTGGCAGTCTCATAGGACAGTATTGTCCCTTCTGTCCCCAGCACAGGTACCCTGCAGCTGCTTGTTGCCTGATGTAGGAGCTCCCTGGTGCTGGCTGCTGCTGCCCATGCATGATAGGATGGGCATGATGTCCAGGATGCATGAGCAGAGCATGAAGGAGCAGTGCTATGCCTGATACTTAGGTAGAGAATGAAGCATGAAACCACTAAGGGTGGTGTCATGAAGAGCTGCTTTTTCCCTCTGCAAGGGACCGTGGCTTCTACCTGCGTAGAAGCAGGAACTTGGGATCCCTGCAGCCAGTTTCCATCTCAGCCACCCACTTTGGGGTGTATTCCTGTCATGGGCTCTGTGGCAGCTGCTCCAAGCAGGGCACATCAAGTGGTGGCTGCATTTCTGCATCACTGGGAAGAGGATTTTTTTCTTAAATCAGAGACCGTAGACTCAGAGGTGGAAAGCAGGCAAAGATAGCAATGATTACGAGAGGGATGACACAAGAAGACAGATCAGGTCTGAACTTATGGTAACTCAATGCAGATCTTACTGCTTCAGAGCTCAGCCCTCTTGAAGCAATTTGATCTGGATCAGAAAGACCAGCATGGACAGAATGTGTATGACAGTGTGTGTATGGCAGGAAAAGGTGACCCGGGAGCCTGGGTCCTGGGAAACATGGCCTGTCTGGAGCTGCCTGTTTATGAAGCTTAATGTATTTATAGTAGCTCCTAACATATAGAGTATAAATAAGTGTTGATTCATAAGTGATCTCTTTTGGTTAGAGCTGAAAAACATGCTTGCTGTTACACAGAACAAAGCTTAAGTCCGTCCATGGCATCAGATAAATCAATTTTGAAATGCTGGGCTCCTCAAAAGTGTTAGAAAGGAGCCTTTCCATTGGTTCCTAATTGTAGTGAGTAATTGTGTTACCAAATCTCATTAAGAAACTAGCTCTCCTGTCCTTCCCTGCTTATTTAATTAAACCAGGAGCTGGGTCCTTCTGTGGAACAGAAGTCAAAGGTGACCTCGTTTCCCCTGCTGTGTTATCCTTGCTGAGAGGCAAAGCCACCTCCCTTGTGCTGCCTTGCCTGAGCAAGCAGAGCCATGTCCATAGGTCCCAAGCTGTGGGAGGGATCCCACAAAATGTGCCCCAGGGTCATGTGCACAGGCAAAGCTGATGGCAAAGGCTGCAGTCTGAGGTCTGCTCTTTAGTGGAGGGTTCACAAAGCCCAAAACTTGAGATTTCACAAGTGGGATAGAGGAACAACTGCTGAAAGAGGCCTCTGAATTAAGTCTGCCACCTGAGAGTGACTTCATAGCAATACCTGGAGGTAAATAAAATCTGATGGCTGTGTCCTGTGTCTCAAGTGGTAAATGCAGGTAGGTGAGCTGGAGACACTTGAGTGATGGGTGTTCAGCTGGGTTTTCTCACCTTGGTTTGCCCACTGTTTTAGCTATATGGCAAAACAAAAACGCAAGTCAGCCCTGGCTTTATGCCCTCTGTGCTGGAGTGGTGCTGGAGGGTCTCCTGCCAAGGGAGAAGTCACTTGCACCTTGGGTGTCCTGCCCTTATGGCAATGTGACCTTGCTGAGCTCTTGAGATGAGCTGCTTCCTGCAGCCCAGCTAAGGCAGCTCCATGTCCTACCACTGACCAGCAGCAGGGACATGTCCCAGCAGGGCTTCAGGAGGCACCATCATGAGCCTCCGGTACCCCTGAGCAGTGTGAGTATGTGCGTACACAGCCCTGACCTCCCTGCTGGTAGAAGGAACTGAAATCTATTTACTAGCACAAACCAAATAAGGACTTTTGCTGTATTTTTTTTTCAAGTCTCTTCTGCTTGTGTAAAATCAGGCTGGGCAGGAGGCCCGTGATGTGTGTGCTGATACCAACACATGCAGAAGTGTGTGGATCGCTCCTCCCTGCATAGGAAATGATGCAGTGCTCTGGCATGTAGCCCTTGGAGGTCTCTTCCCCTCTGTCAGCTTGCCTGAATGCCCCCCCAGTCTCATTCCAGGCTATTTTTTTAAAATACAGACCCCATTTTTTATTTCTGCATTTATTACGCATGCAAATTACAGATGAAAGCATCAACTACACAAACCATTACTCAGAGGAGCATCTTTCCAACTGCTGGACTTGGACTGAACAGCTTGTGGTTAATTTGCTATATAATCACTGCCTGCAACAGGAAAGCAAGTGCTTCAACTGTGCTAATATTATGAAAGGGGAAGTTAACCATAGAGATAAATTCTGAGGAGCTGCAGCTGGGATGAAAGAGGAAAATAAATGTAGCTGGAGTCCAGGCTTCAGGCTTGCAAAAGTGGCCGCTTGGATATTTAAAGGGATAAAAGATAAGGATTCAGGTTAAACATGTGTTTTTGAAGTTGCTTTTAGCCTGAATATATTTTCCCCAGAAGTAGAGAATCCCTGCAGCTCCCATTGACCTGTGATTCAAGCCGTGTCCTGGGCTGTACATAGGTATGCAAATGTAATAAACTGTCTGGATTGCACTGATTTCTGGGTGGCTTCCCAGGGCAGCTGCTGTTTCAGGAGGCAGGCACAGGCAGTGTGGTACGAAGGCGATGAGCACATTGCAATTTAGCTGGCAAAGATTTTATTGTTGTGGGGCTCTTTCCCATCATTCAGTCCTGTGGTTTTGGCCTCGTAGCACTAGGAAAAGCCAGGAGAGCTGTTACGAGAAGTGTCGGTGCCGTATGGTGCTATGGAAGGGGATCGGTGCTAGCTCCAGAAACAACCCGTAGTGCTCAACAGGTCCACTTACCACAGGAAAAAAAGAAATGCTGAATTTGCTCAGGCAAGGTGCCCTGCTGAACAGGCTGTACTGCCCCAGACTGGAAGCGTTACTGTGGTGTGGCACCACTCTGTACTCGTGGATGTACCAGCTTAATCAGAGCTGACTGAAGGCCTCGTACGTGAGACCAGAAATCCATCAAATGGCCTCCCCAAGTGGCCTCCTTGCCCTTTCATTCCCGTGCCTCCCAGTTCAGCAGAAGTGTAATACTCATGTGGCTTTTCAGGCTGCTCTGGGAATTTTAAAGGGTTCCAGAGGATTATCTTGGGACCAATCTATTTTTGCTTTTTTCTCTCTGTGAAGGCTGGATGAAAGACAATAGCTGCTAGATTAGCAGAAATGGGAGTTGTGTTCAGGAGCTGGGTGTGAATCATCTTTAAATGATGGGTGAACTGGTTCTTATGAAGCAAGAAGTCTCTAGACCCAAGAACTCTGTTGATTTGCATTCAGTTTAAAGATTTTTTTTTTTGCATTGAAATGTTTGGGATGCTTTTCATCCTGTTCCACAGGTCTGACACTTCATGCCCTGACTCCCTCAGGAATTTTTTCCAGACAAGTTGTTCTTGGGAGAATTTAGCTCAATCTTCCAAGAGGGAGGCCAAGATTATTCTTATGGGTCTTGATCCTGGAGAGATTTCCCGTTAGCAGACCCTGTGAGACATGGGTGTTGGAGGTGGCCTCAGGCCTTTGTTCAGCCCCACAGTTATAAGGATGCCTTGCAGACCATGCATACACTTGACAGTGGTAGGTCTTATCCCTGCTGGAAATGTGGCTAAGCAGCACCAATGGAAAGTATTGCTTAGCCTCTCTGTGCTGGGAACTATTTCCATGGAGTTTAAGTGCCAGGCTGTCCATGCATGCGGTCAAGGCATGCTCCTTGGTCCGAGTGGTGTCTCAGCTCCCAGAAAGCTGTGGATTTGAATGACTGAGTGTAACAGGGCTCTCCCAAAGCCCTTAACCTTTTTCAGGGCCGTCTTTAATTCTTGGCTCTTCTTAATTTTAGAAAGTATCCTTTTTGTCCTTGTTTTACAATTAACAGTTCAGTTTTCCAAGGTATGCCCATGTCTACACCAGTGGGAAGACAGGTGAAGGCATTGGCCTCGTCTTGCAGCTATTTATCTGGGGGGCCAGCAGCAACTCCTGGCTCCTTCAGTCTAGTGACTGCTGCTCCCAGAGGTCACCTGCTGAGCAGGCAGGATGGAGGATGCTCAGGGTGCCTATGCAAATAACAGACCCAAAATGCTGCATGGGCAGGGTGGGAAGGACATGCTGTTCAGGGTGAGGGGAAAGATAGATGGTATGGCAAGATATTGCTAAGACTTGACTGGCCTTGAAGCTTGACTCCCCAGTCAAAACAGATGAGCCATGAGGCTTTATGCTCACTCAGGTGAGGATGCTAGGAGGGCATATCACAGATCTTTAAGGTGCAGTCTAGCAAAGATATTCCTTAACCATGTGTCAAATCACAGGCTGTGCAGTGGTGATTTTACCTACCTGAGCTAGACTGACAGCTCTGTTTAATTTGGGAGTGCCTTTTCCCTGAAAACTACCATCTGTGTGTCATGAATGAAGCTTGTTGGCTCTCTGGTACTCATCACGGAGTATCAGATGGGGGTGAAGGATGGTGTTTGATGAATGAAGAATTTAAGGAATTACTCTTTAGGCTGGTGATGAAATAGGCTGTAGCTGGGAGAGGTCAGGGTACTATATCCACCTTCAGTGGCCATTGCTGGCTGCTTTGCTTCACTCACCTTCCCATGACCCTGGCTCCAAGGTCTTCTGTGCTGGTGCCAGATCACTGTGTGGCATCCTGATCACAAAGCAGTTGTGTGCATGGATGTGCTACTCTGTGTGCAGAATGACCCTGGCAAGCAGGAAGAAAAATAGGTCTAAAATTGTTCAGCCCACCTATGACAGCCAGAGATGGATGGGAAGGCAAATAGTGCTGTGGACAGTGTTGGTGGAGCAGGCTGCTGTGGAGGCATGTGGCCATGAACTGGTGCAGCTGCTTGCTGTTATGAAGCAGTGACCAGGGGACTTCCCAGGGCAGCAGTCACCAAACTGCAGCCTGAGCTTGGGCTGGCTGCCAAACCTCCAGCCAAGAGTGCAAGAAAAGCAGAGAGCTTGAGACAAGGCAAAAAGCAGCCAAGAGGGTGTTTACTAACCCCAGTGCTTCCTGAGGTGTTGGTGAAACTTGGGGATACCTGGGTCCTGCTGATGTACTTTTGGGGTGCAGATGACCAAAATCTTTCAGATGAACTTCAATGCAAAGAGCTTTGCTGTTCTGAGATGTCCTTCCAGCCTCGTGATGTGAGGATCTCGCCCTGCTTCAGTGCCTCTGCTTGCTTCCCACACAGAAGTCAAAGATCTATCACTTGGAATATAATCTAGAAACATTTGAGCTTAAAATTCCTATTTGCTCAACACTTGGATGATAAAATTTTTTAGAACAAAGAAAGGGCTGGGAATACAGTAAAAGCTGAGAAAGCAACAGAGGTGTGGAAAGGGGGAATGGGAGCTGCTTGTTTAAAACCAGTTACTCCAGCAGTCTTCTACACAGGCAAAACCACAATCCAAGTGCCTTGTGTAATGCCTCCTTGGCCTTGATATGTATTTTTTTGACCTACTAGACCTTCAAAGGCACTAATTTGCTCTGCTACTAGGCCCTGTGATGAAAACAGCTTTGCTACTCTAAGGTAACCTGCCAAAAGCATCTGCTTCCAAGAGAAATGAGTATGGTTAGGAGAAAAAGATGCTCTGTGTGTTCCTCCTAAGATGAATGCTAATAATAGAAAATTCAGTAGCTTGCTACTGAATAAAAGGGGAAATATAAGCCATTAAGTAACTTGCTAATGGTTCCAGAGAGAAGGGAGTCCACTGCTGACAAAGGAGCCTCCATCATATCCCCATGTAGCTAAGGTGAATTGACAACAAAGCTCTAGCCAACATCAAGGAGAATGGATAAATCAACATTCCATATACTTAGACCTTTCTAAGTAAGGACTAATTTCTAAAAGCACTTAGGTTCTGGGCATTTTTTTGCATGTAAAAATTGTCCTTACTGGTGTAGATAAAAGGCCAGCTTTGTTCAGGCTGTGAACTGCCTAAGCAAAAATTGTGGCTATAAATTGAGAAGCTGCTTTTGGAACCTTTGCCCAAAGGCTAAATGCTTCAGAGCAAAATCACAATAAGTGGTTTAGAGAATAATCAATAATATTAAAATAAACTGGCAAGGAAAAGACCCTGCATTTACAATGTATTTTCAGATATTATTAAATAATACATCATAAGTGAACCTGAGTGATGAATTTAGCAGCTGTTTGCAAGAAGTGATAAATACAGATACTACCCTTCTGTTTTTCCTTTGGACAAGATTAGAGATCTTGTGGACTAGCAGTCTTTTATTTGGAAAATGCTTCTTAGGTAGATTAAGAGTAGGCTCTTGATATCCAAGACATAACCTTCAGGTGGGTTCTGGAGTAGAACAGGAGCTTTGGAAAATTATCTTTCAAAGCTGTTGCCAGAACAGCTGGCTTAGAGCTTTGCTAAGCTGGATATTACTAAGTCTGTCTGGCACTGAGTTACACCAGTGATACAAATTTTTTACCTTTGGTTGGAAGATTACTTGAAAGAAAGATAAGACAGACCAATGGGCTGCAAATTTTAAACCTGAATTTCACTGTTAGTGAGGGGGCAGGAGAGAGAACCAGTGAGGGGGCAGTGCCAGAGAACAAAACTTTGAATCCCAGCAGGTGAGATACGTCTTTCCCTAGCACCACACCATTCTTGCAGAGCAATCTGAGATGACTACCAGACCTGGTGGTTCTGTTGTTCCTTTGCCTCCAGTCACTAAACTGAAACTTGGTAATCTTCCCAGACATGAAGATGGAAGGTGTGTGGGACATTGCCTTCCTATGTAGGAGTTAAACTGAGGCTGGTGAAGCTGATCCCAGCTCAGCCTCTCAGCCATGGGAACAGGTTGAGGTTTCCAAAAGAAATCAGTCAAATGTATGACAAATCCATCAGTGGCTGTTAGACACAATCTTCTCTGGTTTGGGGAGGCTTTGAGCTGCAGAGCTGAAGTTTGGAAAGATTGCCAGCCTGTTCTCCTGTTCATAGTATTCCCTAGGAATCTTCTATTTGCCCCTATGGGAATAGGGTATTAAGTGAGATGGTGATTTTTTTTTTTGATTGCTCTTATGTCCTGCTAAGAAAGACTTCCAAGCGCTACTGGGTTTGAAATGAATCAAAAGGTAAAAGTTTACTGCTGTGGTCAGCATCCAGCCTTACTTTGAGCCACAGATACTAAGAGCCATTTTCATTCCATTTTGCTTGAACTGTGTTAGCCAATTGTGGGTTGTTTTGCTAGGTGCTGTGTGGTTGAAATCTAGCTGACAAGACTCTTCAGTGCTTTAGAGTGCTCTCTAATTCAGCCTTCCTTTGCAACATACCTGGAGAAGAGTCAGAAAAACAGATGCTAGCAGAGGTGAGATGAAAACCACACTGTTTAAAGGGAAGACAAAATGCAAATAAGGAAGGAAAGCAATGCATCACCTTTGCTTAAGAGAAGTGCGTAATGCTGTCCCATTAGTATGTTCTGATGGGCAATTAGGGTCCAGTCACTGCTTCTCTATTGAGAAATTACAGCATATCCTCTTATTAAGATCAGATTGATTTGAAATAATCAACCAAATGGCTCATGATATCATATCTTATTTGAATAATGACTGACCACCAGCCCACCCACTCTTGCCTCCATCTGACAGCTGACATAAAGCACCAAGAATTTACAGATGGCATCAAAAGCCCAAAGCCCATCTCAATTTCTGCACTTTAATGTACCACAGATCTTGTTTAATGTTACATTGTGCAATGATGTCACTGGACCCCTAAATATTAGGACCCTGATTTATCGTTCATTTTAACAGCTTTCTGCCACTTCCTTTCCATTATCAATATTTTGGCTTTTCACAGAAGTGTCTGACACCAAAGTTAGGCTTTGCTGTAATGACAAATTCAAGTGATGAGTAAAGTGAGAAGAGAAACTTCACACATCTTTCTGCAGAAAGACAGCAAAATCCCTGTGATGGCATGTTCCAGTGACAGGTTTTTCTGTAAAAGGTCTTGGTGGCTCCAGCACTAGTTCTAGAAGAGATTCTGGCAATTCATTTGCACTGTTTCTAGAAATGGTTCTAAAACTAGTTTTAAGTGTTCCTAGGAAGCAACAAGCCTGTAAGACTCCAGCTGAGAATGATTTTTTTAGGTGATAATTTGTGTGTGCATAAGGTTAAGCAAATGAATGTGACCCTTTGTAAAAGAAAGGATAGCTTAGCATCAACTTACAGTTTGTTTTCAGTACTTTGATTCTCACCAAATTTTGGAGGAAGCATATTGGAAACATGCAACTAAAGCACCATGTTCTGCTGATTGGAGCTATTGCCTTCATGTGGCAGGCTAGAAAGAAGACAAACATGCAGGTTAGGACAGCACAGCTAAAGAGCAGGCTTGATAGCAAGGTCCAATGGGCTTCAGTATGTTCAGCTGCAGGACAGCTGAGATGCAGCACATCTACAGGGTGCTTGGCAAGAGCCCAAGCTCAGTGCATCTCCTGCGGGACTGTCTTGCCCTGTGCTGAGGCCAATGCAGGCATCTCTAAGGAGGCTGCATGCCCAGTTTACAGATCCTTCATGTGGAGTAAATCTAGATCCTTCTCAAGTCCTCATGGAGCATGGGCTTTGTTCCCCTCAGGATGGGAAATCCCTGGCTTTCAGTGCCTGATATTCAGCTCAGATCTGTGGACAGAGCTGTGTTGGTGGCTCTCTGGAAATATTCAGCAGTTTTACATTGCACCCAAGACTTCCTTTGTAGGAAAGGGATGTCAGTTGATGCCTCTAGGTGCAAAACTTGCTAGCAAGAACTGTGCTCCTGCCTGCATTGGGTCTATCCTGAAAGCTTCTTCATATGTGGTCATCTTCATTCTCTAATAATTCATAGAAAAGGATGGTTAAGTGGCAGCAGCAGCTGGTGAGAGAGCAGATGGTGCCACCTGTATCATCAGATGTTTTATCACATTCTTTTTTTATCTTACAAAGCTGCTGGAAAGCAGAGGAGAGCGTGGGAGCTGGTGTAGGTTTTGAAGGTGTGAAAAATCACAAATAGTAGCACTGCTTCCCTGTCAGGCTGCTGTTTGTCTTGGTGCAGGTTTCAGAAAGTACTCATGCTTGGAAGGAGGCCTGCTTAAAACTTCAGTGCTGTACCCCAAAAGTATAGGGCCTTAGAGAAGTTTGTCTGTCCCAGTCTATGGGTATCCAGGGATCAAAACAGTAGCAGTGAATCTATAGGCAGATTGATGTGAGCTGTTTGGATCACATTGAAACTCTTGGATTCACCCAAAATATCAGTACAAGGACCGTGCAGACCCATCCTTCCATCTCACCCATCCTCCTCGGGTGGACTTGGGTTAATTTCAAGCTCAAGAAAATCTGAGTTATGCTGAACAATTTCTCACCACATTCAAATCTTCAAGTCACAGGGCAGCTACCTTCTGTCTACCACAACACTCTGGTTCCTTGACTTTTCCACAAAGTACAGGGTAAGGATCATTTGCCTGCTCTGAGATCCCAATCCCTTCCCTGTGGTTGTGAGGGGAAAGAAAGTCCTGGTGTGACCCTGGAGTGCGAGGAGCAGGCAACCTAGTTGTTGTTAAAGGCATCTTTCCAAAGAGGCATCTGAAGTGTTAGGGTTGCCACATCTTCCAGGAAGCATCCTTTCAAAGGGTGAGGAAGGGCTGGGATATGCAGTCAAACATGAAATGCCCAGGATGTTTTGATGGGGTTATACTGACCAACCTGAGAACTTTTGTTTCCTGGTGGTTTGGATTTTGCTGACTAGAATCTCAGGCTCATGATTCTTTCTTCAGTCATAACCACCCAGGGCAGTCCCTCCTAATCACGTTCAAAAGGAAGTTATCGGATGCATGATGCTAACCTTCCTACAGGGTTCGACTTTACCATGCCCATGGATTCTTGCTCTGAATTACTGTTGTCTAGACTTTGTTTTCAAATCCCCCCATAGCCTCCTGTGAGCTAATGGATCTTAAAAGAGAAAGCAGGTTTACTTGTCTGCCTGTTCTCTGCACATGTGCTACTAGCCCAAAGAGCTAGTTCAGGCAGGCATTTTTTAATATCCTCGCTATATATGGCCTCTCCCACACTCTATCAGGAACAATACAAATCTAAATGAATATTAAAGCCTAATCTCCTTTAACTGATAGACTTGAGGAAGCACATCTGGCACTGAGGCAGTGACTTGCAGGATGCACATAAAAAGATGATCTAATAGTGATCTCTCATATAACAAAAATTATGGAGCAGCGAGTGTAATAGGAGGGTAACCTGTCTCCAATAGCATATCCATGGTGATTTCCTTTCCCAGCTTCCTTTCAGCTCCTGCTCTTAATTTTGTTTATCTTCCTTGGCAGTTCTGCTCATCCCTTTTCCTGTTGTCCTGGCAGTTGTTGATGGCGGCTGCATTTGGATGTTAATGGAGCAGACACTGGGGCAGACTGCTGGATACACGGCAGTTGTGTTGCGTGTTTGTGTAACAGTCAGCAAAGCCATTCACCCACCTGGGTTAATATTTCACCAGGGTGCATGGAAGAGAGGGGAGGATGGAAGGAGGATGGGTGAGAAGGTTGGCAGTTGTCAAGCCCAACAGGAAGAGGAACTTGTATGTCTCCAAGAAGGGAGGAAGAGCATTGTCTGAAACAAGGTGGGAGATGACACCAGATGAAGCCAGCTAACTGGTGATTAATTAGAGACACACTTTGAATTCCCCAAGTAGTTTAGTATTAACAGTGCTTCAGTGTCATGTGGAGACTCTTCTTGCTTGGTGGTTTCATTGTTTTAGCAGGAAGGCTTTTTTCTTTTTCCATAAAGATGCTGGTTTCTGATATTTGAATGAACATGCACAAATCACAGCTTCTACTTCAAACAAAAAATATAGAAAGGAAAAATCCTAAAAGATAGAAGAAAGTCACTTGTGAAACCAGGGAATTTGGCAGGGATAGGGAGGAGAGTTTTATTTTTAAATATTCTGCTAGTTTGATTGAATTAGACTGACCTCTGGGCTTTCTGAGCCCAGCTCAGGCTATGGCGGTATCTGAGAAGTGTAGGTTGTATTCCAGGCATGTCTCCATGCTTGTGGCTCTATATTAGTGTTTATAGGAAGTCAATGAGATGGAACTCAATAGAGAAAAGGAAGACTTAAGAGTCACTGGAAGACAAATGTGAAGGCCCAGCACTCGATAACTAGACTGAATCACATCTTTTGTTGCTGTGCTTTTCTTGGTAGCAGAAATATGAGAGGATGGTGAGTCCATATGTTTCAATGTGCTGCTCACCTCCTTCAGAAAGAAAGGAGGGATACTTTTACTCCTACTTAGATATTTTTTAAAGTATTCATACTAGATATGGACTTAAGTGGCATCATGAATCAGAGGGAACATGTCTGGAGATAGTCAGCCTTTTGGTAATGGAAAGGAAGCAGAAATTTGCAAATGCATTGAACATTTGTGTGTGCATGTCCATCTGTCTGGCATACTGTAACCTGGGGGCTACGAGTCAGTCCTGCCTGATATACAACATGTGACTATGGCCCTCAGAGCCAGAGGTTTCTTGCTCCTTAAGGCAGCCTCATGTGCATTTGAAAATCCTTGTACATGTCCTTGGAAGGTCAGTATCCAGCCCTGTCAGCTCAGGGACTGGAATGATGCGGGCTGATCCCTTAACTGAATCTGAGGTTTGCCCCCCCTTTCACCCTTTCATGAAAGGGGTGTTCTGATGCAGTTGTGCATGGTGCCAGGGATTGGATTCAATAACTAAGGATTACTTCTGTCATGTTGAGATGGATAGGGCTCATTTAGTCATCTGTAAAGCTATATAAAGCTCAGGCAGTTTCACTTTTTAAAAACTAATGAAAATATTCAGATTGCTTCTACTGCCAAAATAAGCTTAAATAACACATGCAAGTGAAACAAAACACAAGCTTAAAGGAAAAACTCAATGAAAACCATTCAACTTGGGGCTATTTCCAAAAATACGTCCTTCCTGAACTTTTGAAATATGATTTTACTAAAACTTATCTCCAGTTAAGTCTTAAACTTGTGAAACATGTGAAATGGCAATAATAAAAGCCTTTTTCATTAATTGATAAATATGAGTACTACATTAGTATTTATATGGCTAATTAAGTAAACTCATTAATTTATATAAATGCATAGTCTTACCATAACCTCCAGTCGTTGTGCTTCCTGAACAGCATAGTTTTGTACGCTAGCACTTTATGGCTTAAGCAGAAACTTGAGCAACATTCAAAGAAGTCCCTTAACTAGATTTGAACAGAAACAAGACAGAATCAGATGCTGGGCTAGACTCCAGCACTTGAACTGGATTCATTTTCCCTTTGTACTTTACTGATCCTTGTTTTACAGGTTTGTATCACCTGTTACCTTTAATACCTTAGGTTCAGATTAAAAAAAAAATAGATTAACTTCTAAGATCAGATATCTGTGTAGGCACCTAGTCAAGCAGTATCTATCCTGCAAGGAGTGGGCTTTTCCTGGCCATTCACACCAATTCTGGCTGGTGTCACTGGCAGTTTAGATTTGAATATTGGTTGGATGCAGGCTGTGATACCCTTAGGGTGCAATTTCTGGTCCCCTTGGCCACACAGAAGCTGCAAATTCTGCCCAGAGCCACTGCTGCAGCTCTAGGCCTGCAGCTCAGGCTCAAAGGGATGCTCTCTGCACACATCCTTGCTGCTAGATGCTGAGCTGGCACTAATTATGGTTTTGCTAATTGCTGTAAACTCCACTGTCTGGTTGCTTTGCATGGGCAATGCCTGGATAGGGCTTTTGCTAAAGCTGGGGGTGAGGGGAGCTGTTCTTGGAAGCTTTATAAAGTTTTCAGGGAGTCACCTGCCAATCTTGGTACACATCTTCATTCCAGTTTATTGGCAAGATTAAGAAAAATTGGCTTCTGTGCAGCTTTAGTTGGACTTCATTAAAATAAGAAGAGAGCTAAGCTAGTAAAAACAAACCTGGCCAGTTGGCAGCCTCAGACTTTTGTCAGGACTGATCTATGCAGGAAGATATAGATTTAGTCCATCTACAGTAATAAAGTCCCATGATCCTGTGGTTAAAATGTCTTTTTCCCTGCTGGCTAATGCAATTCATTAATTATATGACATTTCCACAATGATTTCTCCAGAAGAAGGCATTGGGTGCCAAGGTTTACATTACATTTTCAATTATGGAGATATCCATATGGTGACTCTGCAGTATGTACAACTGCTTAACATGCATCCAGCCTCATTGCGATGCTAGTAGGGCTTGCAATGTGCTGTCAAACCATTTCTGGGCACAGAGCTCATCCCCATCCCCACCAGTGTGGGAAATAGCAATAGGTGTCCCCTGTGGGAAGGAGTACTGGGAGCTGGGGCATAAATGTGCAGCTATGCCATGCCCTAGTGCTGTTGGATCAGTGCTGTGCTGGAAAGGGCTCCCAAACCTTCTAGGATTAATTGCCTGTGGTTGATCCTCATGTCCTCTTGGAGCACCAAACTATTTCTTTTTTTAATGAGTTCTTATGATGCAGGGTCAGTTTATGGCAGCCTTACAGCCCATCAGTTGTTTGAGAAATCAGTGCTGCTCTAAGTAGGATTTTTAGATGCCAGGAAAAATGGGTTTGGCTCAGGCGTATGTTCCCCAGGCAGACTAAGAGACCCTGCAGAGGGGTCTGAGCCCATGTCCCCCTTCCTGCTGGTGATGTGCCCATTCGTGGTGCAGTGCCGCATCCCTGTGGCAGGTCTCGAGATGCCCACAGCTCCATCCCTTGCTAACACTGGGTGCAGGGGCCCTCCTGGATGTCTTGCCTCGGCAATGCTCCCTGCAGCGCTGGGAGTCAGGAGTCAATGCTGTTTGCACAGTTGCACTCCGATTAGCTCTGCAATGCCTGTAACCTTAGAGTAGTAAACCAGTGGCATATATATAGTTGAACAATTATGTGTTGTGACTAAATTTCCCCCTGAAGATCTCATTCACGATGTTAGAGTGAAAGGATCATAAAATGAATTAATAGCTGATTCACTGTATAATTTCCTAGTTCAATATACTTTAGTGTACCAGCTAAATGAGCCATACACCGCATTCAGCTCGGCCAGTTAACAGCTTTATCATTGAGATCTCAGGCTTAGAAATAAAAGCAATTCTTCTGAAGTAATTGCGTCTAATTAAAAGAAACATTTAAAAAGTGTAACCAAAAGGAATTCATTTCAAATGGAAAATTAATGCTGAAAAATAGCCCTGAGCTCTCTTGTCTTTGCTAATAGCTAAGCATTCTCAGAATAATTAAACTGTTTTGAAATGTTGATACCTTCCTCTGTTAGAAATGATAGCCATGGCCCAGTGCATTAGCAATTCCTCAGCATGGCCATAGCCTGTAATAAGTTACTGAGGCTTTAGGCAGGCAGCAGGATTTGAGGGGCAGCTGCCTGGTGGGGAGGGAGGGTTCCCACCCCATGCAGTTGGGTCTTGCTATGAGCAGGTATTTGCAACTCTTTAAAGAAGCAGGTCTGTCTAAGAAACAAATTTCCTCTTCTCCTGCATTGGTGCTGTTGTGCTGCTCCAGTCAATAGAACCTGGCAGCTCTACCTGCTGAGCCAGGCTCTGGCCTGAAAGTCTGCTTAAGTGCAGAGACAATTTGGCTATGTCAGAATGAAAAGATGGGTCCCCCTTATAAAAGCAGAGGAATTTATTGAAAACAGTACTTGTTTTAAGTGTACAGAGTTTAGTGTAATAGTTGATCACTATCTCTGCAACACCTCAGCTAAATGAAGTGTCTGGATATGTTTTCAGGTGAAACCTTCCAGATGGAGAACAGACTGCCCTGCAAGACCCTGAGTCCTGGCTGGGCACTGTCTTTATTTTTTTTTTTTGTTAGGAAATGTAGATTTCCCAGCTCTGAAACTTCCCACAGGATTTTTGCTGTTGTTTTTCCTTTAAAAGGGACTGGGATGGGGGCATGTCTTGGAACTGTCCTTGTCTGGTTTCAGCATCTTTACATTCAAGGCTTCATTCTCAGACGGACATGCCTCCCCTTGGGATGTAAACACTGACTAAGTTAACTTCTTTAAGCCTAATCAAAATACTTTGACCCGAGTGACTTTTTTTGGATGAACAGGGCATGGGTGCTTTTGAGAATTTAACTTTATACTAGTTCAGGGGGAGAATTCCTTCCTGTCCCACAAGAATTTAAGAGGATATAGTTTCTCAGGCTCCTGTAAGAAGGAGGCTTGGGGGCTATCAGGAGATTTTGCTTGTAATTGTCAATACATATTGAATTTTTTTTATTTAGTAAATACAACAGAAAAGTAGCTGTATTATTGACTCTTGAATGTAATGCAGTACTTTGTGCAAAAGTTCTGCAGCAAGTTCTGTGACTACAGTAATGCAGTATTTTAACTTATAGTATTAGCCCTACAAAACAACCTCAAAGTCTTCTGTCTTTTTTCCCTTTTCTCAACTCTGCTGTTCAATGTGTTTCCTTGATGTTCCACTTCAAATCAGTGAGTCAGTTTTCTCTGATTTCTTTTGGAGGAAGAGCAGCATCTTAGAGGGTTTTGCCTTGAGTATTGCAGTCGGTGTCGGTTTTTCCTTCACAAGTCAGGCTGAAGATCTCACAGACTGAGAGAAAAGGTAGATCAGCCCCAGTGTAAGTGGTGGGGCAGCAAATCCCCTGACCTGTGCAACTTGCTAAAAATTGTTTTTCTGTATGATCCAGAACTTTCTTTTTTTTAAATTCCTGAGTGTTTCTAATTGAGCTAACATTATTAGAAGGCTTAAAAAGCCCTTTCCCAAATTCCCTTTGCATTTCAGTAGCTCTTTAATATGCAAGGCAGCAAGAGATGAACTGGGTCTAATTACGAGTCCCTGGAGTAGCCAGTCAGAAAATGAATTGATGCCTTTTTCCTTATGAACAATGCATGTACCACAAATTAGAGGCGCCATCACCAGAGATTTAATTACAAAATATCATTACTTTCACACATCATTTCAGATTTGGCCTGATCAAATCAAAGTTAGGGAGGAAGGCGGGGGGGTGGGCGAAGGGAAAAACTGCACCACTAGCAGGGTCATTCGTTCAGGGGTACTTGAATGCAGGAGGGAATTGGTGTTATTGAAGCTTCCAAAAGGTAATCCTGCAGAGAAATGGGGGGGAGGGACAGGGGACGTGTGTCCCCTTGCAGAGGTGGCTCTGGGCAGCCCAGCTGCTGGGAAGTGCATGGCATGGGTGCCATGGGCTGTGCAGGGAGAGCCCTGGTGTATCTGCCTCCTGCAAAGCTTGTCCTGGGCTGGGAGGGGGTTCTGGTGCTTAGGGAAAGTGTGGAGGGAAGAGCCAGGAGCCTCCCAGCACTTGGCTTTGGCTGGACTCTGCCAGCAGCAGAGGCTCCTGTGGCATTTCCTGAGCTTTGCTTTGCCTTTGTACTTTGGAATAAGAGACTAATCCCATGGTGTGTTCTTCAGGCAAGCCCAGCCCTTGTCTTCCTGTGCAGATGCAAAATGCAGAAGGTGAAACAGGTCATTTCTGTCAAAGTGCCTGATAAATTTTATCATGGGAGATGCTGGAGGCCCAGAGCAGGTCACTGCTGCAGCCAGCAGTGACTAAAAAGGGTCTGCCAGGAGGGTTTGGCTGACTCTTCCCTCATCTCTGTTGACTCCCAAGGAATAGAGGCATGAGCAGCTCACTACCTTGTTCCTAATAACATATTCCTATTATTTCTGGTAAGATATAACTCTTAGAAGATTCCAGGTGTGTGTCTTATGGAGAGAAGACTCCCTAGCTTATGGGGCAATTGCGGAGTCCTGCTTTTTGAAGAGTGATTCAGAGAAAGTCTGGTCAGAAATGGTAGTACCTGCTGTGTGGAAACCATGAAAGCCTCTTTCACCCTGCGCATCCAAATCCTCCCAGAAAGGGTTTGCAAAGCTTCAAACGCAGATTGCAACTTTGAGAGTGTGACTCTAAGTTGTGGGAAGGTTGCTGCGCTTGACAGTCCTGTGCCAGAATGGAAAAATCTAGTGAAAATCCAGAAGCTGGATTGTTCTAGCGGTGCTTACCCACCATAGCTGCAGTGCAAATGTCAGAAATGTTGCAGTAAAATAGCAGCAGTCTGGTAGTCTCTAATGTATTGTTGTAGAAAGTCTGTTTGCTTCTGTAATGGAGCAATGCTGTGACACCAGAAAGTCTAATTTTTCACCATGAGAGAGTAGTGAGGTGGTTACCTGCAGAGTGACACCTGTCTGGTGCTGATTTAAAAGGCTGGTTATTGAATTGGGTCATTCTTGCTGAGTTGATGCCATAAAGCCAGTCAGCAGCAAATTTGGGGGCTTGGAATGGGAGGCCAGAGTGGCTGCACAGCCCTCAGATTGATTTACAGCCCTGCATCCAGCCTAGGCCATGGGCTGGGATTATTTCTCAGCCGGACGCACAAGCCAATCATTTTGAGAAGCTAAAGCACTCTTCAAAATTTATGAGGAAAATGATGGCTTGTTGAATACATGATGTAGCGAGATGTAGTTTTACATTAACTTAAGAGGCATTTATTGGGCAATATTCATCTTTTCTGTATTATGGCAAGTATAATATGAGAGGATGCTATGTCATGGGGATATGAGATCTGACAGATACGATGCACACAGCAAGACCACAATGAAACAGAAAAGGCAGGAGGAGCTGGAGCTGCAGGCTGTGTGCGGATGGGGCAGGAGGATGGGTTAGGGTGAGGATGAGAGCTGCAGGACACATCCTCTGCTGGTGATGGAGAGGGAAGTTTCCCATCACTTCTGTGTAGATACCTCCTTGCTGAGGATGTGGACTACAGCATGCCGTGAAGATCCGCTTGCATGGCTCAAGAACAGGCAGAGTTCATCATGCAGATGACAAACTACAAATGTGTAGGCATGTCAGAAAGCAGGTGTTTACTCCTGATATACTCTTCCTAATGACTGGACTCTACCATGGATATATATGTAAATATTCTCATAGTTTTGAGTGGTCTCAAGCTCACTTGGGAAGATGGTAAAAAGATGCATGTTGCTCACTAAATATAGCTGGGTCCTGATAGACTTCACTGGCAAAGCAAGAGGCTGCTTTTCTTTCCTGGCTCAGTCCCATGCCCAATTCCTCAGAACACACACCACAGGCCAAGCCATCCACCTGCTCCAAACCAATCCTCTGCGTCTTATGCTTGCAAAACTGTAGCTGATAGCAAATCCAAAGCAATTTTGTCCCTTGCATTTAGCTGCAGGCAAAAATTGCGCTGGAAACTGACTGGGTAACTAAGATCAAATCACTATCCAAATGCAGCTGCTAATTAGAATAGCAGCCTTTGTACCAGCCCTGACCCCTGTGGTATCGTGTGCCAAGCATTAAGGACCTGCTAGGAATGTCTCCACAGTCCCATACAGCCTGGTAGCACAAGGCACCTGGACATTGACACTAGGTCATTGGTGTGACCAAACAGTGTAGTAAGTAATTGGAGGGAAAACCAAGGGGAGGAAGCTGCTTTTGTTGTCTGTTCATGGACCTGCTGGCAGACTCATTCCCTTCTGTAAAGTGGCACCTGCAGCACATCTCCCCCAACAAGCTGGTCCTGGGGTCTTGTTCTCCACAGGAATCACTCCCTGAGATCTGTGAAGGTTGCTTACCTGCTTTTAGTTCTGTTTCTTTTCCCTTGGGATCATGAAGATGCCCTTCCTTAAGGAAATTAGAGCAGTGACTAGTCACCAGGAGATCAAAGAGTTCCTGTGCAAAGCCAAGGGCTGGTCTGTGCCTCTCCTTAGAGAACCGTGGCACATCCCTGTCCTCCCTGACCACTATATTCCTGGTGAGGAAGGAATGTTGTTCCCTATAGCTGTTTTCTTACCATATGCTAGAAAAAAAAAAAAAACAGGTCAAGCAAGTTGTAGGCTGCATATGAGTCAACTGGGGGTGAATACCTGGACAGAATCTTGGGCCTGCCTCAAGCTGTTAACGTGTTGCTGTTTCCCAGCTTCTGCCTTTGCAAGGATTTTAACAACCCCTGAGTGAATAAATCCAAATGATTGTACAGTGGCTACACTGTTCCATCCTAAGAACAGGCAGGCCTGGGGTACCAGTAATGAAGAGCAATGCTGGGCTGGAGAATGCTGCAAAGCATGTGGAGCTGCAGAAAGCAGGCTCAGGGAGGCAGACTGAGGCTAGAGGGGAATCCTAGAGATCTTCTGGCACTGTTAAGGTTGCAGAAGCCATGCTGAAGAGGCAGGAAAGCAGAATGACATACAACAGCCATTACACTGAAGAGAAATTAGAAGGATTGATTGATATCAATTATCAGGTACAATTTGTTGCTGCACAATTGACATGTTAATCACCTCCCTGCTGCATCTCAGCATGGCAAGATTTTTGACCAATTTGAAAGGTTTACAGCAACAATATGATGCAGATTTATCTCTCCTTAATAAAAAAGTGATCAACTGAAACCTGCATCCATCATTCTGTTTATCACTCATGGTGATTTATTAACTAATTATACTTACAGTGGGTCTTTTTCTATAAGTATGGATAATAGAGTGATGCAGTGTCAGTGTAAGCCATAAATAATGCCAACATACAGTATGCTTAATATTTACTTCTAGGACAAGCCTGTAACAAGATGCCTTGATTAAGGTAAGTAGATGGCTTTGTTTGTCAGAAACAGTCCTGAAATTGCACATTGAGGAAACTAGTCCATTGCTCATGTTTGCACAACTGGACACTGCTTGAATGTCTTAGCCATGTAATTTAGGTCAGGTGAAATGCTCCCAGATTTGCAAATGCCTATGAAAAATGGCCAGTCCTCGCCAGAACTCATGGCACCCTGTGACTGGGGAGAAGCATTGCATTTCAGAATGAAGACTGTGATCCTCAGAGCAGGAATAAGGCAGAAATACAGCAGAAGGGAATTCACTGCATTGTAAAAGAGGGGTAGTGAGTTGGCAAAATCAGAACTTCTCTGGTCCTCCTAAAATGAAAATTGAGAGGATTAAGTGGCAAGTTAAGACCCTTAAAAATCTTTGAGCTTTCAGCTTCAGCTGTCAATACCTTTTAGAACATCTGTAGATACAACAGTTGGCTAATATAGATTCCTAGGATTTCCTTCTTGACAAAGAGAAAGGGTCAGTTCCCTTGCCTCATGTGACAAGACATTGATGTGACTATTAAACAATTATACCTGTAATCGTGTAATCTCAAGGAGAAATGAACTTCTCAAATGACACAGCGGGCAAATTTGCTGTCCTTCCAGACTGCACCATGGTGAAGAAGCCTGAGTGTTCCCTTCTCGAGAGGAAAGATGTTAGGAATGTCACTAAGGTAATGGCATTGCCTGAGGAGCTTAGAAGTGAATGGACAGGCTGTCTGGTTTTGGGGGTCTTTCACCAAAAAGTCTGTAAAACCCATTAACATTCATGCTTGTGTTGTAGAAAAGAGACACTTCTATGTTTAGCCACAGATGCATTTATAGAGCCTCTTCTTTTTCCTTCTAATCTTTTAGTAAAAATACAATTGCTTAAAATGATGTTGCCTTCCCCTAAAGAAGGTTTCTCATTCCTCTCTATCACCAGGACAGATCTTCAGAGGATACCCTGAGTGTGGACACGCATGCACACCCAGCCACCTTTCAGGTTTACAGAAGTGTAGATCATATGTGACTCTTCATAGTGTTGACTAATCTTTCTAATTCTTCTCATGTAGAAGCAGTTTAAATTGGCAGTTATCCTGTCACTTGGACTCCATTCCCTGCCCTGTAGCTGACTTGCTTGGATTTGTCCAAATCACCAGTTGCTCTCCCAGTGCTCCTTCTATGTTAGATGTAGCGTGTACATACTTTGGGATAGGGTCTCTTATTACATGTTTGCATGATGCCTGTGAGATCCCAAATTGAGCCTATATTTGCTCAAGTTATACCTTGTTTTCAACCCAATAAAATGTTTGCTTTGTAAATATCCCTTGCCCACAAAAATGCAGCTGCTTCTGTTGTAATGTATTACCACAGGGCAAACAGTAACACCAGGCCCAGTTACCAGGATGGAAGTGGATGGAGTGGGGTTAGTGAATTACCAACAGGTTTTCTAACCAAGAGTGGACACTTGAAACAGCAGCAAATAATTGTGGAGATGTTGCATAATTGCTTAAAGGGAATGCAAAACCACACAAAATCCTTGTTTGAAAATGTTCTAGCAAAAATCACTGAGCACATCCCTGATGAGCAAGCAGGGATCCATCCATAATTTATGGGGGCAGTTGGTGCTCAATAATTGGGGCATAATTTCACCCCGGGTGCCTTTGGAGGCAGGAGGGGAGAGGCAGTTGTGTGTTTTCCTCTTGGGAGATGTCCCCCATGGAGCCAGGCTGCATGTGACAGCACAACTGCCTAACTGATGGCATGGGACCAAGAGGAGTGTTCCCTCCCTTAGGCCACCTTGACCCTGCTGGGGCAGCCGCAGCTGAGGAGTTTGATTTGATTTCCTCGTAGGGAAGAGGCTTGCTAGGGCGGCAGAAAAAAATTACTTGGGTTCATCTTTCTCCCATTTTAGAAAAATTAATTTTTGAGAAACCTCCACAGTTTCGCTATTTCTGGTCCCTAAATCATGCAGCCTGACAGCCTGTCCAGGGCTATTTATTGGCTTATGTGGAGGGAGTTATCTTCGAAGAGCCAAGGCTCTATTCGAAGACCAAGAGTGCCATCTCCTGGGAGTCTGCAGGGATGTTTCTCCCCTCCTTCCCCTTCCTCCTTACCGTTTGTACCGTTACGGCATAAATCTCCATTTGAGAGGGAAGAGCCGCATTGCAATAAACCTCACCCATCACTATGTGCCAGGTCATTTGACACCCAGTTAGGTGAACGTCATGGTCCTTGCTATCCTGGGAGGAAATGGAGACAAAGTGATGTGAAATAACTTGGCTTATCTGCTCTCCTGAGGCTCATGAGGAGGTCTAAGGTATTACATAGCCTTCAAAATACCTCAATGGGCCAAGGAGAAAGACTTGCTGTCGGGCCTGAAGATGGTTCTCACTTTGGTGCCCTTTTCTCCCATTGAAAAGAGAACAGAAGGCTTCCTTCTGCTTTCTCTTAATTTATTAAAAATAAATAAATTTGCTAAAAGAGTTAACTCCAAAACTGTGTCAAATCCCTAGCCAAACCCCCAAAGCCTGGCAGCCCTGGAATAATCCTGCCTGCAGAAAGGGTGAGCGCTGTAGAGCTGCGTACAGGAGGGTGAGGCTGTGGATGAGGCTGCTCAGGGAAGGGAGATGGAGCCAATAATGTGGGTTAGTGACCCTCTTGAAGGGGCTGCAGCAGCTTTAGCTTCTTCTGTACAAAAGTCATGGCAGGCTTTCACCCAGGGTTAATTTGTGCATAGGGGAAGGGAAGGAAGCAGTTGCTCAGCTACACATTAGCTGGATGCTGGTGTGGAGCAGTGCAGGTTGCACAGTGGTGTGCAGTGAAAGGGCAGCGAGCAGCGGGGTTTGCATTGCAGTGTGCAGCGAGCAGTGGGGTTTGCGCAGCAGTGTGCAGTGAGCAGTGCAGCATGCAGCACGGTTTGCGCAGCAGTGAGCAGTGCAGCATGCAGCACGGTTTGCGCAGCAGTGAGCAGTGCAGCATGCAGCACGGTTTGCGCAGCAGTGAGCAGTGCAGCGAGCAGTGCAGCACGGTTTGCACAGCAGTGTGCAGTGCAGTGAGCAGTGCAGCACGGTTTGCGCAGCAGTGTGCAGTGCAGTGAGCAATGCAGCACGGTTTGCACAGCAGTGTGCAGTGCAGTGTGCGGTGCAGCACGGTTTGCGCTGCAGTGTGCAGTGCAGTGAGCAATGCAGCACGGTTTGCGCAGCAGTGTGCAGTGCAGTGAGCAATGCAGCACGGTTTGCACAGCAGTGTGCAGGACGCAGCTTGCAGAGCCATGCGTGGTCCATACAGCACCGTGCCACAAGATGATGCTCGGAGCTCTCGCTCCTGGCCCTCCCTGGAGGCTGCCGGGGCTTTCTTGGTCTGTTCAAGGATTTTGCAGAGTTGCAGGGTCATGGTTGGAAGGAAACTCTAAAGATCACCCAGTCCGGGCTACCAGCTCCATCAGAGTCACCTCGAGCAGGTTACCCAAAGTCTGTGCAGATGCTTTTGCCACACTTCCAAGGATGGAGACTGCACAGATTCTTGAAGCAACTTGCTCCAGTGGTCAGTCACTCTCCCAGTAAAACATATTTTTTCCTTATTTCCCCCAGGCCCTCCCTGGTCAGGCAGAAGGATTTGGGTACAGAGCATTTAGGATGTGGCAAAGCCCCCCTCTGCTTTTCTTGCATCTCAGACTGCACCACGTTGTGTTTTTGACAGATATATGTACTGATGAGGACAGTCAGGGCTAAAGGGGAGGGAGCTGGGGGATGCAGTTAACACTTGAATGAGAGCTGGGATGACTTGAGCTGATGGTTTGTACCTAAGGTGATGATTTTCAAAACACAAAGAGTGTTAGGTGCTTAAAGCCCCTAGTAGAAGATCTGAACACCCGATTTCATTGAAGCTCCATTGCAAGTACCTTATGCGATGAAAATTCCCAGTTTTGAAAGCCAAACCTTGTAGCTGTAACCTTAAATGAGTGTTTCTGGGGAGAGAGGGGGACCAGGAAATTGTAGGAAAGATCCTGCTAAATGCAGCCATATCCTAGCTGGCTTCTGACCCAAACAACTGCTGAAGCCCAGATGGGTTTGCAGTGAAAGCCGAGTCCTTGTTGAGAAAAAAGGAATCGGCACCTGCTGAATTCGCTCCCGTTGTGGTTCAAGCCTCTTTAGCCAAATGCTGTTTGGAAACAGGCAACGTGCCTGTGCTGCGACAGCTCTGATAATGTCTGCAACTGATCAAGCAAAAATGTTGTGTGGTCTCAGAAGTGCAACTGCCATGAGCAGAGCATCCTCGTGGACCATGGGAGCGTCATCTGATCCCGATGCAGGACATGGTCAATGCGGTTGCCACATGAATCCCCTGGGTTTGACCTGGAGCATTAGAGGCACCAGCCCAGCTCTTCAGTGTCTCCGTGAGATCGTGGAGATCTCACACCCCAAGTCATGGAGCTGCATGGGAACTGCAGATTCTGGGCTCAGCAATTTTCTAAAAGTGTTGCAAGCTGCAGAGGGGCACCTAGCAGCTCCAAAGCTGGCAAGTTGTAGCCCAGGCAAGTTTAGAGACAGCAGTGACCTTTGAAGCTATCACCCTGGCCATGGGTTGCAGCCCCTGGGAATCTGTCACTGTGTTGTCCCAGCCTAAGGCATCTGGGGACTGTGACAGCAAGTCCAAGACCATTGCTTTCCATGGCAGGATGCTCCAGGATGCTGCTGGGAAAGAGGGAAGCTGTGCAAGGTGAGCAGGGGCTGCAGCAATGCCACCTCCATCACCCTCCCCTGGTCTTTTCTTCCACCCAAGGCACTGAGGCTTCTGGCTGGTGCCTGCCCTACTTCCCTCCTGTGGCTCTGGGCACTGCTCCCTGTTGCAGCAGGAGCTTCGGGCTGCCTTGTACCCTCCTTCCCAGGGGGCTTTTGCCAGACACATTTGTAGGGATTTGTTTTTATAAACTTTTCCTGCCTGCACAGCAGGTTAAAGAGCTCTGAGACGGAAGGAGGGGAGAGCAGCATATTAGGCCATCTCCATGGGAACATCCCAGGAAGATTGATATGTGCCCGGAGAGGCGGGTGCAGTTATTAGCATGTTCCAGATCTTTTCATGCTGACTTTTTTTTTCCTCCTGCTGAGGAGGAGGAAATTGAGTGTTTTCAAGGAGTAAAGAATGTGAACATCTGAGGAGGGGGGGAGGCACTACCAAAAATCCCAGCCCTTTTCTGCTGCGAGGCTGTGCAAGCTGCCTGGCACGAGCTGCTCCTCGCTCTGGTGTCACCAGCAGCGGGGGAAGCTGTGTCAGTGCCACGAAGGGACCGGCTGGATGATGCGGGCAGATGATGCCTGTCACTGCCGGCAGGATGTGTCTGCAGGGACAAGGTCGCACCCAGGGTAGTGTTTCTGCGGCACTGAGCACTGCACGGGTGCACCCGCTGGTGACGATCCCAGTGCCCTGAGCACCATGCTCATGGTTACTGGCCTGGCTGCTGGGGCCTCCTCTGTCCACTCTCCAACCACCCGCTGTCTTCCCCTGTTGTGGCATCAAGTTCACGTCTAAGTCCAATTTTGCTCCTGTGTGCCTCAGTTTCCCCCAGAATAGGTATTCCCAAAGGGTCTGTTATTTCTGGACAAGGCTAGAGATGCCAAGAGCCTACACATATGCTAACCGTTTCCAAGAGCAATGGTGGGCTGAGGACAAGGCCTTCAGTCTTACTGGAGCCAAGAATGAGAGACCAGATGGTGCCTGACCTGACAAAGCCCTCTGCGATCCTCTGTTTGTTATTCTCCTAAAAGCACATCGCCCTGGGAAAAATCCAAGGGTTTGTTTCCAGGCCCCAGACTCTTTTCATGTGTAATAACAACTGCCCATACTCTGGCCACACGCATTGCTCATATGAGGCCCTCGTGCCATTGCAGTAAGGTTCTGGGATGTGCAGGAGTCACGGGAACTTCCCAAAAAACACCCTTTTGGGGCTGCAGTTATCTCCTGGTCCTCCATTTGTGCTGCCTCTAAAAGGAGAGGCCCAGCCGAGACAGTCACCCCATGGATGCTACCCCAAAATGGTAGCAAAAAGAGCAATTTAGAATAGGAACTTGTGCCCTGGGCTATGTAGTAATTATTTATTAATACGGAGTAGTGTTTGGGGGAAACTTGGGTATTGATAGATTGATTTTAAGAGTTGTGGACCTAAGCAGAGAAGTTGATCTATAATGAGCATTTCAGGTGGAGGGTGGTACCCCCACAGTTAGTTTCTTTGGGATGACAAAATTTGGATGGGCAGCGTCCGTGCAGCAGGAGATCATCTCCAATTTCCATGCATGCAGCAGGATCGCCATTTGAAAAGCTCAAGGTGGGTGTTTCTCTGAATAGTAATAAAGCCCCTACAGTGACATTTTTAAATGCAGATGAAAAGAATAAAAATATTGACTCCTGTTACAACCCTGTTTTTGCAGTAACTAAATCTTAGCTCCTAAACAGCCTCTTCTGCCTGCTTAGAGCTGTGATTCCTCATTTATTTTTATTGCTGGCCTGAGCGTGGAAGGACTCAAGCAGGCACTGAGGAACTTGGTGGCGGTCAGGGACCCAAAAGGGGGGCCCGCAGCAGCACAAGGAGGGGCCGGGACTGACCTCGGAGCCGCCTGCTCCCTAGCACGGCCATCCTGGGAAGCCGGGTCCCTGTCCCCGTGTGCCGGGCTCATCCCCACAGCGCAGCTGGGCGCAAACCCGGCTCCCATCCCGCTCCAGCCTGCGGCCAGAAAGAGGTCGTAGCCCCGAGCGGCCAGGAAAGACTTCTCGCAGTTTGGATTTCAGTCACTTCTAACAGTTGTTCTTCACCTGCAATATCCGATTGGATTCCCTCTCCCTTCCTGTGTTAACAGACACGGCTTCCCTGTCTTGCTTTTAAAGACAGGGCCATATCATGTGTTTGCTCACAGGTTTTGTTGCCTTTGCACGTATGTACATAGCTATATATAACTAAGGAGTATGTATTTTTATCTGAAGTTACGACACTGTTCCATTTTTATGTTGTGGCTGGAAACTTTGCACATGGTGTGCAACCTTGGAAGAGAGAGAAGGGAGCGGTGATTTGTGCTCCATGGTCGAGCTCCATGGGTTGGAGCCATCTCTCTTGTGCATGCAAAGCAACCTCCCCAGCTGCTCTGTGGTCAGAGTGAGTTTTGAAGATTCAGGAGTACTTCTGCTGTTCAGGTTATTAATTGCAGAAAGAAGCCCTTGAAATTTATCCCTCAATGTCAGCTTTTGGCTAAGGGCAGGAATTGGCAGTCAGGGAGCATAGAGAGGATTTGTATTCAGAAGGCACATGGAGGTAACACTCACTTGGGACGCGCTCCCAGTAGCTTTTAAACTAAGATAGAGCTCTTAATCTAAAGCCAAGTTTATTTTTTGCAGCAAAGAGGTTGTCTGAGAATGAAACTGATGATTTAGAAAACAAAGATTAAAAAAAAGGAAGTGAAACTGTGTAGGCTATTTTCATCCACCAAGATGAATGAAATGCAAAAAAATAAAAAAGAGTTGAAAGTTTTGGGTTACAAAAAGAAAATCCATGTGAAAGCGGGCAAAGCCATGCAGGTGTGCTCAGCCACGAGCTTTTTGGGCGGTGAATCCTGGAAGCTCTCAGCAGTGGTGCAGGGGACACCACGTCCCTGCTCATCCACCTCGCCACCGGAGCAGGCCTGTGGCAGGTGTTGGACCAGCGTGATCCAGATGTTCGCGGTTCTGCAGGCTGCCCCAGCTCTCACCGTGTGCCTTGCTGGTGGCCACAGCCCGAGGTGCAGAGGGGCTGGTTGTTGAGGTAGATGTTACTGATAGGAGTTATTTACTGCAGGTAGAACCGGGAAAAGGATGGAAAATCGACAAGCAGTGGGGACAAGAGTGGGGCTTGAGGGATTTAAGTGGGTACATCCAGGGTGACCGCAGACCCACGGCCAAGGCCAGGCCACCCGTTTGGACCCTGGTGAGAGCAGAACCTGCCTCCTTTCTCCTGGTTTCCACTACCTGAAGCTTCTTGAGTGGCATCTCAGCTTCGCTGGCTCTCCCGCACTGCCAGCCCAACAGCAAAACCCATGTCCCCTGCAGGACTTTTTCCTCTGAGGCACTTTAAGAAGGAGATTGGCTTCCTTCCCTTTCAGTCCTGAAAGTGCATGGGCCCGGTGGCAGGGAGGGCCCAGCACCGTGTGCCCGTCCGAGCGAGGCCTGGCCACTGGCTCAGGCCCTGGGAAATACTCTGGAGTGCGACTCGGGAGCGGCCTGTGCCAGGTCAGCACCACACGGCCTGGGGACCAGCATGTCCCGCCGGGAGCAGAGCTGCTGCTTCCCTCTCCTGGCCAGCAAATAGCAGAGTTCTGCCCGGGAAGCGAGGCATCCCAGGGCTGGGGTATCACCTCGGGCTGGAGGGCACCACAGAGCCTCTCTTTGGTACCCGTAACTCATCTCCAGAGCTTCTGAGCCCTCTGAAGTTGCAAGAGCTTTTATCTGTGTTCTCTTTATACGTGTATCTACACATATGTACACATAGAGAGGACACCTGCTCTGCGTTCTGCTGGGCATCAAAGCAGGGTGACCTGGATCCAGATGTTGCTGCCCCAGAAGCAACACCACCTCACCGACACGGGCAGTCATAGCAGCTCCTCATGCCTAACCTGCCTGCTCTGCAGTGTGGGCCTGAAAAAGGACCAGAGGGGAAAGACCTTTCAAGGTTCTTTAACACTTTTTTTTATTATTATTCAGCAGCTGTGTTTTTTTTATTATTATTTTATTTTCTCCAGCCTAAAGGTGTAAATCCCCAGTAGTTTAAGTCACTCCCAATATGAAGGAGCACTCAGATAAGGTCTAAACACTGATCTAATTAAACTGATTTGCTGCTATATCAAATCAGTGTAGCTATATTCAGCAGACCAGGTCTAAGTTTCTATTCCACCTCGTCATACAAAATGGCAATAAAAAAGCACCTTCAAGGCATCAGTGCTAAGAATTCGAAAAGCAGATTAAGTTTATTATTTTACATGCAATCTCATTGTAATTGGGATGTAGATTTTTGAAACAGACTATGAAAACCTTGACATTGGCAATATCCACCTTGCACTTTTATTTTATAAGGACTTCTTTAGGAGAATATATATATATATATGTATATATATATACATACACTAATGTTCCAGAAGAGTCTAAGGACTTTTCAGGGACCCCTGAGGTTTACAACTCACCCAAAAACAAATAAATAAAAGTAAGATTTTGTAATCTTGTTAAGATTGTTCGGTTAAAAGACCAAGTATTTTTTTCTAATTAAAACCTCATTATTTTAAAAATCTGTCTCATAATCATTTGGATTTTCATTAATTATTTGAGACTGATTTGCTTTGCAAAGTATCTTCATTACCTCTTCTTTGACAAAATCACACTAAACTAGTTATTTCCACTTGTGGTTCTGATGGATTTCTGGATGGGTTTCACTCTCAGGGTTTGGTATATCTTGGGTTTGGTATCTTGCAATATTAAGGTGGCACATTATTCTAGGTGAGGCTCATGTTCTGGCTAAAACCATGTTAAATAATTACAAAACTAATGAATTAGCAGCCTTAACCAATAAGGGGACTGTAATAGTTGGAAGAGGGGTTAGACCTCTTAGGCCTGTCGCAAAAATCTTTTGACCTGTCATGGGAACACTTCATCTCAAGGTAGAGTGTGTTAGTGTTTTCTGTCCACGGGTTGGAGGGAAATGCAGCATGCTCTTGGTGTAGGAGCCACCTGCTCCAGAGCTTCATCCCACGTTTGGGAGAGGCCTGCATGGGCTCATATCCCCTTGGGAATATTTGGGCTAAAACAAACCTAGAGACCAGGTCTCACTGTTCAGGGACCTTTATCCCCTGTGCAAGCACTGACACATCAAGACTAAGGATGCAAAGGATGTCCCATCACACCGGGGCGAGTGAGAGAAGCTCCGCGCAAGGAGCCTGGGTGTCCAGCTGGGAGGGAGCACAGGAATGTCCTTGGTCTGCTCCTGCCCCTGTTTTGTTGCACAGTATTGGTGCAGAGTCAAGGATCTGCACCCAGGCCTGACACGATCTGATGGATGCACTTCCATCGTGAGCGGATGGTCAGCACGGCCCCACAGTTGCTGAGAGGGTGACACTTAGCAGCCCCAGCTTTGAACTACCTCTGCTCTGTAATGGCCCTGTTATTCAGACTGATGAGGTCAAACCTGGAACCACCCTGACTCCTTGACTCATTCTCACCTGATTAGCAGAGATTCCCACACCTGCACCTCACACCCCATCACCTGCCTGTGGTTTAAGCCGTGATCCTCATTTGCCAGATGAATAATGAAAGCAGAGAGGCCTTGAAGTGATACAGGGCAGGTTGTCCTTAGTGTAGGGCTGGTGGTGAGGGTTTAATCCCAGCTGGATGGCTCCTTCTTGGGGAACAGTTTACTGCTTGTTAGCTTGGGGTAATCCTTCTGTCTTGATTTTCTGATGAGTTAAGAGCTTGTCACACTGAGCTGAGAAGAGCCATTGAAGAGGACTGACCCTGCACCATCCTGCTGAAATCCTACATGCTGCCAAGTCTTGGAGTCACCACCAAGAGCCGAGAGAGCTAGGACGTGTGGAAAGAGCTGCAAGTGCTGGTGAAGCTGCACAAAGCCACTTCTGTGCTGGAGGAGGTATTTGAGTGGAGCCTTCACTGGTGTAAGGACAGGTGCTAAAGGCTCCATGTGCAGATGGAGGTGCAGCATTTCCACGGCAGCCTCCTGCTGCAGCAAAAGCTGCAACATGGAAGTGTGGTCACGGTGGTGAGGCTCACCCAAGGGAAGGTCTCCACCAGGGCACGAGCCAACGGCTGCTGCGGCCTGTGGGGCCTGGGGCCTTCCCTCTGCCCCAGGAGGCTGGGGTGCCCAGGGCCACCAGAGCTAGTGAAGCATTAACAGATCCCCAGGTTGCCCCTGTGACTAAAGGCTAAGTCGTTAAGGCACCTCGTTAAGGCTAATTCTGAGGGCACCTATGTTAGCTCACGCTTCCCTCCAGCCCACAAGACTAAGGACAGTCCTGGGAGCGCAGCGGCTCCTGCTGTTCAGCTACCGGCTAAACTTTGCCTATCAAAGTCCCCACGTTAATGCAGGGCCAAGAGTCCTTCGATGGCACTTGGGCAGTGGATCCAGGAGGAGGATTTTGGATGCAGAGGGAGCAGCTTGAGGAGCTTTGGCAGAAGTGGGATGAGCAGGGACAGGAAGGTGCCCTTAATTGTGGGTCCCGGGGGTCTCTCCCTGGTCACAACAGCATCTAGGCTTTTTGCTATGACCTCCTATTATATTTTCAGCTCTGCCATGAATTTGAGCAACGTTAGTGTTTTATTTATATATTTATTCCAACAGCAGCATTTCAGAAGGGCCCTCCAGCTTAGAATGAGCTGTCTCTGGGATACGTCCAGCCTGGTGCTCTGATTGATGAGTATCAGAGCTCCCGTAGGTCTTGGATGGGTTTAGGTTGCTCAGCTCTCCTGGAGCTAGGCCCAGCATTCTTCATGTGGTGCAACTCCAGAAATGGAAGTGCTCCAAGTGAGCAGTTTCTTTCCCAAAATGGGGATTTTTCTTTCCCTTGGATGGAAAACACTCCAGACAGGAGAAATATTATCTCATTATACAGTGAAGGAACTCCATTTAATAACTGTGGGTACCAAATTTAACTCCGAGTAATTTTTAATAGGGATTCTGATATGAATAGAAATGTTTGGATCCTTTCCTTGCGATGTTGGGAATTCACATTACAGAACTATGTTACTGCGTAAGAAATAGCAATGAAATCAGCCTAAGGAGATAAAAAAGTGAAACCAAGTAGCCTAAATTTGCTAGAAATTCATTCCAAGGTCCCGATTACAAGAACTGGTTCCCCATCTCGGTTATACTTGCAACGCTGCAGCTCTGCGCGCTGTGCTGCTGCCTCCTGCGCTTGCCACGTTGTGCAGCGGGGGCTGTCCCGGGCCTGCCAAGCGCCAGGGGATGGGCAGCCTCTTCCCCAAATCCAGGGCATTTCTGTGTGCAGTAAAACTAGGACTGGCTGGAGCTGGGTCCTGTCTGCAGCTTTCCTGGCGCTGCAGGCACGTTTATTTGAGCAGGGAGGCAACGTGGCATAGGGGAATATTCGCACAGGACATTAGGCAATGGTCATACAAGCAGCCATAAACATTCAGTAAGGACGTACGTGGGTTTTGTGTATGTTAGCTGACTCGGTGAGCAAATGTATATTATTTACTCCATAGAAAATGATCCAAACACTCTCCTCTTCATCCCTTTTTATGTCGCCTACCAACCTTTGTGCCACTCCTAGCTATTTCAGCATCAGCAAATGAGGGCACCAAATAGAACCTTTCTCACAGTACAGCACAACTGGTATCAGTTGTGATTAATTAATAATTCCTGGGATTTTTGCAAGTCTCTCCCTTCCCAGGTGAAACTCGGTAATTAAAAATGACCTTTGAAAGCTACCACTCACAATGGTATCTGCTATTTCTGCTTAATTTGCTCCCCTGCCATACATATAAAACTGTGAATAATTGCAGTGGTTTATTAAAGCAGAAAACAAAAAGCCATCAAACCATGGAGATCATTCTGTTTCAAAGTATTCAACAGCACATGATAGATATGAGTGTTTTGTGCAAGTTATCTTAATGAAATAAGAGACAGGATTTTTATATCTAACTATTCCTATTTTGTACAAGTGTCACTGTTCTAGCAATTCTAGGATCAAACTGATCTGGAATCCTGTGCATCAGGCAGGTCTCTCTAGTCGTGGAGGAACTGTAGACTAAAAATATAGCCATTCTAACTAAACCTTTTACAAATGACACATTAGAACTCAAAACTCCTGACAACATCTTAAAAATTTCCTCTGCTCCTTACCCTAAAACTCAAAGGCTAGAAACTTGCTGCTGCCTCTAAGCAGCGAAAACTCTTATGAAAAATCTTATGAAATAATGTCAAGGAAAACCAAAGGAGCAAACTTGGGACATCCTAGGACTGCCAACAACATCAGAAGAGTTGACAGCATTGGATCTCCTCTTGCATTCTGAAAGTGGTCAACGGCCTGAGCTTTGGATACTGTAATCAAAACTATCAGGAAAGAATTGCATTTAATTTCAAAAGCTGATTTGCATTGAAACTTAAAATGCATTGCATAACAAAATAAATTGAATATAAAAGAGAATCAATGCAAGCAACACTGTGCACGTAGCTTCATATGAAGCAAGGTAATGACTTGGAAAGAGGGCTAGGGAGGGCCCAGGAGCCTGGAGGCAGAGATTTCATGTCCTACAGAGGCCCTAGAGCCTCTGTAGATGTAAATGTAGAGCATTTACCTTCAGCTTTTTGGGCCTGACACAACAGAGCCTGAGCTAGTTGCTATCTGCTCCAGTGCTGCCAGCTGGTGCTGGCAGGTGACCTACTTTGAGTCAGAAACGGATGTGAAATGGCCCCACTCCCACCTGCCTCCATGCCGAGGCCTGGCAAGGGTGACCAGCTGCCACCCCACATCCTGCATGGGAAGCTGGCGAGTGAACAACCCCACATAACCCTTGGGCAAAGGCCCCTGAAAGCCAGGCAGCTGAGTGCAGACTGAAGGATGCAGCTCTGGGGAAGCTGTTTGTCACCTAAGCTCCCCGCTCCAGCTTTTAGGAAGAAGCGCTGTGGAAGAGGAGGCTGCAACCACGGCGTGGACGTGGGTCTGGTCTGGGCAGGGGGGTTCCTGGGGTTTCCTCTTGTAGATCTCTGCGCAGGGACATGGCCTGGAACCAGCGTAAGATCCCACCCCAAGGCAGTGTCTCGGCTGCAAAGGAAAAAAGAAAAAGGGCACTTACCTCCCTCTCCCCCAAATGGGCATCCTGAGCGATCACAAGGAGAAGCCCCAAGTACCCCAAATCAAACACACAATTTGCCAGCATCGACAACTGGAGGGTTTCCTACAGATTTTATACCCAGGACGATTTACGATTTAATTTAAGCGTGTTTCCAGACGTTTCTTTTTGCAAGCAATCACCTAGGCTACATTAACCTGATGGTGATATACTGCCATCCCGGGCAGCCCTCAGAGAGACAGGGCGAGACCACAGCACTCAGAGGTGCCACCGTCCCCCATTTATCTTCCGGGGTGTGCAGTCTTGCCAGGGAAGCAGCCTAATTGCATTAACCCTCTCACTGCCAGCCCTTGCCTTTGAAAGGGGTGATTATAAGGGGCTACATTTCCCGTACAGGCCTTTCTCTTCATTTTGTCCTCTCTAGGAACAACGGTCCCTGAAAATTTGCACGGCGTCTCAAAGCTTCTTTGTTTGCTTCTTTGTTTTCCCAGATTGTTGCAACGTCTGCAGCTGCAGAGGTGTTACAGCTGAATTCACCTTTGCGCAAGTTACAATTCTCCCTGCATCCTACGGGAGACAGGCAAGACAGGACACAGCAGATGATCTTTGGGAAGCTCTCGTACCTGGTTTGGATACGGACATCTCCGCCTGAGGTTTGCTTCACCACAAGCGCAGCGCTCACAGGAGTGGCACAGGGTTCTGTTTGTCACTAACCCCTCTGTCCCAGGTACCACGGTCCTTATTAGTGTCCCAGCTAACATCCTGGGAAGGTCTCTACTCCATTCAGAGCTGTGGTATCTGGTTGTCAGCTCAGATGGGGCAGCCCTGCACCTCCGTTGCCTCTCGAGACCTCCCTTTTGCAACTCAAAGGGTGTTTGCGAGCGCCTCTGAGGGGGGCAGCTGCTCAAAGAGGCAACGATCCCTTCCTCCAAGCAGGGCTGGCTGCAGCTGCAGGCAGTGAGGCGGCGCAGCTGGTTCTTCTCATGTGAGACAGCAAGGCCACCCGAGCACGTCTTGGGAAGCTGCAGATAAACAAGACACAAAATGAAATTGCTGCTTCAGGGGAAAGGGCTTTTAGGAATTTCTAATGCCCAGAACTGGAGGTAACAGCCCTTCACAAGCTGTGCCACATCCGAGGACACAGCTGCTCCCTGCTTTCCCCCCTGCCTCCATGCAGCAATGAGGATGGCCTTGCACCCTCGGCTGCTCCAAAATCAAAGCCCCTTCTATTTTTGCAAGCTAGGGGCAAACACCTCTTCCAAGAGGAGAGGTGTATCTGAAACAGCCCTTTCATTATATTTATACTTAAAAATCTAACAGTGACTAAAGCGGTTTGCATAATATAGAGCTCTGGAGCCTGAAATACTTGCCTGCTCTCAGTAAAAAAAAGGAAGTCCTCAGATCCTCTTCTGAAGATGGCAAGAAAGTGACAGAGTTTTCCCTTTACAGGATATAAATACGCAGTGCAAATAGGTAGCTGCTGTCGCCGCTTACGTTTTGAGGTATCGCTTGAGCCTGGCAGCACTGGATTATTTTAGTGTCAAATCAAAGCCCTGGTTGTATAAAGAAGCCGGGGAAAGGCAAAGTCTGTGTCGTGGCACTGGGTGGGAGCTCCAAGAGTGGGGACAGCCCTGGGAGACGCGTCCGGGCCATGCAGCTGAACCTGCCCTCCAGCTCACTGGCCAGAAAGCCCTTTGGAAAAGCTGCTGCGCACAGGGAATAGGTGCCTTCGGATTCGGGTTTGAGGAGGCTCCTTTATTGTTGCAGGGGAGGCACATGATTCATTCTCACATTGGCTAAAAGAGAAGACTCTGTTTTGTTTTTCCCCTCTAAGAAAAACATTTAAGGGTCTGTTTACACAAGAAAAAAAATGTTGCTGACTGGTTCTTTTTTGGAGCAGAAAGCTCCAGTTTGCAACACCCCATTGTTTGCTGTCCTTGCCTTTAATCTCGTCCCAAATCCACCCCATCCACATGTCTGCTTAGCAGCGTTTTTGCCTGGATACAGGGGATTTTTGCCCGGATACAGGACACTAGTATTGCACCTAGCGCTGTGGGGATATTTTGGGGGATACAATGGCCTCTGTGTTCCTCCCTAGTACAAACACGTAGTCAGGCTGGTAAAGAAGTATATATATGCTATATATAAATATATATTATATAAAATATACATATGTGTTATGTATATATACATTTCCCGGTAGGGCACGGGGCGCGGGAAAGGCTCCCATCCCCGGCCCGTTCCCCGCTCCAGCCGCAGGGCGCCGCCATGTTCCCCAGGAGGGCGGGGCCTGCGCCACGGGCGGGTGGGGCGTCGTATGCAAATGAGGCGCTGCCGCGCGCGGGGTGACCTGGGGCGCACGCGCACTGCGCGCCCAGCGGGGCACGGGCCCTTACACAATGCTCCGGGTTCCTTGCATAGCAGGGGGAGGGGTTATGCAAATGACCCATCTCTTGGCCACGCGAATGGTGGGGCGGGAGGGAGAGGCGGGGCCGGATATGCAAAAAAGCGAGCGGCGGAGGGCAGCGGCGAGGCGGGGGCGTGGTCCGCATGCAAATATTAAGGGCGTGGCCCGGAGCGAGGGACGGAGCGGCCGTTTCCCGGTTCGCCCCGCCCTAACGCTCCCCGTAACGGCCGGTTGGCACCGCCCCGCGGGTAAAAGGCGGCGCGCGTGCGCAGTGCGCCGAAATCGGGACTTAGTCTGTTACACAACGCGCTGCGGGGCCAGGGCGCCGCGCTCCCCGTCGCGTTCCGGCTCCCCGGCCGTGCCGCTCGCCTCTCCTTTCCTCTCTGCTCCGCGCCTTCCTCCGGCATGAGCGGCGACCACCTGCACAACGACTCCCAGGTGAGAGCCCTCGCGAGGGCAGAACGAGCCGCGCTCTCCGGGAGGCCGCGGGGCCCGTCGCCCCCCTCGCTGTCGGCTCCATTCCGCCTTCGCCCGGCGCCGCTGCCCTCTCGGCCGGCGGCCGCCCTCGCGCGGGGCCCTGTCAGGCCGAGCTGCCCCCGGGGCTCCATCCTGGCGGGTCGGGGCCCAGGCGGGGCTGGGGGGGGAGAGAGGGGGCGGGAGGACCGTGCGCGGCCGCGGCCCGGGCGGAGGGGAGGGGGCTCGGCGGGGGGGGCAGCGCCCCTGGGCTGCGCGGGTGCCGCTTCCTGCCGAGCCGAGTCCTTCTCATTTGTGCTTTAATTCCCTCAAAAAAATGAGGATTTAAGCGCGTGGAGGAGGGAGGTGGGGGGAGAAACCCCATCGCGCCCCCACCCGTTAGGGACCCCCCCGCCCCGTCCTCGGTCGGTGGCGGGACGGCATTTTCACGGTGTCTCCCCCTGTCTCCCCTCTCCGCAGATCGAGGCGGATTTCCGAGCCAACGGTGAGTGGAGCGAGCGAGGCGGCGCGCGCACAGACATGGCGTCCCAGAGACTAAGTCCCGGCTCCGCGCTCACCGGGCCCATTGTTCCCACCGAGCCGCCCCCGGCGCCCCTTGCCCGCCGCCCGCCGCCCCCCCGGCCCCCGCACGGGACGGAGGCGGCTGCGGAGGCGCCCGCTGCGCGCCCGCCCCGCGCCCCCGGCCGCCCCTTGGGCCCCCGTTGCTCCCTGGAAAGTCGCCTTGTCGACGGTCGGGACTTAGTCTCTGCGCCATTTTCTTTTTCTCCTCTCCGCTCTGTGTGCGCCTTTCTCTGCTTCTCCTCCTCGCCGCGCTGCCCCAAGGAGCCTCCGCCGAGCAGCCTCTTCGGAGCAGGCAGAACAGCGACGTATTTTTTTGCTAAAACAAATCCCCGAGCCGCTTTCTCTCTATATACATATATTTTTTTCTTTTTATCGCAGCCGCCCTCCCCCCCACGGCTCCCCTGCTCAGTTCCTTTCAGGGAATCCCTCCCTTCCCCTAAAATGAAAGGTGATTGCAACATGTTGCTCTTGAAAGGATTCTGCTGCATCCATTTTAAGAGCACTCTTGAGCCCTTTCCTCGCTGTTTAATTAATGCAACTTTACCTTTTTGGGTGGGGCTTGTTAATTAAAAGAAAAGGCTTATTTAAAAAAAAAAAAAGTGGTGTAGACATTTCCAGAAAGGTAGGCAGCATCACTTCAGAAAGTTTGCAAGCTGAATGCACATTTTGGTTAGAAAGCTTACGTATAAAAACTGGTAGGTCTTCTACAAATGTGTCTATATATATGCATAATTAAGTTTTTTACGAAGCCTGATGGCTGTGGACTTTTTTGGGGGGAGTGTTGCTTTTTTTTTTTTTTCTTTTTTTTTAAGTAGGCAAATTGTGTTCTTCCCAGTGTGCCAGATTTTGGCATGGTATGGGGTGGAAGAGGAGCTAAAAACCCATCTTTGTGTGCATGGGTTATTGTCGCACTGCTGGGGATCCCTGTGGAGCTCAGAGCTGTCCCTTAACTGCTGAGATGGCAGAGGACAAAAAGGGTTGAAGGGAAGACACCTTAGCTTGGCTGAATGCAACCTCCCAGCAAGGCTCATTTTCAGCACACCTTTCTGCACAATGTGCGTGTGCCTGGTTGCTTTGCAAGCTACTGCATGTAAATATTTACAGATCCACGTTCGTGTGCTCCTCTATCCATTCATTGGTGTGATTGTGTGTGCAGTAGCAGCATGAGGTTTCACATAGGCAGTTTCCAAACTTTGCTTTCAACTCTGAAGCTGCTGTGAAATGAACAGCATTTAACAGAAGAAAGGGAGAAGTAGAGTTCCCCAAATATATGGCAGGAATTCTTGAAGCAACTTTAATATAAACATGTATTGGAATATTTGTAGCCTTGTGCTGAGAAGTATTTGGCAAATGGTCACTTCTACTTAGGGAAAAGTAACCCCTGGAAAGCTTCAGTAACTGTTTTAAATAGGGGAAGTGATGCATTTTTGGCTATTCCATTGTAACTTCTAGTGCACATATTAAGAGTTTTTCTCTTCCATTGTGACTAGGTGTTGCTTTATTCTTAAGTGAGTTTTAGGCATACAGCACTTAACCCCTCTGATTCCGATTTTTACCATGGGTTGAAGGAAGTCATTACACAGTTTCTGAAATAAGACATATAGATGGAAAAAGTGCATTACGGGTGAATCAAGCACACCAAACTGTCACAAAGCATCATTGTGGCTGATCAGAGCTCCCTGGAATCCAAAACTTCAGTGATGAGACGTGTTAGTTCTGCAAGGGAATGTTGCCATGCAGTCACTGTCCTTTCTGACCTTGTGACCAAGACTGATATTCCTGAAAACCAGCCACCCCCCTTTGCTCTGACGTTTGTTTTTTACCCTGGCTTGTTTCTTCTGCACAGGAGCACCTTGCGCTTTTGTCAGTTCTGTCACACACTGTTGTGAGAATATCAGTTCTCTTCTAGGCATAGATGAGAGCTTGTTCTTGTTTTAATCCTGTTTCGGGGCAAAGATAAGGTAGGAATCTCGGATTATTTTATCCAGATGTTCAGACTGGTTGGTACTTTGGTTATTGTCAGATAGCTCTTACAGTAGAGCCAAGTCATCTTTTTCCCTTTACGTTAGGGGGAGGTGAAGGTTTGTGGTTGGTGCTGACTAGTGCTAAGATCTGAGTGTACCAGCAGTAAACGGTTCTGTTAATAAAAAGTGTTTTAGGTGACTTCTGGATTGTAGCAAGGATAGAGCACTTTGAAATTTCATGTTACAAATCTCTCATATCTTGGTCAGTGGACCTACTGTGTGGGGTTTTGAGTAAACAAAGATGTTGCCACTGTAGTAACGTGGGTGGGAATGGGCCTGTTAGATGATTGGAGGTCCCCAAGGAGCACCCTGGTTGTAGCCAGGACCCTAGGTCTGATCAGACATCAGTTTCACTGGTAGCGGCAGAGTATTAGATGTGAGAGATGCTGCCAATTGTAAATACATGTTCTTGGCTATTTCTTGTCATTAAATAGCCAGATCACTCTAACAAGAGTGTCCTGGGCAAATTCCAGCTTGGGTAAGTTGCATTCCATCTGAATATCCGGATTCTCCCTCCTGTTTAATTTGGCCGTAGTGAGTTTTTATTTTTTCACCTTAGCTATATTTTTGGCAGTGGTTTATGCTGCCGAGACTTCTCCATGTTCAGTTGTAGCAGTGGCTCTTTGGAAGCCATTCCCAGACAATATTATACTTAAACAGCCCTTTTCAAGTTCCATCCTTACAGTCTGTGGCACTGTAGAAGGGAAATGTGTAACTAAGTGCAGCTTGGTCCATAAAATTAGCCTATTTTTAGCAGATGTGAATTTTAAGGCGCAACTACAAACTTGTGAAAGGAGATTTTATTTTTTTCCCTTTCCTGTCTTCTGAATAAGTTGCAAATCACTTGAGATGCAAAACTTGTTTGAATCTCATTAATTTAGACTTGTAAAATTTTGAATTTCATCTATAAATCCCTTCTTATTACAGCAAACAGTATTGAGACTAAAGGGAATTTATCTTGAGTTTGGGTTCTGTTACTGTGTTTGTGGAATGCACTGGATTTTTTTTTTTTTTTTTTGGCAAAGCAATAACAATCAGTCCAAAGCTACTAAACAGCAGTTTAGTGTAATGTTTTTCATGCTTTTCCTGCCATATAATGGAGTGTGTTGCTGTTCATCAGTTCATGAGCAGAACTTCTGTAAAATTCAACAGTGTTTTGTATAAAAAGTCAGCGCCCTAACCGGTGCTTATCCTCTGGTTGAGTTGACCAATATTGTTAAGATGCAGTTTGGGACCAATCTCACTGTAGTAAAAGTTACAGTATATTTACAGGGTTCAAGTGTGTGTGTCAGCATCAAAATAGCTTCCGTAAGTCAAATGTGCTAGAATGAAGGGCTTGCTTTAATTATGAAGGATTGCTTAAAAAAAAAAAAAAAAAAAAAAACACTGCTGTTCTTGCTTCTGTACCTTATTCTCATCAGCAAGTGTCAGGCTTTTATGCTGCCTTGTACATCCATGTAGCACGTTTGTGTATCAGGGCAAAGATGTGAAGGGGAGTGAGCAAGAGAGAAATTAAGTTACTTTGTTCAGCGAGAGCGCTCGGTGCGAGTTATGGAATTTCAGCACATGTTTTCTGTTTTGCATTAAGGCCGTCTTTCATTTACGATGAAAGAGCTGGGCACTTAAAAGGTAGAGGTGAATAAGGAGGGGGGGATTTAAATACTACCAAAAAACAAAGCAGCAAGACAAAAAAAAAAAGTTAAAATTTAATGGATTTGAAATAACCTGCTGAAGACTACATTTCCACTTGCCTCTGCTTAGGTGTGTGTTTTGCCTGTTCTTGTTTTTGACTTTATTTTGGTGCTGTTTAAAAAACAGGGCTGCTTCTGACATAGGGCTCTGTGATTACCCGAGTGCCATTGTCCTAAAATATTGATAAAATTAGGAAGCTTGAAGTCCAGCTCTTGTGCGCTGTATCCTGCACACCTGAGGGCAAGGCTGTCTTCATGTTCCCCGGGGAGCCCAATGTCAGCAGTGCTTTAAAATGTAAAATATTTGGCTGGGGATCCAAAAGACAACAGGTTAAGGGATCAATGAACTTGTATTGTAAGAAGTGCTGCTCACAGTCTGGACCCAGTACAGTGTTTGGGGTCCTTCTAAGTCTGAAACTGCTTCTGTTGTCTGTTAAAAGTATTTAGCACTAGACCCCACTTCCAACACCTTTTTTTTTTTTTTCCTGTTGTTGTGGCATTGATTTTCAAAGCTTTCTTCACACGGATCTGGTGCAGGGGCTGTAGGATGTAACAGTGTAGCTTTGCTAAAGGAATCTGCAGATTGTTACAAGTGAGAGTCCGGAGCAGAAAGTTCACCACTTCTGACATGTATCTCAGAAATGCCAGATTATCAATAAAACTGTGAAAAGTGAATTAAGATCTTGGTGTTAAGGTGCTCTTAAGTATCAGGTGCAACATGAGATTTTTTTTTTTTTTTTTTTTTTTGCCCAGGAGTAGCCTCAGAATGGCTTTACTAAAGACTTTGAGGTCTGTTGTGTTAATTGCTTTGAAACATCCTGTGTTCAGTTAAAACTTAATGGGCTTCTAGTGGGAGTGGGGAGTTGAATGCATTTGTTAGCTGCAGCCGGTTTGGGTTTTGTTAGAGCTCAGCAGAATTACCTAAAAGGATTGAAGATCTGCTTTGGTGGCTAGTGGCTCATACACTTCCTACTTTTAGCATTTTTTTCATAATAAGTTCTTTAACTACAGTGTTAGGTGATATTTTGACTGGTTATTGTGATTGATTTCTAAAACAATTTTGGATGTGAAACTCTAATATTTATGTAGAAGTGCAAATTTTTACATGGCTTTACATACAGTGCATTGAAGGATTTGAACACAAATTGAGATGTAATTTCAGTTACAACTGTGACTTCAGTTATTTGTTGGATAGTTCATTGAATTCCAACCACTTCAGTTGCACTGTCAGCAGAAATGGCAATAATATGTAATTATAGCAAGTACTTAACATCTCATTGACTCAAATTCCTCTGTTAATGATTTCACTGAATTCCTGTTAAAGTAATACCTGCTGAAATAGCACAAGTTGCTGCCCTTTTAAAGAGAGACTGTCAGAGCCTTGCTTGCAGTGTAAATTTTCATAGTTTTGCTAAAATCAGCAGAGCTCTGACAGTTTATCTGTTTTTCAGTTATTGGATTGAAAGGATGGACTTTAATGATACAGCAACTTTATTTATGAAAATGAGTAACATAAGAAACAAGTGGAGATTTTTTTTCTGTATTTTTTTCAGCGTGGAATAGTTCCTCTTTCAATTCTGCTTGAGCTGGATGTGCTAATACAATTTCAGATATCTTTGCAAGACTTCCAGTCATTGAGGAGTATTTACTAGCGAATTAGCTGGAATTGCCTGTACGGCTGCTAGTTTTATAGAAACTGTCCCAACTTTTATTGGAAGCCTCATGTTCCAAATCACACGAGTGGGATACTAATTACAATTACATATTCCACTGCTACCTGTGTCTTTAAAGAATTGTCTTAGGTTTCTGAAAGAAAACGTTCACTGAAGAAAATCATATTTCTCACCTTGTTTTTTGGGGCTGTTTCACTTGACTGAGACAGCAGTATGTGACAAATATGCCTGTCCCTGCCTTCTGTCTGCATAACTATCAGCTCCAAGCTGTTCAGCACTGTCAGCGTTTAAATAGGTATCCCTGTTGGCTTTCAAAATGCCTTTTTTTTTTTTCCTTCTGTTAAGGGAACAAGAGAAAGGACCTGGACTTGCTGTTGTTTCAGCAATGTGTGAGTTTGTTGCTGACCTGCTTTTCCAAAAGAAGGGCTAGGAAATCTCAACTTAAAAACAAGCTGTTTGCTACAATAGAATGTTTCCTTTTAAATGATATGTCCACTTGCTGGTGTCCTTATTCTGATACTAACTGTCTGCTCTAGGGAAGTCCTGTTAAATTCCTGTAACATGGGCCTCTGGTGGCTCCCACTGTCACTGGTTTAACATTGGAATTAACACCGTGTTTAAGTGCTGCTCTGTGCAGAGCCCTTCTACTCCACGGTCTCTGCTAGTTAGTAGTTCAGCTGAACAAGCTGTAGTATTGGTTTCTGTGCATGCATAAGGCTATAGCATTTTTAGCACAGAATTCGTTCAAAATGCACTGGCTGACAAAAATATGAAATAATTCTACTGGATTTGATAAGTTTTAGATTTTTTTTTCCAACTCCAATGTTAACTTTTTTCATTCTTAATCTTTATGGTTATTATTAAGTTGCATTAGTGTCTACTGATGTCACAGTGAGGACATTTAAGAGGTGATATAAAAGAAGTAAAGTTAAATCTTGTGTCCTACTATCTTCCAAGCAATAAGGAATTCTTAGAAGTGTTTGGCTGCAGAAGGGTCAGTTTATAGGTGTATTTTCAAAATGAGATTTGGATTTTAATTTTTTCTTCTTAGCTGTAAACAGGTGAGAGCTCCAGACCTAGACTGACAGTGGAAGGAACTGAGCTTGCTGTGAGACTTCCCAAAACTTGTTGTTTTTGTAACACATACTTAACAGCAGTGAGTGACAAACTTTTTTTTTTTTTTTTAGATAAGAGAATAGATGAGCAGAGAAGGGACAGTGGTTATTGCATCCCATAAATTTACTGAAGTTTCATTGCAGAGGTGCAGATGTGTAATTTTGTCATCCCCTGGCTTCAATACCTGCTCAAATATTTCTGTGTGGAAAAGGCAAAATAGACAAGTAGCCCACACAAGGGTGGGTCACTTCACCCTGCGGGGATTTCCTTTGTTCCTGACTCTAACTGAAATCCGAAAGGTGACACTAGGAGACAGACCCAGGAGTAGCTCAGCTTAGAGACAGTCTGTACTACAGACTGCGGTGTGCTTGGGAGCAGCCAGTGTCCAACACAGTCACGAGGAAGGAGAGCACTGAGCAGGCTTTACTCCGGCCCTGGAAATCCTCGGAGTTGGTGTTGGAAAGCATCTGAAATGCAGATCTTGATGGGATGGGGGCAGTGCAGGCTCAAATATTGGAGGCATAATAGGAAAACTAGTGTAGTTGCTTGTCATTCACCCTCAGCAGACAATAGCTGTTCAAGAAAATAAGATATCTTTGTTTCTCAACTACGTATATTCCCTCTCTAAGCTTGAAGGGAATAATCTGTGAAATTGGGGTGGTTGTGATTAAAGAGCGATGCACCAGGATGGTGGAATCCTGTTTTAATAAAGGGATCCCATCAGTCTCTTGGCACATGAAGTTCTTTTCCACAAAGCTACTTATCGGTAGATTTGGGGAGGACCTTGGTGGCTGGAAAAGGGGATTTTTAACAGTGTTTTTTGACTATCCCTGCCATAAGAGTATTTGTGCATGTTCCCAAGCTGTTAGCATATTGCTTCTGCACACTAGAGCTGTGCGGGTGTGCACGTATGTATTTTTTACTTCACGTACCTTCATGAGCAAGAAGAGGAGGGCTTTTTTAGGGTGTGTTACAGAAAGGCCAGCTTGCTTTTGTGGGAGTATTGCAGAGCGCTGAGGCTCATGGTGCCCACTGGAAAATGTAGATTTGCTTTTTTAATTATGTCCTACATAGATGGTTGCTGTTAAAGACAGATTGTCATTCATGGGATTCAGCACGGAAGCAGAGCATTTCTGTGGTTGGGAGTATCTTTCCATGGCTGAGATTGATTTCTGCCTCAGGAAAGCTTGGGGTGTTCTCGCAGCCTCGCTGGAATGTTTTGATCAGTGTGTAGAGCTCACCTTTGGTGAGGCCGTGCGTCTGCCTCCTCCAAAGCTCTGCTCTGCAGTGAAGATCTGCCAGCTGCGTGTGGTGGTAAGTAGAGCGTTTTAGCAGATACAGGTTCTTTTGTAGAAATGTCCTCATGTTCTCAGCTGCGAGATAGTATTATAGGAGAGTAAGGGTCACTTGGAAGAAGTATTTTACACAATCTCTGTAGAGTAAGAAAAAACAAAATCTTGCATTTTCCCTTTGCTGCTTTCTTCTTCTGAAATCCTAATTGTCGATTTGCAACATCTTATTAATTTTTGCAGCAAACGTCTGGGACCTCACCAGCAGAGAATTATGCAGTTAGTTATGGAATAAGTGATAGAGTGATAGGAAGAAATTAAATATGATGTCTCATGTTCATCATGGGTCAGACTGACTACAGCTTGTCCTGTCTAAAGCCCCTTGGCTAAGGCATGAGCACTATTTTTCCTTGCTGCTCTGGAGTGAGCTTCCAAATGCTCTGTAACTCTTGAAGTGTTGGATCTCTCGATGTGATCGATGTGATATGGATATGGAAGTTGTTTTGCTGTCAGCCAAGTGACTGTAATTTTGCACCTGGAAGAAGCGGGCATCAATATCCACATGGAATAAGTTTCACAATGTTTAAAAAAGATTCTTCTGATGGACGTAGTCCAGAGACACAGCTTTATGATAAAGACTCGACAAAATACTGGAACAATGTTCTAGTTCTAAAAAATGGAACAATGCCTAAGTATCAATAGCTTTTGTCTGGCATTTATCTTTGCCTGGCATTTATCATTTACTCTGGACCACTTCTGCCTCGTGAATATATAAACTTGCACAGTGTCACAGAGGACCCATTTTCTTCCTTTAGTTGCAGCTTTTCTTCTATTCCAAGAAAGATGATTTAATTTCGTTTTGATTTGAATGTCAGCTTCTTAATTTTACCTTTGTACATATCATGGGAGAGATGACCTGTGTTTCAGGGCCAGGATGATGTACTTTAGGTGAACCTTTTATCGATGGCAACACATGACTGCTCAAGTCTTACACTGCAATGTTTGAACAAGGGCCAGACTTGCCAAAACGGCTGCTCATCTTCCTTTGAATTGGCAGTTTCTTGTTTGATACATGCTTTGAGGTGGTCTAAAAAGACCTCGGGGAGGGTGTGAGGTATCATTGGGCACTCTTTGTTTATTCCTCTGAAATATAGTAAGTCAGTCTTTAAATGTGTGCTGTGGATTTTTAGGTATTGAGAGATGTATTTGAAAATCACGTTTTTTGAGCAACTACGGAGGGGACCTGAGGTTGCTGAGGTTTGGCTAGCATAACAGAGGGGGCTCTTTTTGTGGCATCTGCAGAGTTTTATGAGGAGAAAGGCACAAATGGTGGCAGGGGAGATACCGTCACACAGATTGTGACCTGAGGTGGTTTGGATACCTGATAATCAGGTCAGGGTGCTGTGTTTTCTAGTAGATGCTGGTCACAGGCAAGCTCTTTCTGTCCTCAGATAGATCAGGAAAGTGAGTTGGTAATTCCTTATTCCATGTTTTTGTGGGATGCCGTTTTGGCGCTGTCAGCGTAGCCTGTGTTGCTCTGTGCTTGACAGCCCATGGGAAGATGAAGGTTTGAATCTGAAGGAGCATCTTTTGAAGCGGGGCAGGAAGCGCAAGGGAGGGACGTTCTATTGCATCTGGGCGCTCCGCCTGGGACTAAGGTCCTTTATGCTCTACGTTGTTATCCTGTCCAAAGGCCGTGCTGTCTAAATAGGCAGCACAGTGGGGGACGGGAGTGTTAAGCTCTTCTCGGAGGAAGAGAACAGAACAGCGTGGGAGGAAGCGACTCCTTCTAACGCAAAAATAAATATAAAGCTGCCTGGCTAGAACTAAGGTCCAGTTCCAACTCTGACTTTTATTTTCAATTTTGAATTTTCTCTCCAGTTGGAGATGCTGAGGGCAGGGCAGTACAAAGGAAAATGCTTGTATAGTTTTAGCTTATGTTGTCTTGTCTTTTTTTTTTTTTTTTCCCCTTAACTGCAGTACTTGTCTCAGGAGCTGAACTCTGTTCCATCTGTGGTACTAAATTGTCTCACAAACACTAAAATGTTGCCTGTTGGATTTTTCAATTAGTGAAACTGCTGGATTTAGTGTGTGGAGCAGCAGTTCGTGCTCTGGGTACTGGGTTCTGGTGTCAAGTATTTTTTCAGGCTAGGCTCTTGCACCAGATGTATCACTTCAGTTTGGGTGTCTCCTAACTATGCCTTAAGCAATAGGAAGAGCATCAACACAGCATATTACGCCTTCTGCCAGCTTGAAAATCCGAGTAACTCCATGAGTAAGATCCATTATTGGAGAGAGAAAACAGCCGGGATGGGCAGGTACCAGTTTGTACCTGCCTAGGGAGGCACTCTTGCAAGTTAGACGAGCGCTCTCCAAGTTAATCCAGCCTTCTGGGCCGCTGGAGGCAGGAGCTCTTCGGAGAGCTCCGTGTGAGGGGTGATTCATTGCAACGCAAGCGGCGTGTACAAAATGGAGGCATGAAGCAGGACTAATGACGTACTCTGAGGTTTGTTCTCGAGACTTAATGACCACCAGATGGGGAATAAAAAGCTGCCTGCTCTTCTTTAGAGGACTGAGAATGTCATTAACGCTATTAAAATGCGTTACATCTATCGTAATGTTCTCGTGAACAGTAAACCCCCTTATGTAGGGACCAGAAGCAGCTCTCCTTACTAGTGCTTCCCCTACAGCACATATTTTTCAGCACTGCTTTTGACTGAAGATTGGTTTCCTTTAATACTACTATGGGTAGAGGGCAAAGAGAACCAAGTGCTCTCTGGCAGTTGCTGAAATAAGGTGCGAGGTCCTTTCTAGCACTCAGGTGTGAATTGCTGGATCAAGAGGCAGTAGGTTCATGTCACTACAGAGTCAATGCAGGAGATGGGCTTTTTTTTTTGAACAAAAGTGGTTTTGATGTGTCTGCAGGACTGCACAGCACTGTTGCAGATGTTATCTTTTTCCAGCTTTTGTAGTAAAGAACCCCAGGCAGAAATCTGAGTGGGGATATTGCTGCTCATGATTCTGATACTTGCAAGCTGTTGTATGGGAGCCCTTTGTGTGCTCAGGTTATTTTGTCTTGCATATTGAAATATTGCTCTGGCTGTTCAGAACATTTTGACTTTTGATTTCTTATGTCCTCCCATGTTCTTCTACTCCAAAAGCAGGAAGTCTTTCTGAGGAGCTAGTGTCTTGTCTGAGTCATCATATTATAGCTGCATGTCACTTGCATTTTATTAAGGAAGTATAACAAAGCTGTCCTTAAAATATCTGTTTTTATGACTAGTTAGTCTTTTTATGATTAGTCTCCTAATTTAAAACATTTTTTCTCTGGAGTTGGTAGCTGTCATAATTAACATTTCTCTTTTATCATCAAATCTCTTGTTCAGCATCACCTGCGTCTAAAGCAAACTTAGCTCTAGGTTTTAAACTCTTTGCTGTCTAGATGTGAAGACAAGCTATGACTCTGGGCTCACTTGGTGCTCTACACTTGGCATCTTTCACTGGCAGCAGCTGCTCTGGGGAGAGCCCAGCGCAGTGTGGTTTGATTGAGCAGACTGCAGCTTTTCCTGTGGTGGATGGAGACAGGACAGCTAGTGATAAGATACCCAGTAATTTAATTCTTCAATTGAATATTATGCAAAATATGAAAGCACTTGAGTTGATAACAGTCCGTCAATTTCTTCCTTCATAAATAAAGGTGTAAAACTGTCAACCTAAACTACTTTGTGAAACAAGCCCTCCCCAGCTATGTTTCCTGAGATAAGGAAAGTGCTCAAAACAGCTGTAAGCCTCATTCCTTAAAGGAAGTTCTTATGTTTCCCTGCCCTCATGCTTTGTAAATACCCATCTCTCCCCCTCGTGCTCGAATCCAGGGCGACAGCACTTGAAACCCAAAGGGAACTTGCTGGCATGGGGCTCGAGCAGTCCTCCCTGCGCGGCATTGATGTGCTTGTGACTTGGGAGGGCAACAAGTTGGAGTTTTGTTTTTGTGAAGATGTCCTGGGGAACAACATTGCTAGCTTGCACATGGTAAATATTTACTTTTTAAATGGAACTGAAAAATATGCTGTTTGATTTTTCTAAACCAAGATATCATAGTGCCTTTTTATGTGTATTAACAGTTTAATCTCAGGAGAGCTGTGAAGCCTGGCAATTAACTCCTCAGTTGGAGGATACAGTCAAGACTCTGCTTCTTTCTGAATGCTGCAGGAAGTATTATGGAACTTAGTTTCATGTGGATCACAAAAAAGCATAATATGTTACATTTTTTTCTTTTATGCTGTTTTTGAAGACTGGAAGGTAAGTGTTTTGCTAGTTTTAGAAAGGATCTAATGTTCAGAAAGGCCTTTTTCTAAGCACTCGAAGTATTTTAAATCTTAGAAATGACTGAGAAGTTGTTGCATTTCTTGGTTATCTCATAGATTTTTTGTTTCCATGTTTTGAAGACAGTGTGGTTTGGCCAGGAAATTTGACGTGGTCAGTGACATTTGCTCCATTTTTTCATAACTTAAGCTGTAGTTTTACCTTTTAACCCCTTTCCCTGCCCAATCTATCACAACAGTACATTACTAGACAGTGTTTGTGCTGTTTTGTTAACAAAGCTTCCTCACTGTTGGCCACTGCTTTGCCTTGTATTTAATCATTACCAAAATTACTTTAAAGCGTCAGATGTGTAGATAGTTCATAAAGCAACTTCTAAAGCATTCCTTAATGGAGCAAATGTGGGTTGATGTAACATTAAGCACAAGCTTTTTCTTTTAGCTCTACTGGCTTATCTTTTTCTGTGAATTTGATGAACTCTTTCTGCTTGCTGGTAGCAAATTGTCTCCTTGTTTTACTTGTCTGTGGCTATTGCCCTCATTGTAAGAAAAGTGGTTTTTATATGAGAGTAGCGGTCTTCCTACTTCTTAGTGGCTAGTGGCAAAAAGTGCCTTGTTTTATATTTTTATTTCAAGATACTGTTAAGACTTGTCTTGCAAAAACCTGTGCCACTATTGGATCATTCTGGTCATGTATCAGACCTTTGAGCACAGGTACTGAATTATTTCCTGTCTTAAGATTTAACTTAGTCTTGTTTCCAACTAGGTTTTTAAAAATAAAAGATGAAAGAAGTGAAAAGTGAAATTTTGATTTTTGATTTTCAATTTTATTATCCCTTTCCTGCAAGGGGATCTTGTTCTGCTCATTGAACCTGCGAATTTGGGGAATGGAATGTGAAGTTAAGCATCTCATCTCATTTACCGATTCTCAGAATAGTTTATGTGCATCCATCCTGTCTTCTGCTACTAGGGCTGCTCGTCATGTGCTTTCTCATGAGCTTTTGTTAATACATGGAAGTAGCATTAAGTAAAACTTAAGACTCCAGGATTCCACTATCGCTGCCCTTTGAGATCTCATAGTATCCAATAAAGCTGATCACAATCAGTCATGATCACAGGGGGGGGAAAAAGATTTGTTTGGTTTGCTTCAGACTGTGGGAAGATAGCTGCAAACTGTAAAAGTTCAGAAATAAATGGTATGCTTCAAAATTTTACATGCTTTTTAGTTATGCTATTCTTAGTTGAGTGTTTAGTTTAGTTCCTTGTTCTACTGGTTAAGAATGGCATAACAAGTGGAGTGTGTCCTAATAGTGCAAATTTGGAGATCCCTGGGGTTGTGGAGAAAAGTTTCTCTGCTGTTTGGGATAAAGCAGAACTTACAGTGTGAGCATCGTGTCCTGCTCCTGGGAACCTGCACCGAGCTCTTGTCCCCGCAGTGCTGCTGTCTAGTTCAGCCTTGAAATGTGTTGGCAGGAAAGTGTAGGAGAAAAATGCAAATGCTGCTGTAGCCGGTTTGCACATGAGCAAACCAACGGAATCGGCTTTGGTGGCTGTGGCTTTCAGGCTAGTGCTTTTCCTCAATGTAAAATTCATATTAAATTTTAATACATGAATCTACTCAATTTTGACTCTTATACGAATAATAAACTTACAAATCTTTTTTTTTTTAATGTAATAAAACTGGCAGCCAGGAAGCTGTTATAAGGCTAGGAAAAGCCACCCCTTACTCAAATCATGCAGGAATAAATTATCAGATTTTAAAGATTGGTAGGTGTTCCTCTTGTTTTCCTTGCCAATTCCTGACATGGAATTAGTAGGTGGGAGGAAATATTTTAACTCTTCCTTTGGACCTGTATTATTCATTTTTTCATTTTGGATAAAATTAAAGGGGAATTATAAGGTTCTTGAATCCATAGGGTTGCTTCTATAGTGATCTTAGATAAAGGAACAACCCTCTTGTCAACTGATCTGTTCAATAGTTACGCTTCATAATCAGGAAAAAAATAAAAAGGAAAGACCACAGTCATGTTACCATAATCATAAAGTAAAGCCTATGATATGATAGAAGTTATGAGTGAAGCACTTGGGGTTTGAAGTGCAGAGATAACCCAGCTTTTGATGACACTTCACACCTGCAGTTTATTCTCTTCAGTTTAAGCAGCTCATTTAGGGCATATGACAGAATCCAACTGAAAGCTGAAAGGGGAGGAACAGCTGATTTTCACACTTAGTAATTTCTGCCTAGATAAAGAAGGGACGGGATCTGGTACCTTTAGAAATGGCACCAGCAGAGATAACCAGAAGCAATTGCTTCAGTTTCCTTTCCAAGAATATTTCCCTTTTCTTTCTTTCTTTCCATACATGTTATATATGAAACAAATTAGGAAAGCTTGCTTCTCTTCCTAAGCCTCAATTGAGGGAGATGTGAGTTTTGGATCTGGTGAGAATCTGGCATCTTTGGCTTATGTATTAATAGGATTCTGATTTCTATTCGGTGATGCAAATCATTAGAATTTCTGGGTTTTCTGATATTTTAGGTGGCACTTTTTCTTAAGTTAGAGTTTTATTATGCATATTCAGGTAAGCAGAAAACATTAGCTCACATGACAGACATTTTGTATTCAATTATCTGTATCAGTGTGATTTTTAATAGTTGCCAGCTAGTGAGACTTGACCTGGATTTAAGAAAATAAACAGATTACAGATGCATAACAAGATGAAAATCAATGACTTAAAGCAGCAGGCCGGAAAATGTTACTTTAAACTGAGGACTTTTAGTGGAATTGGTGCAGCGTATCCAGGAGTTGTACCTGTTAACCCTTTAAGTATTGCAATTGCAGCATGGTGCACTTTAAAATACCCTGTTAGAACTGACAAGACCAGTGCCGCTCCAAATGACATGCTTCTTTCTACATCCCCTTTTTCTTCCTTTCTATAAACAAGTAGTTTATAAACTGCAGAAGTCTCAACTGCCCCTAAACCTTTCAGTTACTTTCTTGTGTATTTTGACTAGAATGAACTTTCTTGTCATTTATTAAATGCAACAACGTCTCCTTAGGGGGGCTAGGAATTACATTTTTTTCTGTCGCCTTGAGAGAAGGTTGGGGTAAAGCTGATGCTGGTGGTGAGACATCTGCAAACAACTGTTGAAATTAGCCCAGCGTGGCTGAGTGGTCACAACTTGTCAGCTGTGTGAAAGGTGGTGAGATAGGTTAGTAACCATCCAGTGCACTCGTGTGCTTGAAATAATTGACTGTAGATGAAAAAAAGGACACTATGATTGGGGGGGTGGGGGGGGGGGAAGCGTGCTTAAAGAGTAATAGAGTTGCTGCCAATCATGCTTTGGAACCACTGTTCTTTTCTGACTGCAACAAGCAGTGTCCGAAGCTGCCTTATGATGTTGGGATGGTTAATAAAAGATTTTGAACAAATGCCACTAAAGTGCCCCCTCTGGGGATGCTACCACAGCTCGTATTGCTCCCACGTGCACGAGCTGCATGCGAGATCCTGGCTGCTGACATGAGTCTTAGTCACTGGCCGCAGTCGGAGGAGCCTTTCAGTACAACTGTCTTGTTTGGATCTTCTGTGACACATTTGCTGAGGGGAGGCGCTTGTCCTGGGTCAAACCCAGGATATCCAAACATCCCAGGCCATCCCTGTGTGAATACAGGCTCTCTTTGAGCTGCTGGTGAGATACCAACTTTTAGTGAATCCAAAAATGCTAATGATTTACAAGAACTTTGTGCATGGCCAGCAAGTGAAAATAGTTTTCTTGTTGACACCATTCCAGTGTAATGTTCCTGACAGCACAGCAGCTCTGCTGGCTATTGCACTTTTAGAACTGAAACTTTTATTCTTCCCTCAAATCCTACCAATCTCTTTATTTATATGATGCAGCTGAAGTTTCCATTATGCTTTCCCAGGACTCGGAATCACAGTTGTTTCTCCGTAGTCTTTCCTGTTTGTGGAAGGTTGGCTGTGCGCAGTAAGTAGCTGTTGACACCATCACAAGTTGTGGGGTTGGCACCTTTCTAACAACGGTGTGAAGAGCGGTTGGAGGTGGCAGAGCCTCCTGTGCGGGACAGTGACAGTCTCCGCGGGCCCCAGACTACAGCAAGTTCTCCCCAGTGCAAACGTGTCACCAGAAGGTTTTCTTTGCCCTCGACCTAGTCTTGTGAAGTAACTCTGAGCTGTTCCCTGGGCTCTTCTTTGCCAAAAAGCTCCAGCAGATGATTTGGGCCATCCACTCGTGAGATGATGCAGGTGGGAGAGGGTCAGGGCACCTCAAAGCTGCTGTTTGCTGAGATATGAGGGAAGCACCGAGTGTTTCCCCAAGAGCAGCTCTGCCTGGTCCTCCAGGAGCCCGTGGAACAGCTAATGTGCAGAGCAAAGAAAAGCCCCTGCTGTAACTGTCCCCCACCACTGACAAAACGTGAGCGTTTTGGACTTGCGTGAGGGGAGGGTCGAGCTGTGATGGGTTTTCTCAAAACCTGTGCACCTCAAACTGCAACATCTGCAAAGGAAAAAGGCTTCTATGAACCAGAAAAATAGGGTTAACTGAGCCGTTTTGCCTCAGATTGCCTTGAAGTAAGGGATATGTTATCTCGTGCAGTTGGCTGATTGCTCCGAAGTCTAAACAGGAGTGGGAATGTTGCAACTCCCGGCTATGCAGGGCCCTTCGGGAGAGCCAGGACAGAAGGCGAGTGGAGGGCAGATGCCTTAAGTGACCCTGGGCACTTCCCAGGTCTCCACTTCCAGTGCGGAATGTTTCCCGTTGGCTTTTACTGAGACAGGAGCGTGCTGGGCTGCAGACTGTGCTAAGCCTTAGGACTGGGCTAAAGGTTTGTTGCTTTCTAGGTCTGACCTAGAAGGCTCTCACATTATCCATCTGAATCCCGTTCAGTTTTACCTTCTTTCGTAATTTTTCAACTACACTTACCTTCTTGTATGCTAGGCTGGCCCAGTCTCTCTCTCTCTCTTTCTCTCCCCCCGCACCGAGCCTGCTTCTCCCGCCTTGCGTCTACATTTCACGCAATAGGAAGGAAATTCTGATGTGAATTTGTCAAAAAGTGGGGTTAGATGCTCCAGTATTTGTTCAGTGTTAGTGAATTTAAAGGAAACACACGTGAAAAATCTACCTTTAGCTACCACTGTATGTAAAATATTTATTTCTAAAGCTGATTCTGTTATGTGTTCCCCTGGCAACGTCATTTTATACATCCCCAAGTCCTAAAGACTCCCTGTTTGTCTTGTATCTGTTAGCAACTTACAAACAAATCTGTATTCTAACCAGTGCAGGCTTCTGAGACAAAAGAGATAATGGGGCTCAAGCTCGTGCTATTCATTGCTATTCACTTTGCATTTTGGATGTGGTTGTGATACTCAGGTATGGGCAAAGCTGGCTTTTTAATGGGCCACTGCCTATACAATTACTGAACTTTCCACTTTTCTGTCTGTTTGCACCTTTTCACTGACCCTGAAAAGTAATTTGGGGATAATTTGAGGTGGGAGAGGAAGGAATTTGGTGCTTGTTGAAAGAACAATCCCAAGTCCCTGCTCCTTCCAAGAGCTTTCCACTGGCTTGGTGTAATTCTGGGCTCTGTTTAGGCAGAGCTAAGGTGGGAAATGGCTTGGGAAACTATTGGGCAAAAAGGTATCTTCAGTTCAACTGCTTCAAACTGTGCATGCATGCAGTGCTTTAGCTGTTGATGTGTGAGGGTACAGGCTCATAAACCACCAGGGAAAAAAATGCTGAACCTATTTCTAGCCCAGTAAGGGAAGGAAGGAAAGTGTGTTAATAGGCAAGGTATCCAAAACTGGAATGAAAGGGGCTATGAAAAATAACTACTTACGATATATTATAGCCTTATAAGAATAAACAGCACTAGGGACAAGAACGAGATTGTTCCTATCTTGTTTCCTTAAGAGGCTACTCCTGGTCCTCCTCTTTTGGAGGCCAACAGCGTTTTAGGTTGTACACTGATGCTGGCAGTTCCCATGAAGTTTAGCTTGCTGTTCTGTTTTATTCTGCGTGGTTAATGGGACTCTACTAATGGATTTTATTCTCTGACTCTTATTTATGCAATTACAGACGAATTTTTTACATCATGGGAATCCCTGGAAACACATGTTTCTGTTCACACTGGATTTTTTTCATTTTTGAATGCAAATAATGGATTGAAACTTCATTGTTGCCTCTCAGTTGGGAGCCCTTTGGCATGTGTAAGAAGCAGCTATTAATTTAGCCTTTCTGTGCCGATCAAGCATGTATTTCCATGTTTTATAAGGCTTCCCCAGCCTTGTCCCTCATGTATTGCATTTTATGTATTTGCTAAGTAGCACCTAAGGTAAGCTATGGAATAAGCATATCTGAATAAGCCTGTCTTTCAGCAAACCAAGTAAAAGGTGCTTGCAGCTCATTAGAGTTGCTGCTGCTATTTTACCTCTCAGTTTTTTGGCTATGTACTTTGCTAAAATGCTTGCAATGTAAGGCTTTTCCTAGGCTAGCATCCCTCTGCATGGTGTAGCTGTCGGGTATTTGAGCATTATAATGACCCATATTGAGAAAATTTGGTACCTCTGTGATGGTAAAAGATGAGGTGCATGGGAAATAAGTGACTAGTCCAGTGTGGCTGAAAGAAATTTGAACAAGGGCAAAAAACAAGTTCCCTGAATAATATCAGTCCTTCCATTTGTGCGTAGGCTCCCACAGCATATCTTGCTTACCTGCCTAATTTCTATAGATAGGTTTAGAGTGATAAAATGGCATTTCCTTCTGGTTAACCATAGCCATTCATGTCCTGGAGGCTTCAGCCAGGCAAGATGGGGATGATCGGTCTGTGGTGAATTTGGTTTTATGTTTGTTTTCCTCCTGGCCTCCTAAATGAATCCCTGCTAAGCCCTAGAGGTTGGCAGGGATGAGGAGCGCAGCGCTCGGCTCTGCGAGCCGGGCTCGCGCCGCGCGCTCGCGCCCTCAGCGCTGCTGTCACATTGTTTGCCTTTCTTCCTTAGATTGAAGTTGCCCTGGGGTTTCGGTGGAGCAGAAGGTGCGTTAATCTTGTTTTGTAAACTCTGTTTTAAAATGCTGTGTAAGATCCCTGCTTGCATAACAGAACCCTGCCAAAGAGAAAGTGGAACCTGTCAGGAAGCTCTTAGGAGCTGGTCTAAAGGACAAAGAAGGCCTCGGAGCAGTTTCTTTCCTTATTTTTCTCCGTGTATGCCCTGCTTAGATTCCTGACCAAGTTAATTCCCTAGGTTTTGTCTTTGCCCTCTGTTGTTCAGCAGCAAGGAATACAGGGCTTTGGGATTACAAGATTGACAAAGAATGCAGCAGCTAAGGGGTCTGTCTGGTTACCGAAGCCAAGTTTCCTAGCACGAGCCTTTTAAGGAAAAAGTCTTAATATCTGTCCCTGTGAGGATCTTTTGCTTCAAGTAATTGTTGAAAAGCACAGAGGGGTTGTAAAGTTGTTAACTTCATTTTTTCTGTCAAAAATGCTCCATTTTCAAGGTTGGGAGGGCAGAATTGGATGCTGTCTTGGGTCACTTGGTCACAGGTTTCTGCATCAGCCTGGTGGCTTGCTCTTCAGCCTTCACGAAATGAAAAGTCAAAGGATTCCTGCGTTCTGAGTAATTGTAGCTTGGAAAATAGGTTAAATGATACCTAGTCTGTGCCTTTGAGAAGACTTTTGCTTTATTAATAAAGTTGAATCCTTAGGAAGGATAAAACACTGATTATTTCTTTTTCCAAACTCCTTTTTCATGAAGTTTCTGTTCTTCTATTTATTTTTTTTCCCTTCTTCCTTTTGCTACGTTTCTGTGATTGGAAAATGACAGATGATCTGAGGCTTCAAAAGCAAACTCTGCTTAGTCAAAATTGAATTGTTCTCCAGGAAAGTATGAAACATAGGTCTTATTCTGGTTTATGGAAGGAAGCAATAGCTGCTTAAGCACTGTTAAGAAAACATCAACCTCCTTGAACTGTTGCACCTGACCCAGCGATGCACCTGAGGTAAAATAATTTTGTCATAGCACTGTAACTTTGTTTGCTTTTGACATCAGGGTTGTAATGGGATTTGGATATACTTGTCTCAGTGGCACAGATAAGGCTGTTTCCATCTGTAGGGTGGGTACAAGCATAATTGTAAAAGTTGCAGCCCGAAGAAGGTTACGACAGGGTTAGGGCTGCATATCAAGTGGCTTTTAGAAGGTAACCTCATTAAGTGGGGCCCTCTGAGTAAGGCAAAGCTCTGCAGACTTGTTTCAATGTCATTGTAGCTATTTTCTGTCTTGAGAACACTGAAAACTCAAACTTTTGCTGAAAGCTTTCTGTCATTGAATCTCTCGTTCAGGAAGCAAGAGCTGCTTCCCCCAGCTGCTGGTTTGGATGACGTTGTGGATCCCGCTTCCAGTCCAAATTACTCTCATTTAGGTAACAGCTGATGAGAATCCAAGTCCTGAGTCTTGTTACATTAGGAACTTTCATTTCAGGACAGTGTGTATTTTGCAATCAGTTATCAGACTAATAGGACAGCACAGCAAACAGGCTTGCTCTGCCTTTCTCCATGCATAAGTCTTACATGTGTATAGTCTTTGGTTGCATAAATAGATCCATTAAAAGTAACTTCCAATTTTACGAGGGAAGTTTTAGACCATAGGTTTGTGCTGCACAGTATCATTTGGTTTGCCACCATCTCTTCTCTCTGAACACTGTTTTCTGGGTGCCTGTTTCGATTTTTTTTTTTTTTTTTTTTTTGACATTTCTAGTTCCCTCTATATAGTCTCCACTTTCTTTCACACCTCCGGTTCTGTTTTCTTTCAGTTTGCCCTGTGTTAGTGGAAAAGGTTTTGCCATCTGATACCTGGATGCAATTCTGTTTTCCCTCAACTGTGTTTTCCCTCTTTTGTGAGCTTCAGCAATGGTAATCTGTTCAAACAAAATCCAGATGTGTTGTGCAATCGATTAGTGGAATACCACGATCATATTGTGAATTTCTCCAATAGGAATACAAGTATTTTATAACAAAAATAAAGCTTTTCCAAATTTGTTAGATGCGTTTATTGATACAACAATTTTAAAGGAGTGTTCAATGTGTGTAAATTCATTGTCAGGTCAGTTATGACCAAAGATATCTGAAGTTCTTAATCCCTTGTACCCCAGACTGTTCCACTTTCTCCGCACAGTCGTCTCCTGAGCTGTATGGAGTCTGCAGCTGCATTTTTGCACCTCCACACAGTAGTTGCTTCCTCAAATGTGCAGTTTATAATCCAAGCTGACCAGGATCTCAACAAAAAGCAACCCTCTTACACATGGGACTGCAGTCGCCAATCTAGCTAAGGTGGTAACCAAGTCACTCTCCATAATAAAGGTCTTGGATGACTGTCCAGTGTTAGGATCTCCCTTGCTGTAAAGCTGACAGTGACAGGGAATGATTCTGGTTTGCGTAAGACAAAATTATCTGTGTCAGGAATTGAAGTGTTTTAGATGCCTTGAACTGCATTCATGTGTTTAAATGTTCATAGACCTTCTAGGTGTCATTTCGGGAACTCATTCTTGATAATTTTCCCAATTTCTTTATATTCAATACATAGGAAATTAGAACTCTGTTTTAAAACCCCAAAATATTAAGTTACCAAACATTGTAAAAAATGTTGCTAGCTGTTGAATTAACATAAGCCTATTCCAGGCCATCTACACTTTTAAGGGACCTGGCAGGTATTTGTGTTCTACCTGGGCAGTCCCTGGGGTTGTGGGACTCTTGAGCTCCTGGTTCTTTTTTGGGGAAGTCCTTTACTATAGCGCTGCTTTCCTGGGTCCATCCCCTTTTCCTTGGGGCTTCTCCTGATGCTATTCTCTTCAGCTACTTTCTCAGACATTTCTTTGCCTATCATCTTTGGAGTTGCTTTTAATCTGAGCAGCTCTTTTCTAGCCCTTCCCAGAGGGTGTCATCTGAGTGGATTTGATAATTGATAGCCTACCAGGGAGTATTTGAGTCCCTACTCCTGTTAACTCCTTGTTTTCTGCTAGAAAATTTACACAGTGCCTCACATTTTAGATTTAATGAAATTTAAAGCCCTGCGACACTTTTGTTCTGTCTAATGCTTCTTCATAAGTCCGAATTTTGAGAACTCGATCAGGTGTGGGTTTTTTCCTCCCCTCCAAATAATGAAAAATATATTATTTAATCATCTCAGAAAATATACATGTGATTGAGTTGTTCCAAACCTAACAAATCAAATAAAATTGGTAATTTCTTATTTATTTGATGCAACTTGGCCATTACAAAAGAGGGGCAGTTTGTCTGAAGAAACGATTCAGAGGGTGAGGACTTTATGTAAAACTACCTGATTTAAATTGTGTTTAAAAATTCAGTGGATGATGGCTAACGTCGAATTTGGGATTAATTTATAATCAGTCAAACTCCTGCTCTGGAGGAGGTGACTGGGAGCTAATTTGTCAGGTTTCTGACATTATTATGCAAAACTGCAAGTCAAGAAAACATTAAAATAACGTTGTCTTGTGGTATTTCCAGGTTGTTTAACTGTAGTGAAACAATTGGGCAGTGCTGGAACCAGAGGGAAAATCGTAAAGTCGTTATTTCCAGAAGCTGCTAAAACATTTCAAAAGACCAAAAGCTGCTAATAGAAACCTTTCTGTGAGCAGGTTAATGAGATATTCAGATTGTGCCCACAAAACCTGATGGAAGGTGAGCCTAGGACTGTAAATACGGGAGGCTAATGGGTATTTCTGGAAAAGCGACGCTTGACCAGAAGTTGAGGTTGCCAAGTGTTAATTTTCTGGCTATCTCACTTAATTTAGGAGAAGGGAGAAAGGCTGGGTTGTTGCTCACATCTTTCTTAGGCCTTAAAAAGGCTTCTGATTCCCTTTGAGGAAAGGGGTAAAATGTGAGTGCCGAGAGTGAATGGGATGAAATGGGCTGCATGGGATCCCGTGTGCCAGCAGGATCCCCCCAGGGAAGGTTGTGGTGATGGCGTGTGGTAATTCATGCTCTGTGTGCAATTTTAGGGTTTAACTGGAAAAATTGGTATGGAAAATGGAAGCATTAATATAGCAAGTAGATCTGGCTGCTTGGGTGCAGCTTGTAACTACCCTGGGCTTGGGGAGGGTGGGAGGAGAGAGGCTGTCCAGAGGGTTTGGAAGAAGATGAGTTGGGATTAAAGCCACAGAGCAGCTCCCAGCTTGCTGCTGAGCCCAGCTGGGGGCCTGGGTGCCTCTGTGGGCTCGGCACCTTTTCTGTCAGTTGGCACCATGTCCCTGCGGGCCCCGCGCTGCCCATAGAGCCCTGCTGGCCTCTCCTGGCCCCTGCGTGACAAGGGGAACTTCCCGGTTCCGGTAACACACGCGGGTTGTGCACCGGGCTCTGACTCAACCGTTCCGCGGAGCCGCGAGGGCAGAGCAGCCTGGGAGCGCCGAGACCTCCCCATGCTGAAACTGGCAGCTCTTTAATTACCCGGGATTAAAGCATGAATCAACACGCAGAAATCCAGGGCTGCTCGTGACGGCGGTTCAGAGGCGCTCGCAGGAATACCCGGCGACTGCGGTCATCTCTTGGAGGCGAACCAGGCTCGGCATTAACGGGCACAGAGCGAGTGCCAGGGCCAGCAAGCTCCCTAGAACGGCAGAGGTGCCAAAAGCTCCGTTTGGGTCAGCCCATGCTAAAGGGAGAGCTTCCAGGCTGATGGATCCTTGCCAAGTGAGCGTAACCCTGTCCCTGGGATAGCCCTGGCGCCTGAGGGAGGCTCTGTTTGCTGAAATCTGTTAAATATCATACGAGTTTGTGGGGGGGTTCAGCTTTTCTAGCAGTAGAATGGGCTCTGCGACTAGATCCTCCTGGTAAAGTAAAAGTATTTAGCTCCTTACTTAGCATTAAGGCAGAGTTTCGGGCTTCTAAGTGAAGGTATAAAAGGTGGGGAACAAACCTACATGTGTGTGGGGCTGCGTGCGACTTCATCCAGGAGCCTCCTGCGAGGCTGGGTCTGGTCACCTGTTAATCTGCTGTAAGCTGGGAGAGGGGATGCTGAAATTGAAATAAATACATGCAGTAGATCAGAGAAGATACAAGTAGGAGTCATGAACACTCCCCTTGATTGCTCCTTAGTTGATGAGATCTATTAGGAGGTGCCCTGTCCCCTCTGAAAAAATAAGTCCCTGTTCCCTGCTGCCTCTCTGCTGGAGCTGTCTGGGTTTGCGTGATGCGGCTCCGTGAACTGGGATGAAGTGGCCAAGATCGTCTCATCAGCCCCAAATAACCATCCGTTTGGGGTCTTAGATAAAGTTTGGCAAAAAAGTGTTCTCCTGTGATAAGTCAAAATAAATAAACAATCCGGTGTCTTCCTTAACTCCCTAGTCTGTTGTACAACTTTCACCTCCACCCTCAGAAAAAAGAGGACATCACGAGCTTTTTAACACCTCTCAAGACTTGCACATATTAGCTAAGGACTGTTTAATAAACCCATTTGAAATCCTCTTTCTTAATCTAACCGTGTGTCAGTGTAGTGGAAAGGAGCCATTGATTCAGAATGAGGCAAATATTTTAGAATAATTTGATTCCTGGGAGTAAGTCTGGGCTCCATGAAAATGCTGATATTTACAAGTGTTTCCAATCTCTTCAGAGGCAAGAACCCTTCCAGCCTTAACTGTGCTGTGCCCAAGCTCTCCTGTCACTTTCTTCTTTACAGAATAGTCAACCACCCTGCAGCCACTTCTGCCTTCCTTCTGCACAAACCCTCTGGCAAAGGCCTTCCTGCTAGAAATCCTTCTGCATGTGGCAAGGGAAAGCTAAGAGAAGGCAAATGTCACTAAGCAGAACTAGTTTCACTGGTCAGGCACCTTTTCACAGCCCTACCGGGCTCTCGTTGCCTGAAAATCCAATTCATCCTAAGGAGCGCAGAGGCAGGAGGTGTCAGACTCCAGTTTCTGGGCTATCCCTGGAAACACGGCTGCTGAAGAGCCAATGTCTGATCCTCAGGGAAGCACGGGAGTCGATTGGAAGGGATTTAGGGGATGAAGGTAAAAGACTTTCTTTTTGCAAGGTTTTGCAGAAAATAATCTTGCTGCTCTAAGCTGTAAGGAGAATAGCAATGAGCACAGCTGCACATGTTCTCCATCAATTGGTAGGAAAAAAAACCTGATTCCGTGCTGGGATGTGCCTCCTGAATATGTTATAAAATGAGTGTGCATTGCTCTATGTATAGCATGGTGGTTTTTCCAGGGATTTACCTATTCATCAAGTGTAAATAGGTGGTTGTTCTCTTCAGTCAGTGCTTCAGGAGTGAGTGAGCAAACTCTGAACTAAAACCCAGGCTGTTTCCAAGCGGCCTGAGCTTCCAGGCTGAACTGAAGAATCATAAGTGTGACACGAGCTGCCAAAACATTTTTGCCTGTGAAACGTGTGTTGTCCTAGTGGGAAGGAGAAGGGCACCAAGAAATTGCTTCTTGGCAGCTCAGGGAGCGTAGGTGTCCTGGCCCCACGCGGTTTGCCAGGAGATTGCTGCAGAGCTGCAGCCTCCTGTGAAAGCTTTTGCTGTTTAGGTGCTTGAAAATTCTTACGTGGTTTATGCTGCAATACCGAATGTCCCACATATCCGGCCACTTGCCAGTATATCAAAATATAGAAACTCAGTCTTGCTATTAAATATATCCACTGTATGCATGAAAGCACTAGGGAGTTCAGGAAGAGCAAGGAAAGGTGCAGGAGGCAAACTGGATGTCAGCTTTCCTATGTTGCTTTATGTTGCTCCATTGAAAGTACCTCAAGGCAACACCCAAAAACTAGAAAAATGCAGAAAACGGACTAAGATCAATGAAATGTGACCCTTGGTGTGTTTTCACTGAATAGTGTGTTTTGAGGACCGAAGAACGGATGTAGGTTGAAGAGAAAAAGCAGCACCGCAGAGCTTGGACTCAGAGGGGGCTGAGAGCTGCCTCTAGCTCCACAATGATTTCCTGCCTGGGAAAACCACAAAATCCTTGTGTTGCACTTCGCTCTTCTTCGCATGGGGATAGTAGCTGTAGCAGAGGTGTAACTTCTTTGCAATTAATTAATCATTAGTAGCTTGCGTCCAGGAGTCTTTGGTGGAAATGCTGGCTGCTAGCCGAAAGCAGCTGCCAAAGTCAGCAAAGCCCTTCGGCTTTCCTGAAGAGCTACGGAATTTCAGGGCATGGAGAAGCACATACCTGAAAAGATGGGAGAGTCTCCAGGCCGGCACACTCACTGCCAGCATTAGAGCAAAAATGACCTTGACTCTGAGATGATTTTGCCTTTTGAGGTGGGCTCGGTGTGGTAGCCAACCTGTAAAGCACAGTTGCAAACGTGTTTAGATCCTTAAATATGCGTAGTTATAATTAAGACTGTGACGTTTTATTTTTCCTGTGCTATTTTCTGTTTCTTCTGGTGCTTGAAAGGACTTCATTGCTTTTTGTGCAGTTGGTATTGAGCAAAATGGGAAGCATAAACTGAAAGCAGTAAAATGACTGTATTCATAGACAATCACTTGAATACCATCGCCCATCTTTCTCTTGTTGCTTAATTTGGATGAGTCCTGGCTTTTATAGGTGGCTTTCCACCAGCTCACCAGAAATTAAGCAGTCATGCTAAAGAAAACGTATCAGTTAAGCAGTCATGCTTAATTCTCCTGGTGGATCCAATCTCACAGAAAGGAGCGACTCTGCAGCAAAGAACCGTGACGGGGGGAGTTCCTAGTCCATCCATTTTTCTTTCTCATCCCTTTCTTTTTCTCTTTCCCCATCACTCCCTCCTCTATCTTGTTATGGGTCTGTCGTGCCCTGCGCTCTGTGGGTAAGTGTAAGTCTAAGACAAATTAGGGCCTCTTTGTCTAGTTAGATGGAAATAGGATAGTTTGATTTTTAAAATCTGACAGGTCTAATATTTCAACTTTATGCTCTGATTCTGTATCCTTATAATCTACTATTTGGTTATTAAATACTTAAAGGCATAGAAAGCTAATTTTCCCACTTACTTAGGATTGCACTTGATGTAGCAGTACTTACTAATTAACTAAGGGGTTGCAACTATTGAGGGTCTGTAAAGCTTTTAAAGATCATTGGACTAAAGGTCATACAAATGCAGCTGTTGCTAAAATCAGTTAATTGTTCACACAGGAACAGTGAGTCCATTTAGGACTACTGAAACTTAAGATTTTTTCTTTATTTGTTACTTATTTTGAATTACAGAAAGTACTGTAATGGGGTGGGGAAAATGCTGAGGTTCATGAGGGAGGCGTGGAGATTTCTCCCAACTTTATTTCTTAATTTTGTTTGCCTCTCTGCTTGCAGATTCTCACAAACACAAAGATAAACACAAAGACCGAGAACACCGGCACAAAGAGCACAAGAAGGACAAGGAAAAAGACCGGGAAAAGTCCAAGCACAGTAATAGGTGAGGAAAAAGTTGATGAAGTCCACATAGGCTGAAACACTGTTGCTCATGCAGCCTTCTAAAAATTACCATGATAATTAATGAGGTTAGAATTGCTACATTTTGGTACAATTTGTCAGTATAGGTGCTTTGAAGCTTAACTTTGTAACTGTTTACATTTCTGTGTGGAGGTAGCCAAAGCCATGTGTGTTGCAAATGTGAGCCAATGCTAATGTGTAAGAGAGCCTTGTAGTTTAGTGTCACTGAAGTTACAAATTAGTTGGACCTCATCCATGTGGAGACTGATCAATTTTGTTTGTAATCAGATCCACACATGAGAATTGTTTGACATAAACACAGAGCTTTCTTGAGTGTTGGGATAAACTCCCCTGATTCAGCATAGATGGACCTGATTGCTGAGCCTTCTGCGTAGCAGTGTCTGGAAAGATGGTCCCTCCTGGGGACAGTTCTGTTAGATGGTCCTCTCTACATTCGCTAAGTGTCACAGACTAGTCGCAGCTACTGGGTTAGATGGTAAATTTGAAAGGATTTTCCTGCAGTTTTGCCTCATGCAAATGATATACTACACTGCTGCTACATGGGAGAGATGTTTCATACCAGCCACGTGCCATAGAGTCCACACTGATGAAGACAAGCATTTACTTCCTCCATGGAGATCCATGGTGCTTAAGGTGGCGTTGAATTCCATGCTCCAGCTGCTGCTCTAACCGAGGCTTTGCATGAAAAAAGGGGGACGTGCAAGTCTGCCCTTAGTGATTTGGCCTGGTGGAGCACAGGATAAGTGTCACCTGTGTGACAAAAAAGGCTTTTTTAGCCAATAAAAGCTTTTTTACTAACTCCTGGTGAGCAAGTGCCACGGAGTCTGCGTTGAACATGAAATCTGCACAGCTGAGTTCCTGGAGGGTAAGGTACTGCCCTGACTCTCTGTAGTGGCAGAGCGTTGATGCTATGGCCAAGCTAATGTTGTAGACTAACCACCGTGCAGCTGTTGTAAAAAGGACTGAAGAAATTAGGGTTAGCAGTGATGTCTGTTAAAAAGAATTGAGTAAAGATTGAGAGACTCTGTGCTGGGCAGCGGGTCCTACTTTAGTTTTTGGTGATCTTTTTAGAAGCTACGCAACTTCTTGCTTTTCCTCCCCCACTCGCAAGATGACACTTCTATATTCTCACCACTCATTTACAGCTGTAGTAAACTGGGAGAGAGCCCCCCTTGTTTGTGATCCTTCCTTGTCACACCTTGAGGAAGGAAAATGTAAAGGCTGCTTGAGAAAAATCCATGGCAAAGAATAAATCCACATCACGCTCAAAAAAATGGCCAAGGGTTGTCTTTTATTCCTTTGCTGGCTTCTGGACTACCTGACCCCCAAAGAAAATGGAGTATGCGCCCATTAAGTATAAATGCTAATGGTTAAAAGAATAAAAGGAAACAAGCCTGCCGTGGCACTGAGTTTTTGATCTGTGAAAGGTGAGCATTTCAAACAAGGCGGCCACGTAAAAGAATGATATAACGGGCCCTTTGAAGCCAAGACTTGCTAAGAAATTGGTTCAAAGGGTTGGCAGAAATGAGTGCGTCTCTGCCGGTGTCTTGAGGCTTGTACGTGTGGCGCTGGCTGTGACAGGGAATGGCAGTGAAGGGACTCGTTCTCGCCGGGCCGCTCTTGCAGCGCTGATCCGTGTTGTCAACGTGACAAGCGCCTGCGCTGCAGGGGGGAAAACCTCTTCTGTCACGTTGCATATTTGCTGTGTGTACAGAACCTCTCATGCCAGCAGCCTGGTGGGAGTAGGAGCATGGAACATATATAAGGGATTCATAGACGTGATCTTCTTTGGCATCTTCGGAGTTTCGTGGGTTTCCTGGGAAAAAGGCAGATTCACAGCGTTTGTTAGCGGCAAACAAAGATAAATTTAAGTTTTATCCTCATCCTCCAAAGCAATTTATTATATGATCCCTAACAGTAAACGGTTTCATGCATTTAGGGCAGCAAGAGGCAGGGACATCTAATGTAGAGAGTAAAAAAAACACATTAACCAAAAATTCTAGCACGGCCTGTCCTTAGTGTGGGTGTTTTGTTTTAATTCCCCTCCCATATGCAGCGCACAGCTGACCTGGATGAGCCAGGGAGCGTGACACTGCCTTCCCCGAGTAAAATGTGTTGTTTTTTCATTTAGCTGCCTGCCTACCCCAGCACATCCATAGCAAGTATGTGCTCTGCCTGCTCCTCATCTCTAAGGAGCCTCTAAGGTCGTTCTAATAGTTTAAACTGCTGTTGATTACCCAGCTTTTTATCTTGCCCCCATAGTGTCCTACTGCTGAAGAGCTGCTCTATTGTCTGAAAACTGGTGAAAAGATTTCCCCTTACTCTGGGAAAAGCAGTTTCAGGTTTTTTTTTTTCATTGCATAGCTGAAATCCCAGCTTAACCAGTGGGAACTCACACGTTCAAGCCCTGTAATACCGTATGATAACGCTAACAGGGAGCATTCAAATACTGCAAGCCAGCCGAAAACCTGCGCTCTGCCGCTGCGTGCTGTGTTTGAAACCTCACCCCGCGCGCTCGGACGTTCCTTAGCACACATTGCTCTGGATACGAGCAGCTTTCCATTAGGCTGTACCACGGCGACCGCGCCGTGCGCTGCGTAACCTCCGCTGTGTCCCCGGTGGGATTTTAGGTTTCACTAAAATCGCAGCTCCCTGTTATTTTACCCTTCAGTTGGACTCTAACAGCTACCGAGGCGGGAAGCGAAGCTCCATTTGCAGCTGAGCTCTGGTGCTTGCTAGGAGCGGATTTCCAGACACGAGCTGATTGCAGCTGAGAAAATGAGAGGAAATAAGAGACGTTTTAGCTAAAGCATCCTTCCCAGCTAGTGGTGTTGAGGAAGGGGCAGGGATTATTAGCGTGCAGAAATGGCACCTGAAGAATGCAGTGTTAAATTCCTGCAAAGCTGCTGCAGTGTGCGGGAGGAAGCTGTGACCCGCACACCTGCCGTTCTTCCCAAACGCTTTCCCCTTGCTCCTTTCCCCTGCGATGGAGCCGGAGCAGCTGCTGCCGGGTGCGTGGTCTCGATTCCTCTTCTCCTCCCTCCTGCCTTCCCGCAGGCCTCCTGGCTTCCAAGGGAGACGCTTTCCTCAGCGCATTTACCGTGCCGTGTGCTGCAGCCGGAGCTCTGAGGCCTTTGAATACCCCTGCTGACACTGAAACGCTAAATAAAAGCCAGCGTGCAAGCTACCAAAAAGGCCGTAATGCTTCAGGAGATGCGTTTCTACTGAGCTGCCCTTTGTCTGGACTAAGGCAGAAGCTTGAGACATGTCTCACTCTCTTTAGATGATGTAATCCCCACGTCTGCTGCTATTTAATGCAGTGTCCTGCACTGCTGGGCTTCTGGTTTGTTCTTGCAGAAATAGCACAGCCCAAACCCCTTTACGGAGGTGCAGAGCGCTAAAACAGCCCTGGAGAGCGGTGCTGGCAGGGTTCGACTGTCCTGCTTTGGGCAGGAAGGAGCACCCTGCTGCATCAACAGGGCTGGGTGTTCCTAAAACGGGCTGTAAAGAGCATATGGGGGGACAGTGTGTTTTTAATAATGAAATGACTGTCCAGCTACCGTAACTTGCAGCTCGTGAAGCTTCACTGCTTGACTTGCACCTGGTTTGCTGGTAAAGGGGTGTAAGACATCAGAGCATAAATCAATTATTTGGCTGCCTGCTGTCTTACCGTGGTGGTGTCTGTGTTGGTGGTGTCGTGCATGGTGATTGGGCAGGGGAAAGGTTGGAAATTGTATTTTGGGGACTTTTAAAATTTTTCCCCCCTTTTCACCCAGCTCTGAATACGCCAGGAAGAGCTAATCTTCAAATTGTTCCCAGTCCCTCCCAGTAATGACTTGGAGGGGATGCCTGAAAATAGCTTTCCGATGGCAGGTGGAAACCTCTTCTCCAGGGTAGGGTGGCATCCTGTTGCCTTCTCTTTTGAGATTAATGTGGCTGGTAAATTGTGCTCCCCTGGAGTCTGGCCTAAAATGTCAGCCAAATGGGAGGCAGGAGACATACAGTGTGCTGTCTGGAGTTAATAACTGGAAAACCTGCTTAGCTTTTGGGGAAAAGAAGACTTTTCTCAGGATTGTTCATTCAGCCTTTATCAGCTGTACCGACACACAAATCCCGGGCTCGCCTGAGGATCAACAGCATAAACCTGCATCGTTCCCCACATCAGAAAAGTTGGGGCTAATTTACTGGTCGTGTTGGAGCTGTGATCTAGTGTCTGGAAACGCACGCGTTTGACAGACCCTCTGTATGAATGCAGCAGAGAAATCTGTGCTCTGTCTTTCCCTGGAGCAAGTAACCCAAAACTTAATTTCTGGTGGGAATTTCTTCTGGGAAAAGAGCCTGGGGAACTCGGACCTAACCACTAAATACTGTCCCTGCTTTGAAAAGGAGTCTTTAGACTGAAAGAAAAGACTTTTGGTTACTTGAGCTCATGTTGCTTAGGTGAGAAATCTGACTCCTGCTGCAAAGCGAAGGGGAAGGATGGTCTTGTGATTAAGAACTAAGGCAGAATGAGGAATCCAGACTTAGTGATTTTGATTTCAGCACACATACATTTTTAGATTAGGTTGAATAGCAGCTTTTCAGTGGTGGCCACTTAACTGCTTTCCAAGCAGGGGTGTTATTTGGTTTTCTACCTTGGTAAGCATAAATTTAGATTTTTTTTTTAATTACAGAAGCAGAGCCTGTTAGCACTCGGCACATGTTAAAATGGTCACAACCTCTCTAGACCACTGGGATTGGGCCTGTTTGGGGGCCAGGTTTAGAAATTTTGGCAATAGAGATTGTCATCTCCTTGCTTTTAGTCACACTTTATGTTTCCCTATGGTTCCACCAGGCACGTGTCAAAAACCAGTCCCTTTGCCTGCTAGCTGGAGTGTGGTGCTTTTGCAAACTTGACCAGGTTTTTCATATTTTGCCCCGCTAAAATCCTAAATACCAGACCGCACCATGAACTTTACCTTAGAGAACTAACTGCCTGGATTGCAATAGGTGCCACAGGTTGGAGGTGCAAATTCTTGTCTATCTCAAGCATGTTGTTGTACATAGAATTTAAACATCAAATAAGAACAAGGAGTCAGAGGACAGGCAGACTTGCAAAGTGAGTGAAATGGGTCTAAGCCTAGCGCATTCTTTCCTGTGTTTGTGTTCTTGTGTGATGATATATCTCCGTGTGTGAGACTTGAATCTCTCTGTTGTGCATCCAGATACCACTGCAAGAGATCAAGGAGGAATTTCCAGACCTTTCAGAGCTGAAAATTGGTTTTTAACATGCAGTTGGGGTTGTGCCTTCAGAGGGTTGGTGAATGTTGGAGTGAAGGAGAAAAATAGGTGTCCTGAGTCTCATGCATACTGATAAATAAATAGGATACAGGGGCTGAGTTGTTAAATCTGAGCAAAAGGAGCAGGCAGCTAGCGGATTTCTGAGGTTCGTGTCAGGATGTTCTGTGTGTACTTGCATGTCTGGATCACACTGTGTACACAACGTGCTCTGCTGGTAAGAATAGTCTGCAGTTGTTAAATCTTCACTCACAGGCAGCATGTGGTGCTGTGTGTCTATCTACAGGCATTTCTAGAATGCCAGTTGTCTTTCTAACGTTTAGATACTGTATGTGGTACAAAATGAGCTTTCTGAAGAGTTAAAATGAAAGTGGTTTCTCTTGATCCTGCTGATTTTTTTTGATGCAACACAGTACGTGCAATGCACAGATTTCCTTTAAGGCTGAGGTTTCTCCCTCTAACTGGGGGTCCACAAGGCTGCTGCGTGGTTCCTGGAGCCTGCTGCTCCGAGCTGGGCTAATGCAGCCTCTCCCGGGCTCAGCACCACGGATGCTGGTGATATGTGAGGCTCTGACCCTCTCCACGCTAGACTTTACCCTGCAGCTCTGCAGCTGGGTGGGGGCTGCTGATTTTGTTGGTGTTCTTGTGACTTGTGTGGCTTTCCTCTTCCTTACACTTGCTACTTGTGCTACTTGCTTTCCATAGCTACTGGACTCCCAGGCCTCTTGCATGTTATTCTTTTATTTTCATGGAGGATAGAAACATAACTTGAAGCATCTTTTAAAAATAATAATAAAAGGCCCCATCCTCCTAGCAGACACTCTAGGCTTGCTGGTTGCCAGGGCTCTGCCCCTCCAGGTTGAGTTGGCCTTGTACCCAAGCGTTGAAATAACTAACATAAGGAAGCTGCCTATTTCTAGCCAAGTTTTGTATTAAATTGGGCAGTCTGAAGGGGAAACAGCGGGTGTTCCAGAGAGCACCAGGGATAAGAGCATGGTGTCAATACGTAAGTGCTGAGGAAACCCTTAAAAGAGCCCAATTTCCAGTGGGCCTTTGGTTTGCTTGAGCCAAAGGTGACTTCAGGCAATAAGTGTGCATTCAAGGCATGCTGAATTGCTGCTTGGCTTCCTCAGAAGTGCTGCTGGTCCACGTTGCCAGTTGTGAGAATTTTTATTGTGTCTCCAGAGAGCATTTCCTCACACGCCTGGCTCCATGGGTCAAGTAATTCCGTGAGAAACTCATTTTCATTTGAAAACAGTGATGTTTTGTAGTCTTTCTGGTTGATGAGTAAAGCTTGCAAATGTGATCCAAATTTACCCTAATATTTTAGAAATCAGAGGGAGGTAGAAAAGGAATTTAAAAAAAATCATCTTTCTCTTTTCTTTTTTTTCCTCTCAATCCTGACCTGTGAATTTTGGATGTTAAACTGACAGCAGTGTTATTGACAGTGCTGGAACCTGGAACATTCTTGCTCAGAGACGTCTTTGCATCTCTGCCCTGGTCTGTAGTGCTCATCCTTTGAGCAGAGCCAGTCACTGACTTTGAGGTTCTGATGGAACAGCTCTAAGGTCTGTCGAGCTATTCCTGCCTTTTCTATTTGATTTTATATAAATTGGGAATTATAGAAAGCAATGATTTTCCTTCGGAGTTCCAGAGATGTGTTATCCTAAAAGATGGCAACCTGTTGCCTGAAGCAATACGACTGGCAGCTTTATTCCAGTGACCAGTGGGTACACCAGGGCAAAAGGAAAGCGGAGCTGGTGAGAAGTCAACCTAAACTGTTCAGTCTTTTGATAAACGTAGCGACTGTTGAATATTCTTCGCCATCCAGGCTGATGCAGCTTTCCTGATGTGAAACACTTGGTTGTTGTGGCTGTATTGTATGTTTTTCGTACTCCAAAAGAGAGTGAATGACACAAAACAGGAGATCTTGCCGGAGCTCCCTGTTAAGATGATCTCTTATCCTGTGGGGTTTGCAAGCATTAAGGCCTATTCCTCTGCTTAGCACTGCACGTTGCGTGCGCTGGTCAAATCTCCTGGTGTGTGTCCCCCTCTGCAAACTTACCTTGCTGTCTTATCTTGCAGTGAGCACAAAGATTCCTCGGAAAAGAAACACAAAGACAAGGAGAAAACCAAACACAAAGATGGCAGCTCAGAGAAACACAAAGACAAACACAAAGATAAAGACAAGGAGAAGCGAAAGGAAGAGAAGGTGGGTGTCTTCTGTGGGTGACACGAGAGGGTGATTCTGTTTTGCCCTGCCCGTGATGGAAAGCCCATGGGTTGCATGTGGCTGGTACTTCCAAGGCTTTTTTGGCTTGGAGAGAACTATCCCCGTGCTGAGCTCAAGACTCGTTCTGTGGAAAACAGGGTATTAGGTTACAAGGGCTTTTTGTGCAAATATTGTGAGTGCAGACGCTTTCCCAATGGAGATGTGCCCATTTGCTTTATTTTTTTCCATTACTATTTTCTCCCTTTGCCAAGCTCAGATTCAGGGACAAGGGAGGAAGAATCTATTGGATCACGTTTCTTCCGTGCAGAGATAAACCTAGACAAGTAGTGTAGTTTGGACCAATTATGTACTTGACTGTGATCTGTTGAAAGATTGGAGGGCCAAACATACTGAATTGACTAAGATTTAAAGATGATGTTGCCTTTTTGGTGTATCTTGTAGATTAACAAGGGCTATAAGAGGCAAGATACCTGTGTCAGTGTCATTGGGGTACTTCTACAGGTTAAATAGCCCGTGTGTGTTTTGTGTGGCTACCTGTTTTGGGGTGGAAAAAGATGCTCTGTGCAGTGCTAGTCAGCTCCTGCTTTTTTGTTTTTCAGATTAAGTTATCTACTGGTGATGTGAAAATAAAGAAGGAGAAGGAAAATGGTTTCTCCAGGTAAGAAATCATGTCTATTATTTGGGGGGAAAAAAAAGTAACAATTTGATATTTCTTAAATGCTCAGGATGTTTGAATCCTTTTGGTCTTGAAAAACAAAGTGGAATGCTTTAGACTCCTTCTGATGACTCTTCCGATTCGGCTAGGAGCTGGTAACTGATCTGCTTTCCTAGCAGCTGGGGTTGAGTATGTTCTCTTCCTGTATGAGCAGTATGAAATAATTCGTAACCAAGAGAGATTCCATCATAGAAGCATTGGTAGCTGGGGTTGGAACAGCCTCTGTTTTAGTTGCAAAATTGGTATTTGAAATCCTGCAGTTTGGTGTTTTGGAAACAGAGCCTCATAAAGGCACCTTTGAGCATCTGTTCTGTAAGTAACTACAACCCCAAACTCTTGCAGTAAGTAGCAAGAAGGATGTTTGTCCAAACCATAAATAGCTTCAGAAAATGCCTAGCTGTTCTGCTAGTTCCTAGATTCCTAGTAATTGTTAATAGTCTTCTGGACCTGGATGTTATACAGTTAACATGAAACAGTTGTGTTAAAATTTGGATGTGATTAACTGATAGAAAGTTTTGTTGTTGTTGTTCTTTTTAGTATTTGACAATCTAAGATCTCTGTCACTTGTTTAAATCCAGGATCTGATTGTTTTCAGGTAGTAAATCTAATCCTGAAACTTAGGCATCTGTGCTGCTCTCTTGGGGACAGCCTGGTGCAGGATACACCTTCCAAGCAGTTGGTTTGCATCACATTAAAAATTTTCTGTTATCTCCAGTTTTTATCAATCAACTAAAAAAGAAATCGTAGCAGTCTGCCTGTGTTGTGTGGATGCAGAGAGGTTGGGAGAAAGCACCTGGGCAGCCTGTGCCCGTCAGCGATTCTCTGCGTGTTCCGAACGTGCCCCCTTGACTCGAGTTCCTCCATCTGGTTCATTTTCATAGGCCCATTTAAAAATGCAAACTCTGTAGTTTTTATGCTTGGCACAGGAAAGAGGCGCCCTCTCCAGGCCCTTTGAGGGACTGATATTCTTGAAATGGAAAACAATAGTGTTCAAGTGCTTTGTGGTGTAGGAAACGGTGTTTTTTATTAACTCTTTCTAGTCTCTCCTGTTAGCAGAGTTGCATGCATTGGGCTTCCAGAGCCAGATGACCTGGAGGGCCAGAGACCCTGCATGTTCTCATGCCAAAGTACTGATTTCTTTTGAGGTTCCAGAGCTTTTTTTTTTTTTTTTTTTTTTTTTTTTAATAACACATCAAAGAGAAGCTTAGAGAAACCATCATAATTGTGCCTTCTTCAGGGCCAAGAGCTGCCTGTGAAGCAATTCTTTCTCCTGCTGAAATTTCTTTTGCAAGTTCACCAGAGGGATATGTCCTCACTCAGATGGTTTGGATTTTAAGACTCGGTAGGATGAGCAACATTACAGTCTCGGGAACAATACAAGTCAAGGTTCAGCTTGGTCACACAGCTCACTGCTTTTCAAATCATCATATTTCATCTCCCAGTATTACCAAACATGGGGAAATGCTTCAGTGTTAGAATAGATACGATTCTGTTTATTAAGTTGTTAAGTAGTATTAAATTCCTACCTGGGGCAGGAGATAAATTAGCGGGGGAAATACGTCTTTCTGTAGGTGTTTTCCAAGTGCCCGTGTGCTGTCGACTCAGATTTTAGTTAATCGTAGCTGATGCCACAGAAATGGCTCCTTGCAGCAGCGCCAATCTGTTTCTTCTGGGTTGCATCTGCCAGCACTGCAGTGGCTTTACAGCTGTGAAAGAGCCACCTGGCTCCTTCTGCTTCATGGACACGTTACCAGCTAAAAACACCCCAGAATGTCTCTTGCTGACTGATCTGCAGAGCAGAGTGCTGTGCTTTTTCCTGCCCCTCCATCCAATTGTAGGATCTGCATCTTGACATGGAAGCTGAGTCAATTTGATAGAGCAATTGCTGATAGAGCATGAAAAGCAAAGCTCAAGACACCACTGTTGGTACCACTCCACTCAGGGGGAAAAACTAAGTGCTTCAAAATGTAATTTTGGACTCTCTGCAACATCTTTTTCTTTTAAAGATAAGTGTGATGCCTCTGTGAAATCTAGAAATAATGAGTTTGCTTATAGAGATACTCTCTCGCAATCATACTCTATTTTTTCTTTATTTCTAGCGTTGTGGGATATTATGCTGAAAACATTAAGCCTAATAAAATAATTATGGTCTGTTGAGAGGAACAGGATTGTTCGTTTCCCACAGTTTGGATAGTGAGAAGAGACTAATCAGTTTAACTTTGCCAAATCTTTGTTTCTTTTTCTGGCTTTCACATGCTAGCGTTATGCCTCAAAATTTAGTTGGCAAAAGATGCAGGAAAATAGCTTGCAAATCTGTTCAGTTGACGAACCTTTTCTCCCTTATCTGGATAAATAAGGATTTTGAGCTCAAACTACTTAATGTCCCTCTCTGCCAGCACACATGCATGATTTCAATTTTGTTCTATCTTTAAATATCTTTTAGAAGTGTTGGAAACTGCTGACATTTTTACTAAAATATAGGCCCTCAAAGATCCCAGTGGGATCTAAGTTGTTTGTTGAAGTTGATATTGGTGTTGCTTCAGAAATGGCAAATACTGAGACAAGGAAAGACCAACTGCTTGTGCTGCCTGCAGTGTTCAGAGAATGCCAAGCCCCAGGGCCATGGGTCTCACAACCTTTTTCCAGGGCAGGAAGATGGGTCTGCTCTGCAAGCGAGCGCTGGTTTCCAAGCCACTTCTAATCTTGGAAGTTAGAACCACCTTTCTTTGCTTCTTTTCATAGTCCGCCACGTATTAAAGATGAACCAGATGATGATGGTTTTTATGTTCCTCCCAAAGAGGACTCCAAACCTCTGAAGAGACCTCGAGAAGATGATGAGTAAGTGACCCAAGTGCTTGTCACTTGGATATTTGCCTTGAGTTTCGAAAAAGGCTTTGGGGGGATTTCAGGTCCTTCAGTTCAAACTGGTTCAGCTGCAGGCCCAGGTCTGAGATCAGAGCGTTTAAGCTGTGACAAGTTCTCCGGAGCAGGACAGGGATGATATTTGTGCTGTGCATGGAAAAAAAATACTACCTGCTTCTACAGAGGATGTCGTGAGCTGTTGCAGTGCTAGTGAATAAAAATAAATAAATAAAATAGAGGGTAAGTGGAACAAAACCACACAGACCAGGATTATAAAACATCAATCTGAGCAAGTGAGGAATTAATGCTAGCTCAGTGATTGCAGTAGTCTCTGTCGGCTGAGGAAATGACTGCACAGGACGAAGAAAATGCACTGTCAGCCTGATTTCCTTCTGCCTGTGCTGCCTTGCATGATTCCCCTTTAAAGGGATCTAAAGAAGTTGTGAGCTATGCGGAGGATTTGGGGCTCTAAATCAAAGAGAAATACACGCAATGTTTCCCCTCTATATAGTAGCCTGCCCAGTAAAATAAAAGCCCGGTTATATCATGCAGTGTTCTGCCATCACTTCTCTACACTTAACTCTTTAAATGGTGGTGGTGTTACTGCCTCGTTACTAGTCTGAGTCAAAGGCCTGGAAGAGCTTTTTAGCCATAGTAACATTCTGTTCCTTCGTGATACTTCCCAGTGTCCAAGAGATGGGTGTGACATCTTTTGTGTAATCATTGTAATCACTTGTAGCTTTCTGAAGGGTTTTATGACTTCCCATCTCATGTCTGCAATGGAAAAATTAAGAATTTGCCAGCAGTCAATTTAGCCATTGCTTGAACTAGTGTGGATGCAGGAAGTGGGCCTTGGGGTGGGCGTCAAACAAGGGTGGAAACACAGTGCCAGTGAGATGTCCCCCAGTTTATCTGCTGTAGTCACTGGGCAGTTGCTCAGGCTTTTGAACTGGAAGTATTTATGGAAATATGTATTATGGAAATACGTAAGGAAAATACTTGTTTCTTGTGTCCATGACTTCTGGTATTCACAGCAATAGGTTGGTTTTTCTAGTGTGTTTGTGGTTTTGTTTGTTTGTTTTTTGACTTGCTAAGTAGTAATCACTCAGCCTTTAGAGAGGGAGGAATAAATTTATATTCTTTAGGGATTTAAGAGAGATTAAGAATCAGGCCAGTATGGGCACGGACTTCATATACGTTTTTCCATCAGCTATTCTTTTCTCTCTTAGCGCTGAATATAAACCCAAGAAAATCAAAACAGAAGACATCAAGAAGGCAAAGAAAAGGAAACAAGAGGAAGAAGAGGTAAAGCAAGTTTATTTCTGGGATCAAGAGAAGCAAGGCTGACAATTTGGTTTTGAGTTACGTAGACCAGGGAATCTGTTGTAAGGGGAAGGAGGCAGGGGCTGTGCAGCCAGTGCTGCTGTGCATGCCAAAAGCAGCATGTGATAGGTCTACTCCTATGGTGCGAGTTGATGTCTGAGCCATGGTGTATAAAAAGTCAGGAGAACTCTCCTCCTCCCAGTACAACAGAGATGATGCCTCCCAGACATGAACTTCCAACCTCTTCCAGGGAATTCACCATCCTGCTAAGGATCCCTCAGAGGGCAAAGGAGCCTTACGAGCAACATCTGGTAGTTGCACAATGTGGTACACTTCAGAGACAGAGGAGCTGAAACCTAGATTAACTGCTATAAAGCAGCTTAAAGCTTTTACATGGAGCCTAGAGTGGGAATTTCTTCAGAACTGGAGTTGGAGAAGACGTTAGCCATAATACAGGACTAATAGACTCTGCATCTGCTAGCGAAGATATCCATGTGAAGCACATGCTGCATGCAGCTCCTGGTAGCGTGGATAATTTTCTAGAGTTTAATAAAAGCTTCTACAATGTGCATATACCAGCACATTCTCAGAAGAGCCCTCGCAGTGGAGTGTGTTCTGCATCATTTGCCAAAGTAGGTGAAGGAGGGCATTGCTGTACCTGGGCAACTCTGTTACTGTGGCCCTGACTCTCAACTGACCAGGTGAGCCAGGGTTACTAGGTGACAGTGAGTGTGCTTAGCACATACCATTTGTGAAGGAAAAGAGGATGTTTTACAATGTTCAAATGAGACCATTAGAGGACTTTGCCCTAATAGATGATCTGAGAGCATGTGTAAGTAGTTAGGCTGCAGTAATTCGGTGGTTCAAGGTCAAACTAATGTATTCCAAAGAGATCTTTTTAGTTTTAAATTGTCTTCGACAACAGGGAGTATCTTCGCCTAACAGTTCTTCCTCATTTTGCAGGATAACAAAGCCAAGAAAGCTAAGAGCAAAGATAAAAAAGTCCCTGAGGGAGACAAGAAAAAGAAGCCGAAAAAAGAGGAGGAACAAAAATGGAAATGGTAACTATATTTCAGTGCTGCAGATTGTTCCCAGTAGCTGGACTTTCCTTCTATTACCTCCCGTCCTGACTAATAGACGTATCTGGCACACAGTCTCTTAACCCTCTTACTGAATTCACCGTAATGTTTGTAGTCCTTTAGTATTTCCCTTTAATCTCCACAGTTTCCTCTCATAGAACACTGACACCCATCTATATTTGTATTTGTATACTTTTGTATAAGTCTAATTTGGAGGTACTTTCTTCTAAAGACCGTGGTTCTCTTTTTCCTAATCAAATCACTTCTCGACCCATTTAACAGCATTTTTTATGTACTTTCGGCATTAAAAAAACGCTGGGATGTGAAGAACTAGGAAGCTACAGAAGGTCTTTATAGGCCTAATGATCTATTGTCTTTTTTGGTTTTGTTTCAGCAGCCCTTTTTGGTTGTGCCTAAGCTATTCTGTTATTACAGCTCCTTTTTATTGTAGTCTGTATCCTTCAACAGCAAACCTTTCCTAGCAAGCCGTACGATTCCCCCCCCTTGCCTTCGCAGCACAATCCCAGGTAGCTTTGCTAAGCTCTGCAATTTGTGCTGAGTGTTGAGGAAAAACTGCCTTTGAAAGCATGTTTTGCAAAATCTGGCAGTAGGTAACTGCATTCCTTCTGCTGATGCTCCTGTCGTCCATCTGCAGCTTTGTATAGCGTGTCTTTGCTGGCCAGGGTTTCATCTCCACGTAGCACTTCAGTTGCATTTCTTCAGGGCATTTTATGTTCCGTCTGCGTCAATTTTCTGAAAGTCTGTGGGTTTTTTCTCTCATTTTAAGTGCCTGCTGCCTTGAGCACTTTAATCCCTGTGTATGGGAATGCTTGATGCTACACTGCTGCTTTTTCCCAAAGTGTTGGCCTTGTTCACCACCATGCAGAGCTCTTTAGAGGTCATTTTTACACCCTGTCAGCATGTGAAGAATATGTGACCCAGAGGTATACCTTACGACCATATGTGACCCAGAGGTATACCTTACGACCACGTCTCCCTCCCTATGTATAAAAAATGCATTTCCTTGAAGAAATGAGACCATGCTCTGGTCTCTAAGAAGCTTCTGTATTTTCATTCCACACAAAAACCCTCACCGACTCTACCTTGTTGAGCCACACTGACCTTCTAAGGACAGGTTTGGCATGGGGTTTAGTCAGGAAATCTGTGTCTCTGTTTAGGAACACAGACGATGGTACTTGGAGTCGTCTGTGATCTCTTTGTGATGACCTTTCTCTGGGCTGCAGAACACTGGTTGAGCAATTACAACAGAGTTCTGATGTTCACTTGTGGCCCTCTCAGTGGGCCCAACATGCTTCAGCCCTCTGTTTAAGCAGTTATCTTTCCAGTTCTCTTTTTGCATCCTTCCTTTTTGAGAGAATAGAACAGACAGAGGAACAGAATTTCCCATCAAGTAAATAAAAGAATGGTAAATTAGAAAAGGAAACAAAAAAGGAAACTCAGAAACGACAAATCTGCCCCCTAAAGCAATGGTTACTGCAAACGATCACCTTTCATTTTGCTGAAATAAAAATATTCTGTGTTAGAGAACTCTTTTTTCCTGACTAGGATGGGAAGTGGCTGTTTGTGGAGGTAGAGTTTGTTTTGCTGTAAGGACTTCTGGGTGAAAGAATCTAGACCTATGTTTGACAAAATATTTATATTTTTAGCTTGTAATTAATTTAGAAAATAATCATTAGGAATGTAAATATTTGGGATCTGGACTTCAGATGTGGATATTACTAATTCTTCTCTCAACACAGTTTACTCAAACTTTCCTCCCAATCAAGAACTGATACCGGACAGACAGGCTCTTTGTACTCACATGTGAGGTTTTTCACTTTGCCTTTAAAGAAATTGCTACAGTTTTCATAAGCAAAGGTCACATCAAGTGTTCTCTCACTCTCACATGATGACAACTTTCTAGCTGTAGCTATGTGCTGTGTCCCATGCCACTGTTCTTCAGTGTTGCCTCTATGTCAACAATATATGAAGCATTTTGAGTATTACTTCCAAGAGAAGCCGTCTCTATATAATGCTTGTCTTCTGTTCAGTGAGCCTGTTATCTAATTAAGAATAAAGAAATCATTCTAGTTATTTGTGTGTCACCCGTTCTGGGATGTATCTAGTACATGAAACTGCTCATAGGGCTTATGCTGGAGGAAAAAGAATTGGCACAGGGAAGCTTAAGCTTTTTTTATTGTCCTGGCTGTTCGTCAGAGTTGTCCGGGCGGTTCACAGATTGAGCAGTGTGGCAGGCTGATGACTTTCCTGATGATTAAGCTCTCAAGTAAAATAGCCAGGCTCAGCAGGGAATCCTGTGCCAGCAGCATGTAGCAGTAATCGTGGAAGTGAAGAGGCAGGGAGGGAGTGTTGGTGTCAACGATTTGGGAACAGGGTGCTGAAAACTGGGGGAGCAAATAGGCCTGGGGGAAGGGAGGGACTCCTTTTCTCTGCAGACGTCCCGATTCCCTGGGAGTTAGTTCAGTCAGAATATAGGACTGGTGGGACATACTTTGCCATGTTGTGATACCTAATCTGCAAATATTACTGTAGAAGAGCTGTAAGGCAAGTGTGCTTTTTTTTTTTTTTTTTTTTTCACCCCCCTTTGGTCCTTTGCTTTCCTTCAAGTATGCTTTTATTACCCCAAAATGGCTGTGAAATTAAAATGACAGAACAGGCTTTAGTGTTTCTCTTTTGAACAGGTGGGTTCTCATCTAGGTCCAAAACAAACATCTGTTATCTTTATTATCTCTGCTTTTAATGGCACACCCGTCCACATCTGAAAGCGATTGCACATGATCCTGGAGCTGCTTAGCTTTGCTGAGCAGGTACCCTGGACACGATTGATGTTAGATCACAGCTGACTCTGGTTAGGTGTGATCCTAGCTGCTTTATGAGACTTGCTTCTTCTTTTTTCTTTAAGTTCTCCCCTTTTTCAGTTATGTGAGAGGAGCAGCAAGTGGAAGATTATGACTCTGGTGTCATCTGATACCTGCAACTGTTGCTTTTTTTTTTCCCTAAAAAATGGAAACACACTCTTGAGTATTCATACTTGTTTGTGTATGGAAAAATAATAATTGCTTTCTGGTTTTATTTAACATATTCTTATACCCATATAAACCAAATGGTAAAGTGGTATTGATTCATGTTGCTGCCTCTTGTAGGTGGGAGGAAGAGCGCTACCCTGAAGGCATTAAGTGGAAGTTCCTAGAGCACAAAGGTCCCGTATTTGCTCCGCCATATGAACCACTGCCTGAAAATGTCAAGTTTTACTATGATGGTGAGTTAATCTGGGTTTCCATTGGCTGAGAAAGATACAAATATTTTAAGTACCTTGTGATATCCTTCCAGTGACTGGAAGGATAAGGAGGTGGTTGTGTTTCAGTGGTTAGCTTAAAAACTTCCTCAACAGCTAAGCAAAATAAGAATTTTTGTAAGTATGAGGAAAGCCTGATGAATTCTCTTCATTTGTTTGATATGGATATGAACTTGTCGTTCTTTTATTATGGTGATACATCTCCTAGCTTAACTCTGAGGGTCATATTCCTGAGAGTGGCAGTGTATATCCAGTATAGTCCATAATTGTAGCTCATCTTTAGATCTGCTCTTTTTTTCCTTCCTTATGAGCTGTGACTTTCTATCATCTGTGATGATGAAATTCGTGATCACTTGGTAGCCTTGCCAGGGATATAAGAAAATTAAAGGTTAGTCCAGCTGCCTAAGATCCTGTAGGATTGCGTGGGGTCAGCATGGTCCAAGGACACAGCCCTTATGTGTAACTCGAGGTCCCACCACCAGCCATTGCGTGTGGTAGAACTAATTAGTGTGGGGCTCTAATGCGCTGGGCTGCCTGGTTGTTAGAGGCTAATGTGGAAGGGATTATACGGTGTGATGCCTGCTGGAGACTGGACTTGATGACCCATGTGTTTCCTTTTAGTCCTGTGATCTTGTTAAATGAAGGATCAAATTAACCCGGGATTGAATTAAGTGGGAGGCATTTGAGTGGATGAAAACATAATTTTCAATGAAGGGGGCATCTGTGCATGGAACTACTCCAGAAGCAACGTGCTATTTTCATGTGACATGGCGTGTTCTTATGTACTGAGAAATAGGTGGGATTCTTTTTCAGTGATAATGTAGTGAGATAAACATACCGGATCCTATTAAAGACCCTCTCCAAACAAGTAGCTCTTGTGACCAAGGTTGTCTGTTTTGCTACAGACTTCTTTCTTGATATTAGATGAAAGCTTGAGACAAAGTTGGGGAAATTTTTCCTCCATTCAAGGGCATGTGAGATATCTCTCCCAGTGTCTAGAGAAGGGGAGGGCTGAATTTATTCTGTGTCTATCCCTTCTGTGCAGGCAGCAATAACCTTCTCTCCTATCTGTCCATCTATTTCATAAAGTCTTGAGGAAGCGCAGAGTTTTTAGCCTCCCTCTCTGTGATTGAAATCGCCCAATAAGCTCCAAAATTACAGAGCAGGGCAGTGGGATTCCGACAAACAAAGCAATCACCCAGGTCTGCCTTGAGAAACGAGGCTAGAAACGAGACATCTGATTTACCCAGCAGCTGCCGCCCGCGCTCGCGAGGCACCGTCTGATTTCAGGGTTGCGCTGGGCTGTCGGGGGAGCCCGACCCCGTGCTGGGACCCATCGCTGCAGGACTCCATCCCTCGCCGGCGCCGGCCGCGCGTGGCCGCTCCTGCGCAGCGGTGACCGCGGGGCTGTTGGTAGAGCTCGCAGCACCGCGCTCGGGCGGGAGCTGGAAATGCCAAAGCCATTTATTAGCCCTTGGATATCTGCTCGAGTGACACTGGTTAAACAAGCTGCTGCTCTTAGCATGAAGGCGGCCCGAGTTTGCATGCTTTTCGCAGACAAGTTAAGAATATACATGATGGCAGTTGTCTTTGAGTCATGGCAACGTGATCTCTTCTGCTAATGTGGCCCTTGGTTGCTCTCTGGTTTTCAGCTTTTAAGTCAGGTAACTATGTTCAGCACTCAGGAAAAATTCTCGTCCATGTTTTTTAAAAGATAAAACCTTATCACTGAGAGCCTTTACAAACCTTTGGCGAAAGAGGAAACCGAGTCCAATGAAATCTCCCCTAAAGCAATTAGATGAGTGTGACTGGTGAGCACGTCCTAGAGCTCAGCATGCTGGAAACAACTTCGGTCTGTTTAGCCCCATAACGTGGGACTAAGTGATAGCGTCTTCCCGGCTCGACTCACAGCCTGGAAAAAGTGTTTCCCTTGCTGTCTCTTCCTTCCCCTACTTCCTGTTTTAAGCAAACAAATGCTGTATTTTAGGTTGCAGTTTAAAAATTGGCTGCGTTACTGTTGGTTTAATTTATAACGTGGGATATTTTCAGCTCATCGGGACCTTTTGCTGAGTTCTCTTCTACAAGGCTTTATAGGTTTTCCAGCTTTATAGATAAAACCTACGCTGTAATTTTAGCGATGATGTAACTTGTTTTTAAACATGTAGTAAATCAAAAGTACTGTGGCTTTTTTTCAAGAGCTTAGATTAAGCTGCAGTACTTCTTCCATTGACATTTTGTGCAGTAAAACAGACAAGTAAAGAAAAAAAAAAAAAGGTGCTGCCTCTCTGCCAGGCTGCTGGGAGCCTGAATATTCCTCGCAACTAGCTGTAGATGTGAGGCGCATGCAAAATCCTCCTCGGAGGTGGCTGGCGCTCGCGTGTCATCGGGAATGAGGTCCGCCCTGGAAAACCACGCTCGATACGATGGCAGGGGTTGAATCCACAGCCTCGATGCCACAGCACCTGCTTTCTCTCATATATTCAAACTCCGTTTTTTCTTGCAGCAATGTCACTTTGTGCAGCAGTCTTGCATAGAAGCTGAAATGTGACCTTCTTTGTTCGTGGAAAGCCAAGTTTTAACTAGGACTGGCTTTCAGGCATGATTGGAGACGCCGAAGTGCATTCCCGTGACGGAGGCCTAGACGATTAGTAGAATTCTGACACAGTTCCCTGCAGGGAAGGGGAATTAAATGTTTGGCATCGCTTCCAGCCTATTCATGGTGCACATATAGTGAGGGCTCTTCCTGGCCTAAAATAGCTAAAAGCTACAAGGGGTGTTCCCAGTCTGTGTCTGTGGGTAGAAGAGAAATACAGGGATGATATTTCATGTGTCTGAGTTCCGGAATACGAAATATAATACAATTATTTGCCTCTTCCACCTCAAACGGGATTATCTCCCCAGGCACATAGACATCACTGGGAGGTCTCAGCAAAGGGTTTCCCGCAGGAGGCCCTTTTTTCCCTTCCTTCCTGTCCTGCATCTCCCTGACTTGTCTCACATTGGACTGGTTGCTTTTTCTGATGTTTAGATTCCAGAGGAAACTTTTCTCAAAATGTTTATGAGGAAAGGCAAGCAGCTGTGCTCCTGCATCTCTCTTTGCCTGTCAGATTTGCCATCCCATATAATATCTTTTTGAAAAACTTTTCTGTGGTAAAAGTATAATGCCCTTTAAAGTAATAACCATTGTTTCTTTCTGACTTCAATTCCTGAGTTTACGCCATGTTTTAAAAAGAAAACTTGTCTTTGTAGGTAAAGTCATGAAGCTGAGCACCAAAGCAGAAGAAGTTGCCACATTCTTTGCAAAAATGCTTGATCATGAATACACTACGAAGGAGATCTTCAGGAAAAACTTTTTCAAGGACTGGAGAAAGGTATGATGCAGTCCTGGGCCCCAATCACTGCAGACATGACTGATGTCTTCTCAGTGGCTAGTGACTCAGTAGTGAAAATGGACTGCTCTTACACAGGAAGATTAGCTGGTGGTATCTAAAAGCTGCCTAAGATCCTAGCTGTGGAACTTTCATTTATCCCAAAGCTTCACCAGAAGGGGCTTTATCATTAAATATCTTTTTACACCAGCCAAGATTAGATTTTTCCTAACCACAATTGCCTGTCGTAGCCTTGTGGGGTATAGCTGATCAGATTTCTGTGCGCCTTGTTGAAGAGCCATCTTTGTATTAAAAGGAAGCCTATTCCAAGGGCCTGCATAGCCAGAACTTCCCTTTAGTTGGCTTACCAGGCCATGAAATCAAACCTTTAAATTGGCTGACCCATTTTTTTGAGATGATTTCTGGATTTCTTCATTATCAGTGATCACAGAGATCGGATCGCCAGAAGACTAGTGTCTCATGCACTCTGCTGCTTGTCCTTTTCTCTTTGACCTTGGCTGCAGTCACAGTGTGTAGGAATACGGGGGGACTTTGGAAGTTGCTTTAAGGACTGTAAGAATCTGTTGTTCATGTTGAAATTATCTGCAGCAGGGAGTGCTCTGTTCTGCATGTATGAAAACTTAAAGCACTATTTTCTCTCTGCAAGGAAATGACCTCTGAAGAGAAGAGCACTATCACCAACCTCAGCAAGTGTGACTTCACCCACATGAGCCAGTATTTCAAAGCTCAGACGGAAGCTAGGAAACAGATGTCCAAGGAGGAGAAACAGGTACCAGAGGGAATTCTAGGAGACTTAAAATGCTTAGCTGGCTTGTAAACATCTTTGTTTAATCGTTCCTCTGCCTGCCTTGCCATTTGTAAGTCAGCTTTTACTAAATTCTCTTGTAATTATTACTCTTGTATTAATTGGAATTAATTGGAATTTTTGCTGTGTTAACACTTGAGTCTTTTCCCTGGTTTGAAGTTATAATGAAAATCCTAAGGCTCCTATCCTGCCTAGGTAAATAAATAGAGTTGGAGGCGATTCACACATGGGAGCAGAGTTGCACCTATAATGGCTGCATCCCTGCTCTGCACTGTAATGAGCAATGGCTACTCACTTAAGTTGCTAATGATAGATTTTCATTTTGGCAGCTCCTTGGGTTTGGAGGGCAAAATCGAGGAAGGGATGTAGTGAAGACATTCATAAATAAGAGTGGAAGGGATGCAGTGAAGACATTCATGAATAAAATATTACTCATTTAGTCTCCATTCAATTAGGCTCTATTTAATGCAGTTTTGTCACTTAAAAAAAAAAGCTTTTCCTATTTGCAGTGGCTTGTGAGGAGAGTAGAGAACTTCTGGTTGAGTGGAGAGTCATTCCAGCAAGAGCCAGGAGCTTAGCCCATGTTCTCAGCTGGTCTTTTGCAATCCTGCTGTAATTCTCCTTGGAGTGAGGCCCTGAGCTGCCTGGAACGTGTCTTTAGCAGGGTCCTGCCAGAGCAGAAAGCTCGTGCCTTCATGTGGCCATTTGCTAAACATGAGGGAGCCTTCCTCAGTTCACACTGTGAACTCCGTGCCAGCGGAACAGAAGTGGCTTTTTCTGTTAGTTCCTTCAGCTGGTGCCTCGGTGCTGTTTGTGGGTCAAGTCCTTGATGGCTTAATTAGGGCTGCAGTGACTTTATTGTTGCAAGCCTTTTTATTTTGTGTTATTAAAGTTCAAGCACAGAAGTGTGCGGTGAATTCTCAGCATTTCTGTCGGTGTGAGACCACTTTCAGTTTCTGAAGTCATGGAGGTTTTGAGTTGTGTCTTCAACGTCAGTTTAGTTAAAATATCAAGTGTTTCCTACATCTTGCCATGTAGAGATATGTAGTGGTGTTGAGCAACCATATCACTTTTGCTTATGTTTTCTTTTTCCAGAAAATTAAAGAGGAAAATGAGCGGCTATTGAAGGAGTATGGTTACTGTGTGATGGACAACCACAAGGAGAGAATTGCCAACTTCAAGATTGAACCGCCAGGTCTCTTCAGAGGACGTGGAAACCATCCGAAAATGGGCATGCTGAAGAGACGCATCATGCCAGAAGACATCATCATTAATTGCAGCAAGTGAGCTTTGGATGCCTTGCACTTTTTTTTTTCCTTTTGTTTAGCTGGGGTTTTTGTTTTGTTTTGTTTTACCCCTGTATAGCTTGATATTCAAGCGCTTCGAAATACATTTGTTGCTTATTTTAGACATGTGCGAATTGCAGAGACAACACTACTGTGGTTTTATGTAGGGCTTTTTTGTTGTATTTTTCTCCCCATGCCTACTGTCTGCATCTTCTAAAACTCGGTCTTTCCTGTTAGCACTGGCAAAAATGAATTTCTTTATAGGTAGCTTGTCTTAGTTAGTCTTCCTTTATGTCCAAGGCCAAGGTTTGGTGGACTTTTCCATAGTCCTCCCTGAAAAGTGTAGCTATTTGAGGCATCCACAAATCAGCCCTGGTTTTAGCATGTGTGTTCACCCCTGCGGTTTAATGCTTTAGCAGACATCCAGCAATTGCACTTCTGATCTTTGGCTGTTTGGTTTGAGTCACTTGATCTCCTGCATGTACAAATACGTAGGTAGTTGCTTTGCCTCAGTTTTCTTCCCTGTGCTTGCTGTGTCTTGTTCATTATTTCTTTCTATTCTGATACTGTGGAAGTCTCTGAATGTTTTCTTCGTTGTTTTCTCCACTTTTCTAACTATGCAGGGATTCAAAGATTCCTCCTCCTCCACCAGGACACAAATGGAAAGAGGTCCGGCATGATAACAAAGTCACCTGGCTGGTTTCATGGACTGAAAACATTCAAGGTTCTATTAAATACATCATGTTGAATCCTAGCTCACGAATTAAGGTAAAGATCTAGTTTTCTAGATTTCTTACTTCCTGTATCTTCTGGAAGGAAATACAGATGTTGGCCAGGACAAAGATAAGGAGTAAATCTGTTCTGCTATTGTCTATCTGTCTATCACTCTTGACTGAAAGTCTTTGTGCTTCTGACCTTGTCCCACACACCCGCCAAAAAAGAGAGGAATGCCGTTGCTGCTTAGGAGAGTAGCAAAAATCTGTTCAAATATATATTGAAATATATCTATTGAAAAACATTATTGTGTCATTCATAGTAGGAAGCCTTTTATCCAAAACCAGACTTGGTCTGGTGGTTGTTTTAACTGTTACTGGCCCCAGCTTCGCCTGCCTGATCATGTGCTGAAGTTCTAACCATGGGTTGCTAGTTAGCTATAGTGAAGTGAAAAATGTAGCCACGTTCCTGGCTGAGGAAAACAGTAACTATGATCAGTAACATCCTTCATGATGAAGGAAAACAAATCCTGTTGTGGGAGCAAGTAGCTGGTCAGTGATCAGTCCTATGAAAGAAACAATGAACCATTTGAAAAAGAAGTGATTTCATAAGAACTACTTAAGAGGTTTTTTTCCTGGCTTGAAAACAAATTTGCCTTAGAAATTTGGAGGATCTTTGTCTAGTTGCACAGCTGAAAACAAGCATCTGCATAAAGCCAAGGAAACCATTTTTATGCTGAACATGGAATGCATAAAGTTTTTTTAGCATTTAAATCTTGGCACTGTGGTGCAGCAAGACCATTGGAGCTGGTCCTCAGCCTGTTTTTTGATGCTGATTCTATTCCAACTTTCCCTGCAGGGTGAGAAGGACTGGCAGAAGTACGAGACAGCTCGGAGGTTGAAGAAGTGCGTAGATAAAATTCGAAATCAATATCGAGAAGACTGGAAGTCCAAAGAGATGAAAGTGCGGCAGAGGGCCGTGGCACTGTACTTCATTGATAAAGTAAGGCTCCTTCCCCAGCAAACTCCTTCCTTCCCTGTTCTGCTGGGAGTGCTCAGGACTGCTGGGTTTCTGAATTGAGCCCAGTTACTAAGGTTTCCTGAGGCTTCCTGGTGAGCGGGTTCCCATCTCCTTTTTCTTATTACCTGGAAATTCAAAGCAATAAACTATTGTACTGAACATGGCTATTTCTGGCAGCTTTGTTTTTGCTCAGACAAAATTCGTGACCTATTTTCTAAAATCTCCCACTTGGATTACTGGGAACTTTATGCAGGCCTTTTGTCTCCAACTGTTTCAGTTTTCCTACTGGGAATTTCTACTATTTTGTCACCTCTTAGTTTGGGGTCAGGGTCATGAGGCTCAGAATTGTGCTCCTTGCTCTTCCCCCAGCATAAAGACTGCAGTTGCATTGATGCATTTAAGCTATTCAAAGGCATTTAAGTTATTCAAAGCTGGTTCCCAGAGAGCTGTTGCCCTGCTACCGTAAGACCAATCAAATGAACAATTTCTGTTCAAGATGGTTGGATTTAAGCTAGGGAATTTGATTTGAGTAATTTGGTTTCATATGAACAGTTCAGGTTTTCTTCAAAAATTACAGATTGGTTTAGCTAGTACTGTTAAAAATCCTTTTTTAATGCAGGCTAGTTTTAGATTATTTAAGCAAGCCAGACGAATATGCTATTTGAAGTGCATTTCTTTAGCATATAGTGAAGAGCAATGGATGAGCTTAGTTTTTTGTGTCAGGTTGAATTCATGTTGCACTTGGTTTGATTAAAACTTATCAAATGTTTTTTAATAGATTTTCATCAATCAGACAGAATTATTTCAAAGCTTGAGTTACTTCATAAGAGCAAGTCAGTAGAACAACTTGTATTAAAGTTTTTGTTTGTCTGTTTAAGGGATTTTGTTAGATCGGCTTTTGGCTTTAGTAGAGGTTTATTTAGAGTATGGTTAAAGAAAAGATAAAGAGATTTCATGATATCAGATTTTTTTAAATGTCAGTTGTAGCCATTCAAGTACATTTTTTTCATTTTTCTTTTCCATGGCCTTGGATGTACAAATTCCAATGCATTGCTTTGTGCTTTGAACTATTTTCATGCTTTCCTCCCTAATTGGCTTTTCAAACCTTTCTTTTTCAAAGATGCCTTTAAAAAAAAAAAAAAAATCTTTGTATGCCCTTTGTAGAGTCCCACACGAGAATTACTGATTTGTCATGCTGAACTAAAAACCAAATGGAGCAGAGGGGACACCCTGATTATAAGTCACTGTTCAGAAGTTTTCACTATCTTTATGTTACTAGAATGGTTTGAAATGCTTTCCCTCTCTTTTCTTGGTCTAAATGTAGCTTGCTCTGAGAGCTGGTAATGAAAAAGAAGAAGGAGAGACAGCTGACACCGTGGGCTGCTGCTCGCTCAGAGTAGAACATATCAAGCTGCATCCCGAATTGGATGGCCAGGAATACGTGGTTGAGTTCGACTTCCTCGGGAAAGACTCCATCCGATACTACAACAAAGTCCCTGTTGAGAAGAGGGTAAGGCACCTCCACGATCATACCCAGAGACTGCCTTGCAAAAAACAATGTAGTGCATCCAGTCATAGTGGCAATAACTAGATGCTGTGTCAGGGATCCCATTCCTCACCGGAAAACAAGTCAGCTAATGTTCTTCCCCTGTTATTGGCAGTGACTTGGGAAGGGGCTAATGCTGGTGTTTGTGTAACAGAACTCAGCAGGCAGGTGTTGGTTTTGTCACCTATAGGTGAGCGACTTCTACACACAAATGACAAATTCTAGGAAAAAAAAAAAAAAGCTTTAAACTCTTTAAACTGTAGTGCTTAGTGACAAGGTTGTTGGAGTAGGAGATTTGGACTTGCATGATACTAGCTTCTTTTATCATGGTGTTTTTGTTCATGTTGGAGTTATGCCCTTGTTGCAATAGGTTCTGACTCCAGATACTCCAGAGCACGTAGCAGACCTATCTGATTTGTAGTAGATACCTTACAGGTATCTACTAAACGTAGACTTCTTTCCCAGGCAGTACTATTTCCTTAATTTTTGTCCTCCATCAGATTCACATCTGCTGTGATGGAAAGCCCACCCATCAGTGTCAGCTGGAGGATTCTGTCCAGGAGGACTTTGTTTCTGTGGGTGTCACCAAGCTTTGCATCTGGTCCACAGCTCTGCATTTAGCACTATGTTGAATATCATGTGTATAATATTGCAGTAATTGCAAGGACAGCAGCCTGCTGCTGTGTGTTGACCTCTTGGGGAACAAGCTAAATGAGAGGAGGAAAAAAAAGCTAGGCCACTATGGAAATAAGCATGTACTGTTGTTGTGCTCTTTTAAAGAAAAAAAAAAAACTTCTCTGTTTATTTTGGCATTGGTCTCTTGGTGTCTCTTCTCCAGCACTTACAATGAAACTGATTAGTGTGGAGCTAGGAATCTTTGTATATTAAGTGTCTCTATAGAAGAATATGTGTTGATGAAAAGCTGGGAATTGGAGATTTGAAAAACACAGAGTTTGGGTTTGTGATCACTGTGTAATCAAGAGGCTTTGATTATTCCTCATACCCCAATGATAACTTGCTTATAACAAACAACACAGCAGTGAAAAGGGCTGCTTTTGATTACTTCACTCCATGGAAATTTCACTTTGGAGATAAAGTGGTCTTGTTTTTTTTTTTTTCAGGTATTTAAGAATCTTCAGCTGTTTATGGAGAACAAGCAGCCGGAGGATGACCTCTTCGATCGCCTCAATGTAAGCACATAATGGGGAGGGTGGGTGGTACAGCCCCGTCGACACGTTGGCTCTGAACTGGGCCACAGCTGCCTCCCTGCTGCAGAAATGCAGAAGTGGCCTCTGGGGCATTTTGTTTCTCCACAGAGCTGGCCCGAGCGGCCCAGGGACAGGCAGTTTATCTCCAGCTGGTGTCCGTGTCGGTCACCGTGCCTACAGGCTCCCAAAGGGACTGGCCTTGGTTCCAGGGAACACTGCTGGCTCTAACTCAAGGAAGTTTCTTTACAGAGTCCAAAGATGCTTGTGTGAGGTGACATTTTTTTCAGGTGCTGTCCTGAACTGCACGTTAGGCTCTGTGGGAGCACTGTGGTGGGTTAGGCACCTCCCTTGTGGTGAGACAAGCCCATTTCCACTTATGGAGAACCAAAAGTACCACACTGGAGGGGAGAGAGAAAAAAAAAAAAAGAAAAAGAAAAAGAAAAAAAGAAAAACCACCACCAGCAAAAAGCTTTTTGGCCATTCGTGGTACTTGGTACTCGTCTGATCTTTTTGTTTCTTGGTTCACATTGGCTGTGGTTTCAGTGAAGATGTGGCTGTTGGGTTTCAGGTTTGAGTGCACTAGCCAGGGTGTGGTCGAGAGCTGCATGTTCACATGAACAACGTGTCCAGAAACCCCATAGTTCTGTGGTTGATTCTGGTACTAACTCTCATCTGCTTTCTGCTTCCTCAGACTAGTATCTTAAATAAACATCTTCAAGACCTCATGGAGGGACTTACAGCCAAGGTATTCCGTACTTACAATGCCTCCATCACGCTACAACAGCAGCTCAAGGAGCTCACAAATCGTAAGTCCTGGCTTTGTAACTGCGGTAGCTCTTGGGGAATGGATCTCATCCTGCCACACAAACCTGGCTGCTGTGGCTTGGTGTCAAGTGTTCGATCTCTCTGATATTTCCTGTTTGCTCCTCTCCCCATGTAAATGTCAGACAGCTGTGGTCTCATCAAAAACCTACTGCAAGACAATCTTCTGGAGGTAGCTGAGCAGCCCAGTTCTTGCAGAGCTGACTGGCAGGCACACCACAGCATGCATGCTAGAACATGCCTGCTCTTTACCAAATCTCGATTTGTTTCCTGATATTTATAAAATGCTGTAGGCAGCAGGCAAGGCAGCTGCATCTGTAACAGCCCCATGTTTCCTGGCTGCTCAATCAAAATCCCTGTGCTGAGCACTGGTAATTTGTACTTTGAACAGCTTTACAAAGCAGGCACATCCCTTCCTGCTTGTGAAGGGGCCTGTGATGCTCTGAGCGTGGTTGGGCTTCTCTAGAGAGCGACAGAGTGCAGACCACAAGGAGATAGGGCCCAGGGAAGCGCTCGGGCTCAGTGCTGTAGCTGGAGTGTAGCACTGAGGCAGCCCCATCAGAGGAGAGAGTAATGTCTGCAGCGACTGGGAGCTGGCAGGGTCAGTGGGAAGCGGGTTGGGGCTGTTCAGCTCCGGAGGACACGACTTGTTCACCTTCTGTTTGTGGTTTGCAGCGGATGACAACGTGGCAGCAAAGATTCTCTCCTATAACCGTGCCAACAGAGCAGTCGCCATTTTGTGCAACCACCAGAGGGCTCCACCGAAGACCTTCGAGAAGTCCATGATGAACCTGCAGAGCAAGGTACCCCCACCGGGTTTTGGTTGGGGCAGGACTCCATGTTCTGCACCCAGGGACTTGGATTTCCTTTCACCTGGGGTAAAATGGAGGGGAGACGCCTTTTTCCTGTTGGGATTTGGTTAGTGCTATATTAGAAATGGGCCGGCTTGGAGAGTAGTGCTTTAGAAGCAGACTATTGAGTGGAAAGTGGCACATTTCAGTCTGAGTCCTCTTCTATTCATAGAAACCAAGACTAGGCCCTTTATAGTCGCCCTTCATTTGGCAGATGACTGGGCAGCACATTCTGCTGCTATTAAAACTTAAGAGCCTCAGTCTGTAGCTCAGACTCAGGTGTCCCCATAAAGAAAGAGCAGTGGGCAGGTCACTGTCATTGCAGGCTGTGTCCGTGGTACATTACGCCCCTCTGACCTGACCTCTTCCTTTGCAGATTGTTTCTGGTGAAGGCCTTGAGGTGTCAAAGGGCTAGGTCCGTTCCTGGTCTGGCTTTAAAATAACCTTCACAATAAGGACTTTTGGTTTGGCACTGCAGTGACCCTTGCTTTTGTAACACCTAACATGGCTGCCTCCCCCCTAGATCTTAGAGCTTGGGGGGAAGTTTAAGGGGAGTGGTTGAAGGAGCTGCAAAATGCTAAATGTCCCTGAATCCTCAGCTTACCAGAAGAGAGCTGCCTGAACCCTCATCAGCTTCCAGTGTGTAAGATTTGGAGTAAGAAGTGATGTCCACGGAGGGAAAAAGGATTGTCCTTCTGTGGTACCATCAGGGATGTTGGCCTGTCCCAGGTCATGCCAGTTCCTTTCCTGGCTTGATTCTAGCTCCATGAGAAGGATCCCAGTGACTTTCTCCCAGCTGCCACCTTGACTTTGGAACTGTCTGGGGCCCTGTGTTAGACACCGCAGCACACGGAAAGGCCGACGGCCTCGTGGTTTTGTGGAAGTGCTTCCGAGTCCTGCTAAGCTTCTGATCACGGTCACAGACTCGGGCACTGGGTCGTGCTGCACAGGGGCAATGGCCACAGTTGTCTGCAGGTTGTTGACAGTGCTGGTTTTGCCTCTCCTAGATCGATGCCAAGAAGGAGCAGTTAGCTGATGCCAGGAGAGAACTGAAAAGCGCCAAAGCCGATGCCAAGGTCCGGAGGGATGAAAAGTCTAAAAAGTAAGGTGGTTTTACTGCACTGTGCAATGTTTCCAGTACTGTCAGCTCCAGTGGTCCTTCAGCACTGTCTTCTGCTTCCCCAGCCTTTGATCCAAGAGAGCTGTGAAGACTTCTTCAGGTCTTCTGCTCCCCTCTTTGCCCTGTGCATGAAGAAGTGACCTTCAAGCTGAGGAGCATAAGTGGTCCCAGGCTGCAGCTCCTGATGTGGTCACTAGCAGCAGTCTCTGCTGTGTCGTTCAGCCCTCTGGGCTGAGCAGAGGCAGTGGCACAGGAACGGCCCATGACCAAGCAGTGTGCAGCATCCCCATTTTGTGGGGAGCCAGAAAGCTGGGAATTAGAAAATTGAAATGTTCTTTTGAGCCCAATTCCCCAAGGCTGCAGGCGTTGCACACAGGCACTGTGTGTGCTCTGCAGAGCACACACAGGGTGCTGAGCTAAGGGAGTCCTGAAGATGGAGCTGCTGCAGCTGCAGCAGGACTATTAAAGAGGAGCAGATGGGCTGTCTTGAAAGCCTGTGTAGTGTCAGTCCTTCAGCTGAGGTTGTTGCTTTCAACCCCTTAAAACAAAATTCCAGCTTAGCAGCTCTGCTCTGCCTTTGATTATGCCAGTTTTTAAGTGCATGTCACATGGCTAACCTTGAACAGGGTCCCTCTGAGTTGCCACCATACAGTAATCTCGGCCTCAGCAAGGCATCAGGGATTAAACATTTTGTTTCTTCCCCACTCCAGGACAGTGGAGAGCAAGAAGAAAGCTGTGCAGAGGATTGAGGAGCAGCTGATGAAGCTGGAGGTTCAGGCTACAGATAGGGAGGAGAACAAGCAAATTGCCTTGAGCACCTCCAAACTCAACTATCTGGATCCCAGGATCTCTGTTGCTTGGTAAGTGTCTGCCTAGTACATGCTGGAGAGAATCACTCCTGTGTCTTGTTCCCCAGTTAACAGAGAAGGACTGTGGCTGAGAGCAGTGTCCCTCTGCTCTCAGAGAAGTCAGTCTCTCTGTGGCCATTCCTTAAATTCACAAGCAGATTACAGTAGTTTTAAATGACTGTCTTGAGACAAGTGTCAAATGTTGGCCAAAACTGGCCAACGTGTTGGCCAACTGGGTCAGGAAATGTGCAGGGGTCCCACAGTGAAGCTGATCCTGATCAGCTCCTCCTAACGGAGCGTGAGTGGAGCTGGAAAGCTCTGAGGGAGAGTGGGACAGCAAGGGGTTGGACGCCTGGGCCATGTAGCCTCCTAACCAGTGTCTCCTCTTCTGCAGGTGTAAGAAGTGGGGAATCCCTATAGAGAAGATTTATAACAAAACCCAACGAGAGAAATTTGCCTGGGCTATCGACATGGCAGAGGAAGACTATGAATTTTAACTTGTTTTTAAATGAGCTGAATTTTATGGGAAAAAAAAAAAAGGGGGAAGTAGCCTGGTTTTTAGGGAGATTGATAAACTGTGAGCCTTACTTGTCCTTGGATGCTGGGGAAGGGGGAGGAAAGGGGCAAGTGAGCATCAGGTAAAACAGCCAACATCTTGGAGAAAGAGTAACCTGGAAATATCTTAAAGGAGCTGAGCCAGTTGTCCTATGGACAACTTATTTAAAAATGTTTCAGAGATCCAAATTCTAGCTGTCTGGTTTGTGTGGATTTTTTTTTTCTTGAAGCAGGGCAAGTGGATGGGGGATTTGTCAACCTTCCGCCAGGCAAATTCACCATCACACTGAGAGCATGGGAATCTTTAGCTACTGTATACAAAATCCAATTATATTGGTGCGTTTTTACAGTTAGGGTTTTGCAATAACTTCTATATTTTAATAGAAAATGGACTCCTTATCCCCTGCCCTTCCCTTCCCCCTCCCACCCCATTTCAGAATTTAACAAGCCAATAAAATTTAAGAAACCCAACGCACCTATTACAGCTGTCACTATCGTCATGGAAATACCCAAATCATTTTTTTCTTTGTCACTTGAAACAGTCGTGGCATTGGAACATGAATTACCAATATCCGCCGCATCTGTTCAAAGCGAAGCGTGATGGGAAATGGCCCTCCTGACTTGAGTGTTCCTTTTTTAAATGTGAATTTTTATTTCTTTAATTATTTTAAAATATTTAAACTGTTTTTCTTTTCCTTCTTGATCTTAAAAGATCGTGTAGATTTGGGGAGTGGGTGGGGGAGGGCTGCGTGGTGGGGAGATGAATGTGGAATTTGAAGAAAGTGAAAATGGCAAAAAATGGCATTCCCATCACCCTTCGTTCTGAGCACGCTCTGTACACTTCAAGAATATCTACCTTTTAGGTTTGTCAGACTGTTTTACCTTTTTTTTTGTTTGTTTTCTCCCCTTTTTTTCTAAGCCCCACTCCCCTCTTTTACTTGAAAGATTTTATTGTGTAAAAAGAAGTTTCACAGGTCAATAAATTTCGAGGGAAATGAGCATCGGTCCAAAAAAGGAAAAATCAAGATTTTAGGGCTTTTATTTTTTTCTTTTGTAATTGTGTAAAAAAATTTTAAAAAATTAAAAAGCAGAATTTTAATGTGAAACCTTTTTTTGCTATAATCATTAGTTTTAGAGGCATTGTTAGAGTAGTGTGTGTGCGAAGACCATTTCCTGCAGCCTTTCCTCAACAAGTATCTTCTATTTTTATCATGAATTCCCTTTTAATCAACTGTAGGTTATTTAAAATAAATTCCTACAACTTAACTGAGTGTTGGTGTCTGTGTGATTTTTCAGCTCGGAGCAACAGGCTGCAGGGTCTCCGATCCCAAGGTTGGGGAGTGCCTGGAGGGATGTCCCTGTTGTGGGCACCGGTGGGATGGGACGTGTTTGGAAGTGGCGTTGGATGGAAGCCCATGTGTTTCTGCAGCCTCCTAGCACCGGGTGCCACCTCCACGGCAAGAGCCCTGAGCCCGAGCAGAGCTGGCTCACGAGGTGCCGCCAGGCTGCTGCGCGGGGATGTGACCCGGCCTTCTGTGCGCACCGTGGATGAGTTGAGCTGATCAGGCTCCATAAAGTGTCTGCCCATGAGTGGCCTCGGTCAGGAATAGTCACTGTCTCCAGCGACTGCACGCACTTGCCCCTAGTGTTTTGAGTCATGCCCCATCAGTGCTCGCCTGGCGTGGGGTCGTGACGGGGGGATCCTGCTGCTGAGCTCAAGCTGGTGCTTTATGTCGTGTGGCTGAGGCTTGAGAAGGCCCCTTGGCTCGCGGAGCCAAGGGGAGCCCTTCCCCACGCTCTGCAGCCGCTTTGTCTGGGTGGTGTCTGTCTGTCTGGGCTGGTAATTGGCAGTGGGATACAGCGAGTGGGACTTTGTATTTGGGCTCTCTTTAAGTGTCCTTGGATGCTGGTGCCTCAGTGAAAGGGGAAGTCAGCTGAGGAATGGGGAGTCAGGGCACAGCTCGCTCGTCTTGGCTGCTTGTGCTTGTTCGGGCAATGCTCCTCTCAGCCCCGAGTCCTCACTGGGCTGAAAGCGAGTTAATCGTGGCCCTCCTAGCATGGAGCCTCCAAAGGCCGTCTGCTCCCAGGAACGCCTTCTCAGCGGAGAAGCTGTGGGGTGGAGGGAGATCTGAGCTCGTCCTGCCTGCGTGGCTTTTCTCTGAGGCCCTGTGGAGGCGCAGAGGGTTGAGGGCGACACCGTCTCCTCACAGGCAGGCTGGGCGAGGACATGAGGAACAAGGTGGAAAGGGGCTCTCTGCTCCTGGCCTGCCAGGACCAGGATCGATGGAGCCCATAAAAACGTCCTTTCCATGTACACAGCCCTCCCTTTCCGGAGAGCAGCCCCTTCTGCACTGACTGCCCCAACCTACCCTGCGGCCCACAGGGAGATGAGCTGCTCCTCCTCCTCTTCCTCCTCCTCCTCTGCACTAGTCCCTCTGCTGCCAGGGGCAGCCTGGTCTTGGGGCTTGGCTGTGTCCTGGATGGGACCTTTCCCAGTGGATATTCCCCCTTCTCGGTCTTGGAAAAAGCTTGGAAAAAGGGATGTCCCGCTGGCTCCAGAACTGGTGGACAAGCTCCCATGGCTGCATGCTGATCTTGGGGATGGGACCGCACAAGGCCAGCCATGAGGCCACCCAGCCTCCATGTGGACCTGGCCAGGGAAACGAAGCCCATCAAGGCACGAGCAGCCCTGGAGACGGCGCTTGGCTCTGTGCTAGTGAGCAGTGGCTCAATCCTGCCTGCACCTATCAGGGAGCTGTGTCCACTCAGGCACGCGTTAGCGGGGGACAGAGCTCTGGAAGATGCTTGTGTTTTAGCTTGTGTTTTTGCGAGCGCCGTCACCCTTCCTGCACAGCACGTGGACCCCGAGCCCAGCGACTCGCTCTGTAAGTGGAGGCTGGGACGAGCAGCCTGCCTGCAGAGATAGGCACGGACAGGCCGCCCGCCCGCAGAGATAGCGGCGCCACAGGGCTGTGCAAGCCGCAGCGGTTCTTGGACGTGACACCCTCCTTGGCAGGTTTTGGAAATCGAAGCCAGACAACTTCAGCATAGAAATAACGTTTCTGTAGCAAAATCAGGAGCAGGGGACAGCAGACCTGGAGCTGCCGCGGTTTCAGGCCAGCTTGACAAGCCCGAGTGATCTCGCAATGCGAGAAGCAGCGGGGAGGAGGCCGGGGCGAGCTGCCCACGGGGACCCGCGTCCGGCCCCGGCTGCTCAGGGAGCACAGGCGCAGCAGGCAGCGCTGCCATCCACAGCGGCTCCGCTCTGCGGCCCAGGCAAAGGAAGCGCTTGCGCCGCGCGAGGGCAGGAGGGAGCCCAGCACTGCCGTCCCCCACGGCGCTCACCCAGTCTCCTCACTCGCTGCAAGGCTGGGAAGCGATCTTCCCTGGCAACAACTCTCAATGTCCTTGGGCTGGTTTCTCCTTCACCAGGAGCTCCCAGGGCACTGTGCTGCACAGGAGAAGAAAACAGCAAATGAGTAACCCGGGGGGACGGCTCCTCTCTCCAGGAGGCTACGAGCTGCTGAGTAACACTTGGAGCAGGAGTGGCTCATGTTGGAGGGATGCAGGGAGCTGCCCTTGGGGGTTTTGCTGGCTAGACCTTGAGGCAGGTCACAAAGCGTCCTCACGCCCCGGGTTCCCTGGCCGTGACTGGCTGCTGGCTCCTGGGCAGAGGAGGCGGGTGCCACATGCGTGCGTGCAAGGACCAACTGCAGGACAAGCAGGAGGCAATGGGAGCTCCTTGGTGCAGAGGGACTGGGGGAGAAAGCCGGGTGCGTCACTCGCTGTATCTCCGACATGCTAGCTGCCGGACGCGGCCACAGGCAGCACCCAAACAAAAGCAGCTTCAAGCTGTAAGGTCAAGCTGTGAAATTCCCTGGCGTGCAAAAGCAGAAGCCTATGTGGGTCTCCAGAGTGGTTAGTCAAACGCGTAGAAGAAAAGAAATCCAGGCGAGGCTTCTCACCAGCCGCCAGCTCAAGGCGAGTGCCCCAGGGACTTGCATTGCCAATCCCAGGACGTTCGATGTTCGAATGGCCCCTCTGCCCCCAGGCATCGCTCGATGTTCGAATGGCCCCTCTGCCCCCAGGCATCGCTCGCAGCTGTGGGCAGAGGCAGGAGCAGCCAAGATGGGTGGGGCCAGGAGGTGTTGGCTTCCCCCAGGACCTGCTGACGCAGCTCGTGTCCCATCCCTGAGCTGGGCAGAGCTGGCATCTCCAGCAAGGAGCAGGAAGGGGCTGTGTCCCTGCTCCCACCCCACCTGTGTCTGCGCAGGTATCAGCCACGGTGCTGGGCTCCTGTTATCCACAGGGAGGAGCTGGGACCGGCTGTCCCCAAGTGCCTCCATGTTCCTTACGGAGGGAGCAATGCCCAGACACCGTGTCCTCTGCTCCCTCAGTTACCTCACAGCTCCCTCGTGGGTTTTGCCCTCAAAACAAGGGTGTGCCCAAGCTGCTCGGGTATTTTCAGAGCACCAGGAGCCAGCTGCTTCCTGCCGGTGCTGAGCGGGGCTGCTGCACAAGCAAGGAGCCGCTTCCCCTTCAGGAGCGGCAGGTCGGGCACGCGATGCGGGCGCTCCACGCGTTGCCGCAGCAGCGGGCTCACCTGGCCGCGGTGGGGCACGTGTGGTCGCTCTGCGACACCGGGGTGGCCTTGCACCCGCGCTGGGCGGCCTGAGGTGCCTCTCGTCTCTACTGGACCGCCCTGGCAAGCAGCTCAGGGCCGTATGGTGACAGGATATGCAGGGAAGAAGCTGCACAGGGACAAGGAGGGAGAAGTGCCTCATGGAGTTCAGTTTTTGGCCTGTCCTTGGGCTCACAGTGCCACCAACATGCCTGTCGTCTTGGCATGGGTAGGTTTTGGTTCTTATCCCGGTTAGTTTTCTTCTCCAGTCTTTTTAAGGCCCAGGAAGGGAGGTAGGACCCGTTCAAGCTGCTTGTGCACCCATGTGTGCTCGTGCACGTCCCTTAGACACACAGGGGCAATGGGGCACGTGCAGTGGTGGCATCTGGGAGGGATCCAGGGAGCACCTAGGGATGGGTGCCCGGTCCAGGGGACGATGTGGGACGTTGTTTGGCTGCGAGTGGGCCGGTCCCCGGCAGCGTTTCCTGCCGGGCAGCCCACACAGCCACAGACTGCAGCCTCAGTGCCGCAGCCTCCCGAGGGGGAGGAGGGCAGGGCGAAAGGGAAATTGCCGGCTTTAGCGGTGTGAATGGAGTGAGCGGTCCTGAAACGCTTTCCAATTCAGCAGCTTATCCGCCGGCTAAGGCAGCTATTGTTCGCCAGGGAGGCCCGAGCGCTGCCCTGAGCTGGCTCTGAGGTCGGGGTGAGGGGCTCAGCCCAGCCGGGCCTTGTGCACCAGCTGCCACGGCTACCACTTGCTCCTGGGGCCACTGTTACTTGTACATCTGCCAGCCGTGACAGCGACACCAACCGCGTGCCCCAAGTGAGACGTGTGCCCACCTGGTGCCCTGCGCTGCCTCCATCACCTGGGTTAGCCCCCAGAAGAGCCAGTCTGCTCCAGTGGCACCACGCTGGGGAGAGGCCCAGGACGGCCATGGGGCAGCTCGTGGGTGATGCCGGGCAGGAGCAGAGGCTGCTGCTGCGGCTGGAGGCCGGCGGCTGAGCCGCGGCGCCGGCGGGGACACTAAACCTTCCCTTGGGGAAAGCCTCCTCGCTCGCGTCTGTGCCCCCCAGGGCGGTACGGAGGGATCCGGAGGGATCCGGCTCCGCGCTGGCAGCGCGTGGGGCCCCGCGCGCGCCCCCGGGGCGGGATCCTCCACGCGTGGGGCCCGCGGGCGGGGGCGGGGAGCGGGCGCCGCCCCGCCCCGGCGCGCGGAGCTTTGTGCGCGGGTCCCGCGCGGGCGGCGCAGCAGCGAGCGGGGCCGCCCTCGGCCGAGCGCCCCCGGCCCCGCGTCCCTGCGCGCTGCCCGGGCCGGCCCGCGCGGCGGCGGCGCTGCCGCCATGGGGCGCGGCGCGCGGCGCTGAGGCCGCTCCCGCCGCTCCCGCTCCCTTTTGTTCGGCGGCTCCGCGGCGGCCCCGCGGCGGCGGCGCTAATGGCGGCCGGGCCGGGCAGCGGCCCCGGCGCGCCCAGCGAGGCCGAGGCGGCGCATCTCTGCCGCAGCCTCGAGGTGGGCACCGTCATGACGCTCTTCTACTCCAAGAAGTCCCAGCGGCCCGAGAGGAAAACTTTCCAGGTGAAGCTGGAGACGCGCCAGGTCACCTGGAGCCGCGGCTCCGAGAAGCTCGAGGGCGCCGGTGAGTGAGTGCGCGGGGACGGGCGGGGGGCGCTGCCCGGCGCCGTCCGGGCCCTTGGGGGCAGCGGGTGAAACTCTGCGAAGAGTCGCGCGCGCAAAGAAAATCCCACGACAAAAAAAAAAAAGAAAAAAAGAAAGAAAGAAGAAAAAAAAAAAGCGGCCGTCGGGTTGGCTCTGCCTCCTGCTCGCTCTGCTTTGTGCCGGGGCTGCTGCTTGCGGAGCTGCTTCTTGGCCCTACGTCCCGTGGGTGATCGCAGCTTTAGCGGGAGAAAGGTGGGAAAAAAGGTTTGTAATCAATGCGTCAGAGATGGGTAGAAAGGGAGAGAGAAGTAGGGAGGCCCCAGGAGACGGGTAACCTCTGCTCTGGTCTCCTGTGCTGCTGCTCTTGCTTTTAAGTTACTTTTTCCCCCCCCTGTTCGCGCCAGCCTGAGGAGGGTGTCCTGCTCGGTCCTGGAGGTGCAGGAGAGTCAATGCGCGCACAGACAAGGTGACAGGAATCCCGGTGCCATCGCCGTGATGCGTTAGCACCATCCGAAGTGGGAAGGGACACGATTAAGGCCTGGTGTCTCGGGGTGGAAAGCTTGGGAGGGCTTAATGCTGCCAGGGGGTCTTGGCAAGAGCAGAGCGGCAGCGACGGGTGCAGCTCTTTAGCAGGACCCAGCGCCAGGGTGTCCCATTTGCGGCTTTCACTCACTTCATTCCCCTTGGAGGCCTCTAGCCTCTCTCCCAGCAGCTCTTCTGGGCCGAGCTGGAGGATGCTGAGCTGCCCTGCTCACATCAGGGGACATGAGGCTTTCCCACCTTTGCCTGGATGGCCTCTAGGAGCTCGTGGGCAACGGGAGAAGGAAGGGAGAGCCTGGTTCGCCCTGGATTGAAGTTGTTTTTGATGTAGGGCACGGCACCAGTTTGTCTCTCTGACATGCTGCTGCGTCGTGTGGCGGTGCCCGCGGAGCACGCGGGGCCAGGGGGAAGGAGCCCTCGGGGGGCTGTGGTACTGAGGTGGTTATTTCCATGTGCGGATGTAAAGGCTAAAACCTTAACTTTAGGGGAAACCTCGAGAACTTTAACTTCTCATGCCAAAACTGCAGTGGTAAGGGGGATTATAATGTCTTGCCTGTGAAGACTCCCTGTGCTGTGAACATGGTGAAGACCAGATCAGTAGAAGCAGAGAACCCAGGGCCAGATACAAGCAAATAAAGACCATCCACAGGTGTCTAGCAAACAAAAAACAAGAGTCAGTGGACCCTGAACACCTAATTCCTTTATGTCCTTTTAAACATTGCAACAGAAAAGTGTTGGTGAGTCTGTAGACCCTGGTGACCATGTGCTTGTGGTCCCTGGCACTTTCCTCTCAAGAAAGGCTGTGTTCCCTCCCGAACCATGCGCTTTCCAACACATCGAGATGGTGGTGCTAGAGAAATAAGACATTACCTTAAAGGGTTATGGTTTCCTCCTTCCCAAGCTGCCTGTGGTGCCAGATGCACCAGTGCCCAGCAAAGCAACCTTCTTGTCATTGGCAGGTTCTCCCCACGGCCTCCTCTCTGCACCCACCTCTTCCTACCGTTATTCCTGGCCTTAGTTTTCTCCTCTGATGTCTTTCCCAACACCCAGAAGGAAGGGTGTCCTGTTGTCCGTCGCCCTTTACAAGGCTAAAAAGTAGTAGTCTGCATTTCAGACTTCCTGTAGAGGAGCGTGGGAGCTCCAGGTGGAAATCTGGGCTTGTGTGTGTAAATAGTGACTGTGTATCTAGGCAGAGCCAGTCTGATGTCCAGCAGTGCTGGACAGTTGGCCAGTTTCCCCATTTTCATCTTGATGTGCTTTCTGGTAGAAAAAGGATGCCTGGGAAAACTCAATATATGGAGTCATAAGAAACGTGGCAGCTGCGTGCTATTGTGTATGGCAAATGCGTTGGCTTGTATTCTTCTCCTGGCTCATCCTGCCCTTGAAACCTGGTCTTGACTGGCACAGGGCTCTCGTGGCCCTGTTTGGACCTAGGCTGAGGAGTCTGAGCTGGAGTCAAGCTGCCCATTTTCGGTGTGGGTGAGTTGTAACCAAGAGCAGTGATGGGTTCAGCTCTCCTGAAGGGCCAGGAGCAGGTGTTGGAGCTGTCAAGGAAGACTGGGCTTGGCTTTCAGTGATAGTCCTTGGTTTGGCCCTCGGCTCCCTTTAGAGGCTGTGAGCTGAGCAGAGTGTCCTGTTGGGAGGTTTGTGATGTTCCTTTGGGTGGAAAGCACTGGGCAGTGCTTGAGGGTCTGCGGTTCACAGGTATTGGGCTTTGCAGAAGGGACCGTGTGTCTATGGAGCTTGGGTGGGCAGCGCTGGGGGATCTGGCTACGTCCCCTGCCACGCCAGGACCGCAGCCCGGGTCTCGGTGCTCAGCAGCATGAGGAGGACCGGGCTTGGCTGGCCCTTTCCAGCCCTCCTCGGTCACGGGGGCTGAGGCCATGTGTGACTCCGGCACAGGAGTCCTGAGCACGGTCCCCGTTGTTGTCGCCTCTGTGGAGGATTGTTTTAGAGCTTTGCTCTCAGCGCGGTATCGGTTCCACAAAGCGGACGTGTGGCCACAGGCTCCCAAGGCCGCTGTTTGTGCTTGGAGGTAACGGGACATCTTTTATTTCAAGTTCCTTGGCAAAGTGAGCAGGAGCCGAGCTGTGCTCTGGAGGATGAGTCCTGGCGTGCAGCGACCAGCCCCTTGGTGTCGGGGCTGCCTGCACAGCAGCACGGGGAGCTGCAGGCTGGGGACGAGCCCGTGTGTTTGGTGGAGGGCGTGGGTGGCACCACCACATACCCTGCCTCGGGCCGGATCCCCGTGCAGGTAGCTCTGTGTGTGCCGATTGACCTCTCCATCCCCGTGGCCGGTGGGTGCTGACCGGGGGGGATCCTCCTGCGTGGCCCTGTGTAGCGCATTGTGCGCGTCGCATAAAGAGCGACCTTGTGCGCGAGCAGCGTGCGCTGGCGGCGCGCGCGTCCCTGCGGCGCGCGGGCTCCGCGGCGGCGCTCCGGCCAGCTGGGCTCACCCATGAAGAAGCTCTTCTGTGCCACAGGGCGCCCCGGCAGCCCTCGGCGACGCCGCTCCGCTCACACCAGAGCCCCGCGGCTCCCCGCAGCCAGAGCCAGCTGCTGAGCGCGGGGACGGCGCGAACCCCTGCGTGCGGGAAGCCTTTTGCTTTGGGAAAGGCGGCGCGCTCCTTCTCCCCCGCTTTCCTTCTTTGCAAAGCTAGAGCGGTGTGTCCAAGAAAGCCGCTTTTCAGTTAATATTTGTTTTATCCCAAATGGTTTCAGCTGGCTCCAATTACCGACGTGTTGCTTTCTTCCTAATCTACGCGACAGAAGGGCCTAGCTGTTGCGATGGGAAGAGCTCTAGTAATTTTCTATTCTTTTTGTTAATCACCCAAAGCAATGTAGAGCTAATCCCTTGAGTCAGCTGTCTTTTATCCATTTTTTTTAAACTTCCTGTGTTATGTAATTCCTTCCTAATGCAAAAAAGGGTCCAGCATTCATAACTGCACATGCTGGGGGGTTATAGGCCAGTTTCTAATTGATCTGTTTCCTTGAGACGCATCAGAAAACTCTGAGTTTGCTCAGAGAGCGAGCTGAAAATTTGGAGCAGATGTTTGTTTTATAGGGGAGGGAAAAAAAAAAAAAACACCAAAAAAAAACCCCACGTAAAAAAAGACGGGGCGGGAGGAAAGAAGGTTGCATTCTTGCTTTCAGTGAAATGAGCTCAGTCCTGTAGAGGTGGAAAAAAGCCACTGCTCTGAGTCCAGGCCTGTGAACGAGAAATGGCAGGAACTGTAAAATATTAATACAAAATGGCTTTGCAGGGCAGCTTCTACTTGCCTCTTCCTTCACAACTGCCTGCCCTTCTCTTTAATCCACCGAGGTAGAGCTGTTTTTTTTTGTTGTTGTTTTGTTTTTTTTCTGTTGTTTGGTTGGTTGGTTTTTTTGAGACCATCTGAATAAACGTAGAATTTGGAACACTTAGTGAAAAACAAGCAATCCCAAAGTGGCGCCTCGCAATGCAGCCTGTGGGGCAAAAACTGTCAGGTTTCACTTCGGGGCAGCAGGGCTCCCGTGCCCACATGGGCAGGAAGGTCCCCAGCCATGTTGGTGGTAAATGGGGGCTTGAGGGGTGGTTTTGTGTCTTTACCAAACAGCTTTCTCCGCCTTCTTGCTTAAAAGGATGTTTGTGTTCAACTGGGGAGAGCTGAGAAGCTCTCCCCCACCTTCACCTCTCAGCCGCAGTGCTCTCCTTCCCTTGCTTTTCATCTCTTCATCCTCTCCCATCTCAGCAGTGTCTTCCAGGAAAGGCGAGTTAGAGCACCCTCATTTGCGCAGTGGAGAGATGTGTGACAAATTACCACCTCCCTTGTCATCTTTAAGATCTACTCTGGCAGCCTAAAGAGCATCGGAAAGATAGCGGGTCTGTGGGCAGGTCAGGAGACGTGCGCTCCCGCTGCGCCCACGTTGCCTGTCCGTCTGGTTCCCTCCTTTGCCGGGCAGCCACGTGGAAGGTATCAGCTTACGGGTTTTAAGCCTGCTAATTGAAAAGTGCTGGTGCTGTTTCATGTAGTGTTGGGCTGAACTCTTCTTGCCCGCGCTGAGGACCTGAACACTGCAGGCTTTTTCAGGCAGATATGGCCTGGTTTTCTCTGAATCTGCCCCAAAAGCAGGCGGCCGTGCTGGCTGGGTATCTGAGCACCATGAGAACGACGGTCCACGTGAGCTGGCCCTGAACATCTGGCTTTGCAGAGGAGGCCCTCATGTGCTCTATATCATCCACTGGCACCTCAAGGACGCTTCTGCTGTGGGGTTGCTTGCCTGATTTTTAACCTGCCCTGTGTTGGGCCAGCAGCTGTCCGACCTCACCTGCGACCTCTTCACTGCTCTCTGGGTTAGCTGCTCGGTGGGGGCAGTTGTTCCTAATCTGTGCCAGTGAAGCCTTTGCTTGGCGTCGCTATCTAATCACTGGGGTGCGCGCCGCGAACGTGGCGGAGACCTGCGGGCTGGTAGCGCTCCTCATCGCCTGGCCCTCAGCGCAGGGCAGAACAGCCCTGTGACCTTCCGCGTATCTCGCAGATGGCAGATAGAGCACAGGAGATTTGCCTGAGGTCTCAGCAGGCGCCTGGGAGGGAGGTGGTGCTGAAGTCCCCTTACATGTGGTAGAACTGGCTTGACCACTGAGTTGCCTTGGGGATTTGGCCTTCAGTTAACTTCTGTGCTTGCGAGAACTTGGGCACTGGACTGTGGCTGAGACCTTCCCTTCTGAAGCACTCTGGGTCTATCTTGTCCCCTGTGATGTGACCTAGGGGACACTGCTGCCCCACAATGCACAGTCTAGGGGAGAGCCTGGCTGTGGTCACATCCCTACAGAGCTGTCAGTGTTTGGGCTCCCTTCTTGGGGGTAGCTCTGAGTGTTTCACTGCTGCCAAGCAAAGCAAAGGACTCCTCTCCTCTCTAGCTGTGCGGGATTGTTGTGGTCTCCATGGCTGTGCTGCCTTCTGCTGGGTACATGTCCCTCTGGGCCTGCTCAGAATCAGTTGCTATGGGCAGGAGCAGCATTTAGGAGGACGTGGTAGCCTCATCACCACATGCCACCGTGATCCTGCTGCCAGAGTGGACATCTTCTGCCAGGGACACAGAACTTGAGTGGTTATTTGAGATGTGTAGCAGAGCAGGAATTACTGTGGTCCCGTTCAGCCACAGCATTCTGCCAGGCCACCAGACGGGCCTGTGGGGATGGTGGTGTCTGTTCCTGCGTGCTCTCCTCGTCCTTGGTGTGGGCGGCTCTGTGCCAAGCTGCCCAACTTTGGGGCTCCACAGCACTTCTACCGTAGCAGGGGCTCCCTGAGTACAAGCAGCCAGGCCTGCTGTCGTCTTCACACAGTAACATCTCCAGTGGACTGCAGCGCCCTGGGTGAAGGGGCCAACAGCGACCGCCTCAGCTTAGCCACAGATCACCAAAAGTGGGGCTGGCAGCTGACGTTAGGAGGTGCCTGCAAAGGTGCCCTGGAGCTGGGAGGAAGCCCATGGGGTTCAGAAGACCTGGTATCAAATGTGTTAGGAAAGGTAGCGTTGGGGAGTCCAGGAAGAGCTTGCCACGTGTGGTGAGGAGAGGCAGGGCTTCCATCGTAAAAGCATGTGGCACTCAGTTAACCTATCAACTGAATCTTATGATATACTAAAAGGGAATGTGGAGAGGTGGTTCTTTATTTATTATTTTCTTTCCCCCTTCCTTCCAGTGTGCCCTGAGATTTAAAAGCAGTGGAGGCTGGTGGGACTTCAAAGCCTTTGCAATACTTTTGAAAAGTTGTACCACCACCTTGCACGCACTTTCCCCTTGGCCAGGTGAGCTTGGAGAGCTGAGGTTGATGCTGAGGGAGAGCAACCCCAGGGTATTGACTTAGGACAGGGTGAAAGGAGCAGATGTCAGAGAACAGTTATCTGTGTTTAACAGATACCTGCACTGATGTGAGGAAAATGATTTGGGATGCTGTGGGATGCTCTCGAAACCTGCGACTGTCCCAGCAAAAGTAGCTGCGAGTCTCGTTGACCGATGTCCTCATTTGCAGCTCGTTGCTGCTGCTCTGCTTGCTCTAGCGTCACCTTTAAGGTCGGCTTAATATCGAGCACATCCTCTGCATAGTGACTGCATCCTGCCATGCCTGGGGGTTTCATGATCTCATAGCTCTTCCTCTGCTCCCGCTTCCCTGGTGATCTGTTCCGTTGAGCAAACTTTCTGCGCTTGAGCGTTACGGCAAGGAGAAGTGGGAGTGTTTCTCTCCGGAGCGGGCAGACTAGCCCATGCGAAGGGGATGTAGGGACAACAGCTGCTCCCAAAGGGACTCTGTAGTGCTAGGGAAAGTTTTCCTTTGGAAATTCAGTTTTTGAGGACTCGTGCGTTGCACAAAGCTGGTTTTCAAGGATAGCGTCACCATTTTTAAAGCTTTTGAAATTGATTCAAGTCAGAAACATTCTCGTTTCCAGGAACTTTCTGTGCCTCTGCAGACTTGCCCTTCCAAGTGACAAGCAGCCGTGCCTGCTCCTGCAGGATGGCCCTTGCTGCTTTTCCTGCTGGTGCAGTGTGGACAGGGATCTACAGCTGGGCACTGGAATGACAGTACAACTTGGGATCGCCCTGCTTGCAGGGCACAGGGTGTTCTGGAGTCTGCTCTTAGCTGTTATGTAGCTGCAGCCTCTGTGGGCGCTGCCTGGAGCTGGGCTGAACGTACGTCCATGTGTGCTGTGAAATGGAGCTTCTAGGAAATAAGCGCTGTCTGTCCCCAAAAAGGAGAGGGCCAACAGCTAGAGTCTCTAATGGAAGCTGGCAGCGTGAAATCTGTAGAAATCAGCAGAGCTTTGAGTAGCTGATGGCCCATACTCTAAAAGTCTCACCAAAAACTATGATTTTTAAATTGCTTTCCAGCTCGATCTCTGCTAAATGTGTGGTTAGATGGCTTTTCAGTTCGATCTGGAGTTGTGAATTGTGAGCTCAGCTGGATGGAGACTCATGTAAAACTTTCCAGTGTCGGAGGAGGACCTCTCTTTCTCTTTCCTCTGCAGCTCCTAACTTTTTTTTTGCAAAAACATCTTGTGGTTCTGAGGTTTCAGTCAATGATCTGCTCTTGTGTCGTTAATGCGGTGCCCAGAAGCGTGCCCGGCGTTCTGCAGGCAAACAAACCCACATTGTTGCTTTAAGAAATTTTCCAGGCGAAGGTTGTGATGTATCAAGCGAGTTTGCACAAGCCGAGCGCTTGCCGGACGGGCACAGTCTGTGTGTGTGCAGCCCTTGGGGATGAGACGGTGACAGCCCCACAGCAGAAATGTCTTCACTCTGCCTTGGGGGCTGCTTTCTTGCCCCTGCTCCTGTAATGAGCTCACTTGGCTTTCTTTTTTCTTGGAATGTGACTTCACTTGTGTCCTGACACATGAATCCTCGCTGAGCCCTGATCTCCGCTGCCTCCGGCTGTCCCTGTCTGCTCCCCCAGGTCGTTGCCTGCCTTTCCATCGGGAACAGCTGCCCTCCCACGGCTGGAGCCACACAGGTCTGTCGGAGCTGTAGGTGGGTCCCCGTTGCTGCTGGCTGGCCCGTGTCTCTTGGAGGGGACACGTGCTGGATGAACAGTTCTCCAGGGCTGAGGCTGCCTTGAGTCATTTCAAGGCCTTGTCCTCTCACGTCACAGCCTGTTGCTGAGGTATCAGGAGCCAGATGTGCTGTTTCCCGTCGCTGCTGTGTCCTCATGGCACGGAGCGGCGCATGGGGGCATCTGCACATGGACCCAGGCAGAGCTGCAGGGAGGGCGCAAAACGCATGCAGAAATACCTGGTTTGAACAGGCCAAAGCAGGAGGGTCTAGGAGGCCTGTCCCATCCATGGCATCTTCGTGCATGCCTTGGTGCACTTGGGTGACACACAGAGGTGTTGGGGCTGCCATGCGGCAACCGGCTTCCCTCCCTGCCGGTGGAGCTCCGAGCCGTTCATCTCCTGGGCGCTTGCAGGGAAGGCGAGCTGGATGCTCACGGAGGCATTCTTAGCACTGGGCTTCCCGGAGGGTTGGATGAGCAGCCTCTTTTTTCCCCACTTTGGAGTTTCTTGTGCTCATCTGCCAGGCTTGGTCAGTCAGCTTTAAAAATCCTTCTTGCTGTATGGCAGATCTCCCACCCTCCTGGATCCTACCGCATGCAGATACAGAGCTCTTTAGACCCCTGCCCCTGGCCTGCCAGCCCTGCCCAGGGCCGCGCTCGTGCGGGCTCATTTCCCGTGCCGTGCCACGGGCAGCTTGGCTTTCCGTGCCCGAGCGAGCGGTTTCGCTGCATTCCTCGTCCCTGGGAGGATTTCATGAGCGCTCTCGTGCTGGAGAGACATCAAGGAAGGCTGTCGTGGCAGGCTGCTCCCCACGGGGACACGGGGCAGAGCAGCTGTTTGAGAGACTTTTTCCTGTTTACTTGCTCCAAGAAGTGCCGGGTGATGTGGTGATTAAAAGATATCCCTCCTGTGCTCGTATTGTTCTTCCTCCCTCCCCTTGGCCCTTTCCCTGGGGTCACTCTGTAACTTCATTAACTTCTCGGTGTCCTGGGGAATATTAAAACTCACGCAGGTGACTTGGCCGCTTCTTCGTCGTTTGGCTTTATTTCTCTTTTCCTCCCATGCTGCCTGCCTGTGGGAAGTGCCCTCCTGGTTTTATTGCCCTCTCTGACCCAACTTCTGCTTTTCCCGGATTGCTCGGCGGCCGCTCTGCGTGTGCGGTTCCCATCCGCGAGCCGGGCCGGATAACAGGGTCGGTGTGGGAGCGTGGGAGCGGGGGTGTCCGAGGGGACTTTAGCCCCCTTGGCACGCTGCCCTGTAAGTCTGTACCCCATAAATCTGCCATGTGGAGGTGTTAGGAGGGCCGGCTGGTTCCGCCTGGGGAGCATTTGGAAGCATTGCCTGGCACTGGGTCCTTCCGCAGTATGAGCTCAGGGCAGGCTTTGCTTATTCCCAGGCTGTATCGGATCAAAAGTAGATACTCCCCCTCCCCATCGCTTCCCAAGCCATCATATGTGGGTGCATCTGCCCTCCTGTTAGGACGTGGACCAGCACCCACAGCGCAGGCATCTCCTGTCCCCTCCGCAGCACCAGCTGCCCTGGCTGCAGGGCCTGGGCGCCCCCTCCTTCCCTGCCAGCATCCTTGGCCTGTGGGCCCACGGCTGCGGGGTGGTTCCTGCAGGGCCAGGGAGAACCCCGGGCTGGGGAGATGCTCCGTGTGAGCAGCCAGGGCTGGAGACAGGCGCTGCGGTGTCACCGCTGTCCCAACCCTGCATGGAGCTGCTGCTCCAAACGCGCAGCTCCAGGCTCCCCAGCACCTGGGGCTGCGTCTCCTGTGTATCCTGGAGATGACAGCTCTGGTGCCTCCTGCTAGGCCCGTGCGTGTGTTTGCCGGGATCTGCTCAGCCCTTGGCGATCCTCAGCTGGAAGTGCTGTAAGGAGATGCCTCGTGACTGCTTGTCACTCACACCGTTGCCTTGGCAATAGACGGGGTAGCCAGCACGTCTGCTGCACAGATAGTGCAGACGGAGTAAAATCGGTGGAAAGGGAAGGAGAGAGTCGTTCCCTCTGTTTTCTGCCTGCCTCGGGACAGGAGTGCGCGCCCACCTCCAAGCCCTCCGTACCTGCCTTTCTCCCTGGCTCCCATGATGTGACAGCGGGTGGGAGCAGTGCTGAGAGCCAAGGGCCAATCCTGCCACTCGTCCGTGGCACCCAACCCAGAGGGTGCATCAGGCTCCTCGTGGGGCCAGCGCAGCTCGCTGGTGTCCCTGCTGCGGATGTGGCACCTGGGGAGGGCACACGGCTGGAAACGCCATCTGTGCCTCAGTGACTGCACGGGCCTTGGAGAGCAGCCTTGGAGCTGCGCACGGGGAGGTCGGGCTGTTGTCGTGACCTCGAGTGACTGAGCAACAGATGGAATCTTTATCTCGTTCTCATCCTCGCAACTTTTCCCGGGCAAGAAAGGGCTCAGGGGCTTGCTCTGGCAGACACAAGCCATGTCCCCACTCAGTGTCCTGGCTAGCAGTCATCCCTGCTGTCCCCTCACTGTTGGGGAAGCCTGGTGGCATGGCTGGGCTGAGTGAAAACGAAGCTCTTGTGTCATCGGAACATCACCAGCGGTGGCCGAGAAGGTGACGAATCTTTTCTGCCCTTTAGCTTTTGCTTCCTTCCTCCCTGCAGTCTCCGCGGGGGACAGCGCATCGCGTCTCCTCGGTGCCCTGCTGCGCTCTCCCCGGGCACAGAGCAGGCAACAGGGCAAACCCCCGCCAGCGACCTCAACGGGGGTGTCCATCACCTCTCCCGGTTAGCTCTGGGGCAGAAACGTCCCCCGCCAGGTCTGCGTGTCGCAGAAACCTGTCCCTGGAGCCAGCCGGCAGGGAGGTCTCTTCTTGGCTGCCCGTTCCCAGCCCCCTCGGTGCGGAGCTGCTGCGTCAGGCGCCTCTCATCGATCCTCCGCGGAGCCTCTCGGCTCTCGTTACCGCTGCACAGCCGCCGCGGGGCTGGAGGAGCCGCGCGCGCTCACGTCCCCACTCCATCACTGTGTTACCTTCCTGCAAGGTGACTGCGTTTGTGGCCGAGGCTGGGGGATGGAGCCTGGATGCCACGCGGGGACAAGGTCACCTCGGGCCCGGCGTGCAGAGCCACCCTAGACAGACTGGGCGTCCCGCGCTGCGCTTCCCGTTTCCATTTGAGTCAATGGAAGCTTCTGCCTTCCGAGCGGGCCGGGCTGGCGGCAGGGGTGGCTCTGCCGCCTGCAGCTCTCGGGGTTGGAGGTGGGTGCAGGATTCCCAAGGGCAGCGTCCCTGCCGGCTTGGAGCTGGGTGCAGGACTCCCAAGGACAGCATCCCGTCCCTGCCGGCAGGGCCTGGCGAGGGGAGGCTGGAGCCGCTGTGGTGCTGCTGGGACGGAAAGGTGCTCGTTGGCTCCGTGTGGTGAAGGTGGAAGGAGTCGAAGGCTTTTGTGTTCTGGGGAGCGGGCATGGATGGTGTTTTGGATGCTTTTGCTTCAGCCCATCCAGACAGCCCAGTACAGGATCCCATGACTTTACCCACGCAGAATTTCCACAGAGAACAAGAGGAACCCTGGCACTTCCCAGCACGGGTACTGCTGGGGCCTCTGTGTGGCGTTGGATGTCCAACTGCTCGTCCCCTGGAGCTCTCTGCCACTCCTGTCATAGTGGGGAGCAGGGACGTGTCCGGCAAGCACCTGCAAGTACCAGGGCTCAACGCGCTGGTGGCAGCAAAGCCATGTGAGGAGAGCGGAGGAGAGAAAGGAAAGACAGGAACCTGTCCTAACCCCATTAAATGGCTGGTCCCGTTGGTAACCGGCCAGCGCTGGGGCAGGATGCAAGTGGGGAGCCTCTTTACCCCTGTCTCTCCCGGGCCTTTCTGCCTGGTTGCTGTGGGCTGCAGCCCAGGGCTCCAAGGGTCTGACAGGGCCGTAGGGCCTCCCTGGGGCAGGTCGATGCTTCACCAGGCTGAGCAAGACCGGGCTCCTGCAGGAACGGGCGCTCCTGGCCATGGGAACGTTTTGGGAGCCTGGGGCTGGTCACAGGCCTGGAACCCTTCAGACATTTGGGCTGTAACTGAAACAAGGGGCCAGGAGCAGGTTGAGCATCTCTCATCCCCGATAAAGAGAGCTGCTACCTCCCACCTAAGCCATGCACGGCCACGTATGGATGCGGGCACAGCCGGACACGCGGGGCTTGTCAGCAGGGCTGGCTCTGCTCGCGGGGTGCCTGCTCAGCCCAGGTGCCTCTGGCCATGCCAGTACCTTTTGGAGCTGACAGCAGCGCAGAGGAACTGCCAGCTTGTACAGCCGCGGGCTGTGCTGGCCGATGGGCAGAGATCGTGAGGTGGCCACATCCTGCTTTGCTTGCTGTGAGATCTGATTTGGTTTTAACTCTGAATTTCTTGTAGCTCTGAGTAAACCTACGGGCTGCAGCAGTTCCCAGCTTACAGCTACCTCTGCTTCCAGCATGAGGAGGATGCTCACGAATCCTTGGAGATCTCCTGTGCGAGGCCAAAGCTGGTTATGTCAGTGGAGCAGCAAGGTCTGCACGAGTGACTCGATGGCTTTTTACTGCAGTGTCAGCAGGGCAGCAAGGTGAGGGGCTGTCTAGGAGGAGGCCTGAACTGCCCTGCAGAAGCCTCATCAGCTCAGAGGTGCGAGGTGGGAAGGGCAGCGGGAGGAGAGGGCAGTCCCGGGGGTGCTGCTCGCTCTCCCCGGAGCCGTGGGGCCGGGAGCAGCTCTGGGTAATCTCCCCGTGCATCGCCCGCAGCTTCCTTCGCATTCGGGGAAGATTTCTGAGGCTGGGTGAGCTGGGGACGGAGCAACCGGCGCGTGGAAACCGCAGGGCACGTGACGCCGAGGCAGCTGCAGCTCGAGCCGAGGGCAGGAAGTACTTGTGCCCGCAAAGAGGCCGCGCGGAGCAGCTGGCACCAACCGCGCTCACGGGGCGCTGGCGGGAGGAGCTGGTTCCCAGCGATGCCATTGCGGCTCCGGGGATGTTCGCCGCTCCTGGAAAGCTCCCTGCTCACTCCTGCCCTTTGCTGATGGATGGTGATGGATCAGAGAGGAGCCAGGGTCTGATCTGGATCTGGGTCTCTACCACTTACCCGGGCAAATTGGGAGCTCTGTGTTGTCCTGTCTCTATTTTTGATTTATTCTATTTTTGATTTATTCTATTTTTGATATAACTTTTTCCCCTCCCCAAATGCACTGGCTGTGTGTGCCACTGTTCCCAGGATGGTGCTGGTTGTCTCGTAGCAAAATGCGGTGACTTCAAGCAAACGGCTGATGTGTCCTGCTCCTACCGAGCTACTGCGGGTCCTCATGCGGGTTCCTCATCGCAGGGATGGGGATGGGACTTCACCTTCACCACAGGCCTGTGAGGGACAAGCGTCCCCATTGCACCCCTTCCTCATCAAGCTCCCAAGTGGGAGTGAGGTGGAGCGTCTTGCTCTTGGCCTCTGTAGAAGCAGGAGGTTCGGTGAGAGGCCTCAGCTGGTTTATTGTTGTGCTATTTGGATAGGCCGTCTGCTACCCACACTCCAGAACCCTGGCAGCTAGTGCCCAGAAATGCTGATGTATTTCATCAGCAGTAAGTGTCCGCATGTCTGTTTTTGATATATTAGGGTTTATTGGGGGTTTCTTTTAGAGGAGATACACAAATCATGGGGCTGAACTTGTTTGTTACGGGTTTAACATGCATTTCACTGAGAACAGCCTTAATTTTTGCAGTCCAGCCAAATTCAAGCTTGAGTAATTAGTGTCCACCTGATGCCTTGCTCATGGCTGCTGGCCGTGGTAGTGGCCACGCTAAATGTGCTGCTGGGAGAGCGTTTCTGCAACGAGAAGCACCTGCTACCAAGGAGGCGGCTGCATTTCAGTGGCCGTGGCATGGCCTGAAAGCAGGGCCCGTCTAGAACTGTGTAAAGCTGAAGGGAATGACATGCAGCTCCAGCCTGCAAGGTGCTGAACACTCTGGCCTTGGTCCAGCAAAGCACTTAGTGCTCGCTTGACCGTTCCCTTGAAATCACAGGGGATTTTCGTGTTTCGGAGTGGTATTCAGTTGCAGTTGGCAAATCAGAGTTGTCCTTCCTAACCGGATGCGGAGCCAAGTGTGCGGAGAGAGCAGACGCAGCTGCAAATCCCTCCAGGAGGCCGAGCCGGGCTCTGCAGGTGGGCAGTCTGGTGGGCTCCGTGGTAGCTGGGTGCTCCTGAAATCCCTTTGCCGCCTGGCAAACCCGTGCATAAGGAAGGCAGCGTGAAATCCTTTAAACCTGTGCAATTTTTAATAGCATGTGTTGGCCTGAATAAATGATTCAGTGGGCTCCTACTGAAATATTAAGTGCTCAAAACCATCACTTTATTCTCTGTGCTCTTGCATGTTGGTTTTATCTCTCAGTTATTACTGCCATGCACATGAGAGTCACCTATTTTTCCCTTTCTCACTTGACTTTCTTTCTCCAGTGCCACCTCTGAGCACTGGGAAGGCTACAAATGATCCCACAGGTGGTGCTCATGGAATCTACAGTGTTAAATATCACAATGAGTTTGGTTTTGTTTTTTAAACAAAGTGCCGAGCCTGCGCCCCGGGGCAGGATCTGTCTATCTCAGCCAGCTGGGGTCAAGCTGTAATATGAGCGAGGATGTAGCCACCAATTCCCTGTTTCTCCCCACGCATGCACACTGCACAGAGCATTTGCTAGTGCAAGGGGTGGATGTTTCCTTGGAGGCTCCCGGAAAGTAATTTGGGCTAAACTCCCTTTTTATCAGCATTTTTTAAAAATCTGTCTAGCATCTTTCCAGAAACCCGTTGGAGATGGGAATTTTGCAACCCTTGGCAGTCTGTCCCAGTATCCTTGTGCGTTACAGAACCTTGTCCGTGAGCGGCTAAGTGGGGCTTGGATGAGCTTTCAGTTTTGAATCGTTTCAAGGGTGGATCTGGTTTTCATGCAACCAGAGGGTAATTTGGTTTCTTCCCCAAGTGGGGGTGGGGGTGGATGTAGGGCCAGCTTTTTCTTTCTGATGCAACCCGCTGACGCTGGAGGGAGGGCTCTGTGCCCAGGAACACGACCCTGCCCCTTGCTGAGCGCTGCGGGAGGGTGGATTTCCAGCCAGCGTGGTGTGTTGGGCACCTTGTGGCAGCGTTTGTCTGACCCGGTGAAGCTGAGGACTTTGGAGGTCTTTTCAATGCAAAGACAGGCCGTGGCCAGTGGGATCTCTCTGTGCGGCTGGAGCAGCCACGTGTGGGCTTGGGAAGGCCCTCAAGCCAGTGGAGCTCAGCTCCCTGCAGGAGCCCTCTCCATGTAGCCCGTTGAGGCACGAGGCAGGAGGAGGTGGCTGGGCCGAGGAGGAACCTCTCTGCAGCCCTGTGAGGGCAGGGGCTTGCGCTGAGGCACCGCAGGAGAAGGCTGAGGGCAGGAGGAGCTCGGGAGGCTGTGGCGCTTTGGGCTGCGAAGGACGCCACTGGTTTGCAAAGCCACGGCTCAACTTGTGACACTGCACGAGCAGAAGCTGGGGGCAGGCGAGGTGCAGCCTCACGGGCTTTGCTGTTTCCCTCGCAATGCTCCTGCCCAAGAGGTGCCACCTGAATGTACCCCGGGGAAGCTGGAGGGTGGCCAGGGTGCTCCAGGTCTCAGCTACCACCTGGTGCTCGTCTGCCCAAGCTCGCTGCTAGCTCCTGCCCTGAGACATGGAGGCTCTGGGACTCATGGGATGCAGGGAGCTGCCCTCTCCTTCTGCTCTGGCACCTCCTCCCTGCTCCTGCCCCTGTCCGCGCAGGTGGGGAGCACTTTCTGCCTTCTGCAGTGATGAGAAGATGTCATGAGAATCTCATGAGAAGATGAGAAGATGGAGAGATGTGGTTTTCCCCAGTGAGCAACTGCTTATGTATAGAGGGTTCAGCCTAGGCCTGGCCCTTGTTCCTCTGCCCTCATGCACACGTGGCCTGCAGTGCTGTGGGGTCACAGGGCTCCGTGCCCCCACCATGGGCTCCTCCCTGCACACTGGAGGTCTTTTGTCACTTCTCTGTGCTGGAGCTTCACGGTCTGTCAGTCCTCTTGTGTGCCTGGCCTCCTGCTCCTCAGCGGCACAAGAGGGAAGAGGAAAACAGGCCGCCAAAGGAGCCTTCTCCTACAAGGGTCAGATCAACCCTGTGGTACACGAGGAGGCGCCGCAGAGGCCCCGATAGTGCGGGTGAGCTCCCAGCTCCGTGCTGGCCCCCATGGTGTGTGTGCGTGTCGTGACAGTCCCCAGCCCACCCCTCACCTGGGGGAGCTCACTGATGTCCAGGGTGACAGAGCTGTAACTTGACGTTTCGTTTCCAGCATGTGCTCTCCAGTTGCTCTCCGCTGCGCTCGAGGAGAACCATGTTTTCAGCTGCTCTCCCCGCCTGCCGTCTCCCTTTGACTTCCCACCCCCTCCTCAAGGCCGAGTGCCAGTTCCCGCCTGCCCCGGGCGGACCAGGCTCCCCCACGCAGTGCTCCCTGCCAGGGACTCTGCTCTCCCCAAGCAAAGGCAGGCGCTGGCGAGCAGATCCAAGCACGTGGGATCAGCAGCCCTTGGCACTTGCTACAGCCGTTGTGGTCGGAGCAGGGGGAAAAAGGAAAAAAAAAGGTTGCCCAAGCTTGCAAGGACATGGAGACGGCAGTGGGGCGCTGGGCTTCCTGTTTACCTTCGAGAGGGTGGCTGGTGTTTGCCGAGATGTCTGTGTTTGACTTGTGGCTCTTGCAGGCTGGGCTGGAAACGCTCCTGGGCCGGGTTTGTTGTCTGGCCCCGGAGGCGGGTGGGCAGCAGGGCTGGGAGCCGGGCGCTGCGGGGGCTCGGGGCAGCCCGAGGCGGGGAGCAGCGTGTCGGCGCTCGCCTGCTCGACACGGGGGCAGCTGCGCTTCCTGCTGAAGAGTCATTTCCTCGCACCGTGCAAAGGCGCTGGAAGGTGTCTGAGTCACTAGAGATAGTGAAGCCGGAGTGGGCTGATCCGCAGCAGATCAGTGTGGCGTGAAGAGGGCTGCACAAACCAAGCCCTAAACCACCTTCTCCCCAGCACTCACGGGCGCGTCTGGGAGGATGAAAGAGCCAAGCAAGCAGCTGCAAGTGTGCGTGGGCTCGTGCTTTTTGCCCTGCTCCCTCCAGGTGCATGGTGTCCTCCGAGGGACGGCCTTTGGCCATACAAACTCCATGCACGCTCCTGCCTTTGAGAATCTCCTTGTTAGCTGCAGGGGTTTCTCCATCGCTGGATTTTAAGCATGCAGTTTGCAACAACAGCTCTGTCTCCCTTAACCCACGGGCACTCTTTGCAGCGAGAAGCAAGTGCTGCGGAATCCCTCAGTGGAGACAAGACACTTGAAATCCGATGCAAAGAAAGGCCATTACCATTCTGGCACCTTCTTTCCAGGGAGAGGCAGCATGTACTTAATAGTTACTGCCTGGTAAATGACTGTGAAAACCCATCTGGCAGCTCTTTCCAACTGATTTTGTCAAGCGCTGCGTCCTTTCGTCCTTTCGAGATGGGAATAGTCTTCAGCTCTGCTGTGCATGTCACAGATGCAAAGACTGTAACTTTTTAATGCAGTGATGCACTTTTTAAGGGATAAAACAACGTGCCCTTTTGCTAAGGATGTGAGCACATGAACAGATTATTACAGGGCAAGCAAATGTTTGAATGTGCCAGCTCGTTACCGCAGGGTGGGTGATGCCGTAGAAAATCACACCCTTGCTTGCTTTGTGGGTCTTGTCTGCCAGGGGGCCAAGGAACTGGGTCTTTCTGTGAGCTTGCCCTTATTTGCAGGGTTTTAAGGGTTATTGCAATGATCTGAAATAGTTATGTCCCGAGTCAGGCAAGTGAGTGGGTTGCAACTATCTCCAGATGCAAAGGCACTGTACAATATCCTGTGAAAAGCTGGAAGGCCATCCAAGTTTTGGTGTGTTTCTGCTCCCTCCGTGTTCAGTGGGTGTGCAGATCACGGCACAGAAGTGGTCTGTAACCAGGTATTTACAGTGCAGAGGCTGCTGTGGTTCTGCTTCCCCAGCAAAGAGACTTTGGTGTAGAGAAGACCCCGCGTTTCTCCGGGAATGTTTTGGACGAGTCTCCCCAAAGTCGTGCCGTGTTTCTGGGCTTGCCGCCGCGTTTGCTTGGAGCGAGTGTCGCTGCTCACGACCCGCCTCGGCACTGCCAACCTCCGCGGCGGTTGATGAGCGGGTCACATTTCTGCCTAGCGCTAAGCTGCGGTAAATCAAAATGAAGGGCAAGTCAATCCACAGCGCCAGCAGTAAGTGGAGTTTAATTGGGATGAATTACACGCCAGGTTTGCAGTCATCTCCATCCCACATTGCTCAGAAGCATCATCTGCTTTGGAAACGTGACTCAGAAATGTTGTTTGATTCCCCCGAGCATTTAGGAAACTTTATTTTTCCAGGAAGCAAAGATTCTTGGGGGCTTGGGGTTTTTTTTGTTGTTGTTGCTGTTGTTGTTCTCTCTTTGTTTTATGATGATGAGGAGCCTTTCCCAGAATTTCCCCTGGGGAGGCAGCGAGCGGGCCACGAGACGTTCCCCTACCGGCTCCTCTTCAGCTCCCCCTCGCCTCTCCACGTCGAACGTCCTGGCACGCTCGGACCTGGAGCGCTCACGGCCTCCCTGAGCCAAGGAACCGGCGGCGCCGGGGTGGCCAACGTGGAGTCGCTGCTGTTCGTGCACTGCAGCCCACAGCTTTACACCCCTGTGCTCTCCCTTCGCCAGTCTCCTGCTTGTCCTCATCCGGAAACTGCACCAAAGTTTGGGGTGAAAGTGGGGAGAGGGGAGGAAGAGGCAGCCCTCAGTTGTGTAAACCAGAAGTCAAGGCAGCGTCAGTGTCTGATTTGAACTTGCGGAGGGATGGACCAAAAATCCCCAGTGCCCACGAGGTGCAGGAGCTGCAAATGGGACATCCCTTAGCTGGGCCGTGTCCTCAGAGGCCTCACCTCTGGGGAATGCTTTCTCAACAACGGCTGCTCTCTTGAAAGGAAAAAAAAAAAAAAAGGAAAAAATGAGCGTGCAGATGTCTGTTGGTGGGAGGAAGAGGAAAGAGTGGGGCATAAAGCCAACGAGCTTTGAAACTCGCAGGCACTGGCGCGCTTGGTCACCTCGAGTGTCGACTGGTCAGCACGGTGGGGCTGGGAAGCCCTCGGGGTGGTCAGGGTCTGCTAGTGAGCACCACGGGTTGCAGTCCATCCTGCATGGAAGGACCGGAGCGTTTTCTGCTGGATTGGTGCAGTGTTCTGGGCAGGAGGGTCGGGAGGGTGAGGACGCTGCGTTGGAGGTGGTTTCACGCTCGAAACTGGGCACAGGGGCCCTCCTAGATCGTGCTGTTGGGTGCTGCCCTTCATGCTTGCGCTGGAGCAAGCAGTCTCCAGGCATGGTAGGTCCTGGCTGGGCATCCCCACAGAGGAAAGACCCCACTGTTCTTTAGGGAACCCAGGGCCGGGTAAGCAGTGGTGGCTGGCGAGGTGGGAGCTCTACCAGCTCGAGGGAGCTGGTAGAA